>NC_058407.1:53053087-53310415 GCF_002201575.2 Neomonachus schauinslandi | reverse complement strand
AAAGAAAGAAAGAAAGAAAGAAAGAAAGAAAGAAAGAAAGAAAGAAAAGAAAACAAAGAAATGATACTACGAATGACTGAGTACCCAGGCACACTGACAAGCTTTTTTCATTAAATCTATACAAGAATTCTTCATTATAATAACCTTTAACAGTTAGTGAGTTATCTGCCAGATACTGTGGCCAGCACTTTACATATATGAACTTTTTCCATCTTCATAACTCCATACTGTGGGTTCTATTGTTATTCCCATTCCGCAGAACAAAGAAGATCATAACTTGCACAAAATTACACTGCTAATAAGTGTCAAAGCCAAGTTTGAAATCCAGACAGTCCCTAATATTTGAGATCTGAAGTAAGCATAACCTTATTGCAAAGGACTTCTAATACAAACATTTACAGATCTGGAAGCCAAGAGAAATCAACTGGACGTAAATGTGGACCACAGAAGCATGTGGGGGCAATAGTGAGACACAGATTTTGAATCCACTCTCTACCATCAACCCTCTTAATCCATAGGAAAGGTGGGATCTTCCTTGGACTGGAATCTCTCGCTTTCTTATTGGCTGTACCATCTAGCAATCATGTTCACCTGGCTTTTGCTAGACTAGAGTTTTGCATTCAGTGACCAAAATTGCAAATGAGATGCTGAAAGGGCTGAGAAATGGATGCTTCTAGATGAAGATCAACTGCTGAAGTGAGACCTAACAGAAAGGAAGAAGTCAGAAGAATCATCAAGCCTACAGCAAGCTCAAGAGATTCAGGGCAGGAGAAGGTAGCCTCACATACATGGATTTTCCCCAAGGGCTCCATGAAGTGGAATAGGAAGTGTGATGTTTACAAAATGATGCCTACAAAAATGATCTTACCAAGAAGAGTCTAAATTGTGTGTGTGTGTGTGTGTGTGTGTTTTACAGGCAAATATATATTTTAGAAAGATTTTTTAACAAAATAGTAAAAATAAAAGAAGTCTGATGTTTTAAAAAAGAAGAAATATCAACAAAATGGACTATTCCCCACCCAGAAAACCTCACAGGCTGAAAATAATATAAACAAAGAATTAGTGTGCATGTCTGCAGGTGCAGATGTATGCATGTCTGTGCAGGTTTATGTATAAATACAGCAGGTCCAGTTTGACAACTGACCACTGGATGTACAATGGAAATTAAATAAGCCATGGGAGAGAGGAGCGGGGAGGTCAGAACCATGTGGGAAAGCCTAAGCAACTTTATGCTGCTATAGAAAGACAGGAAATGAAGGGCACTGAAGGAAAGAGAAGAGTAAAGATGGTGTCACAAAGGAAATGTAGTTTACGTTTTTATCCATCTCCAGATGACATTGAGGTATAGACTATGAATTTCAGAATAAGTCAGGAAATCAATACACACAGCTAAAATTGTGCCACACTTTCATTTGTGGGTTCTGGAAGGACTGTCAGTGATACCACCTTTGGCGCCCTTTGAACAATGATCCACAATGATACCCTCACTCTTTTAGGCTCATGTGAAATGAGGACACCCACTCAATAGGATTTGGTGCCACAGAAAACCTTGGCAGCAATATGTAATCATGTCAATGTTCATTAGACCCAGTTTCCTCTTAATGAAGTATCTATTCAGGTAACTTACATTGAGTACCTTCATGATATATCAGGTACACCCAAGAAGACTAGGAGGAGAACACTAGCTAAAAATAAAAAACCCTGACAAAATGCTACTTAGTTTTTACTTCCCTGTCAGAAACTTTATGGTTTTATAATAGAATAAAATACTTTGTTTGCCAAAGACAGCCCAACTTTATATAAATCTTTTAGTTTGGCCCTGTGGCTTTTTTTGTTTTGGAAATAAGTAGAGAGGTCACTGTGCTAAGCGATTGTTGCAATAAATGGATTTTAATTTTGCTATTGTGTTAAGTGTCTGGAGGGCTGAGATGGCGGGGAGCAGGCACACCACAAATGATAGAGTTACAACTCTGAAAGTCTAAGACTGTAAAAATAAATCTGAACATAAGAAAGAGCTTGTAAGACTGTTTTAACCCCTACAACTGTAGGGGTTAAAATAGGTCCCTCAACTATAACTGTAGGGATTAAAATAAGTATTAGTTAATAAAATTAGGATTGTATATAGTCAAAATTTGTGCAAAGGAAATGAGGAAATCTACCTTAAACAGGATACTGGGATAACTTCCACCTGTGCAGCTTAAAAATAAAGGGATCCTGAACTCCATAGTATCCTCCACTGTCCACCTCCCCAAATTCACCACACTGCTGCAGTCCCCAGGTCCCCACTTCACACAGTATTAGAAATAAAAGGGCTCCCAGCAACCATTTACACCTCCCTTGTGTTACAAAGAAAAAAACTGTAGCCCAAAGAACTTAAGCTATTTGCTCAAGGTCACTCCACAGTATTAACTGGGGTCACGCCCAGACCACTTTCTGCCACACCACACAGGCACAGCCAGTTCGTTAATTTTTAGGATTGTCATCCAGCCATGTCACTGATGTCTCAATTTTGTCACCCATCACCACCTCTATACAGTCTTTCAACAATTTTCCTACTTCAAATATGCCACAATCTTCAGATCCTGATTAATCAGAACCCCAATTTCAAAATGCCTGAATTCTTTTTTTCTTAAAGATTTGAGAATGCAAGAATGCACATGTGCACATGTGTGCAAGTTGGAGGAGGGGCAGAGGGAGAGAATCTTCGAGCAGACTCCCCACTGAGTGCAGAGCCTGATGTGAGGTTTGATCCCATAAGCCAGGAGATCATGACCTGAACCAAAACCAACAGTCAGATGCTCAACCAGCTAAGCCACCCAGGCACCCCTAGAATGCCTAAACTCTTAATTAATTTAAACTAATAACTGTGTACACCATTATAGAAACTGGCCGGTCTTAAAGTTTAAGACTTCAGTGTAGGATTTCTGTAAGCTGCAATATTCACCTAATAATAAAAAGGAAGAGTTAAATACGGCTTAACCAGTACACAAAGAATGCAAAGATGGCCAAACCCAGAGTAGCAATTTGTCTTCTTCCCAGTGTTACTGATGTCTAAGTGGTGAGGAAAATGGATGGCCCAAGAAAATATTTCTCGTCTCTATTCCCATTTTTTTTTCTGCTTCTCTTTATGTGTACGCATGCTAGTCCCAAGTCTCTGCAGGTACTACCATCTATCAAGGTGATGGCTGACAGGAAGGCAGACAGGTGGAAGCAAGATACATATCTGGGCTGCCCATCTTCCACCACAGTCTCTGGAGGGAAAAAAATGTCTGACCTATCAGTCAATAGTACAGTGTTTTTATTAGATAATTATTTTTCTCTACTCATCAGGTAAGGAAGAAATTATGAGACTTTCAGAGAGAAAAAATAGGACTATTAAAAAAGTAAAATTGAAAGTTTATATCAATTTTTTTCTATCCTCAGTTTGCTTTGCATGCACCTATCAGAGGGTTTGTATTTTTATTCCTTGTTCTTGTCATCAGTTTTGGTTTTAATTAACTCAAATTAGCTCATTCTTTTCTAGACTTTCAGTAAATACTTATCTTCCTGGGATCGATATAAAAATGTCAGGAACTGACAAGGAGTAGCCCATTGGAAACAAAGATTTTCAGAAACACAGTACTTGAGCTCTGCTATCTACAGAAAGGAAAAAGGCAACTGATCTTTTTATCTCTACCTATATAAACTTCATGTATCTACACTTTAGTTTTCCAATTTATTAATTTTTAGGGTTCTTTTTATTGCCTTAAAAATTGCATATCTAAAGCTATAGAAATTTATGAAATAGATGAAAGTTTAAGAGAAATCATTTACATGTCTCAGAATCAGGAGTGCTCTCTGACTAAATACATGATTCTATATATATATGTGTAGCCATATAAGGAGCTAAATGCCTGTTTTTGGACCCAAGATGAACTTTTTTAGATCATTCCTCCTCTTTAATATTTTGTAAAAGTAGAAAGATATGATATCTGTTAAAACAACCTAGAGAACCAAGACCAATTTTTAAATATGTCATTTTCTTCTGAACAGCACAAGGCTGTCTTTCACCAGTAACTTTACTTAAGTGAATGTGAATTTTTAAAAAATGGTTAATATGCAGGAATCCCCAGAGCTATTAGATGTATGGATCTAAAAACAATTTTCACTTACATGACCATACTTTAGGTTCTTATTAGTTGGGTACTTAAATATGAAAAATACATTGCCTCTGTTTTCAGGAACTTTACAGTATCTCATGGGGAGGAATGAGATAGGAATTAAAATAAATAGTAGATAAGGGAGAATATACATGTTCATGAAAGGCATAAACAAATTATTTTAGGAGTCCAAAAGAGAGGTAAAGGACAAATCTGGTAAAGGAGATAAGAGAGAGATCTGTATAAGAGGTAATACTTAAGATGGGTCTTGAAGGAAAGAATTCTGTCAAATGGAAACAGTAGGGGGAAAGTTCTACGCTAAAGACACAGAATAAACAAAGGCAGGAAGAAGTTAATATACTGGAAGAACGAGCACACTGGGGTCCTGGGGAAAGCAGTTTAGCTGAAATGTATAGTATCAGGGGACCAGTGCAAGACAAAACTAATGTCTAGATTTTTTAATTAATTTAGAAGTCAATAAAGAGCCACAAAAATTTACCCAAAGCCAAACTACCAAGTGTCTCTTCATCCCATTTCTCATGTTTATCATTTCCCCCATGAAGCTGAAGTCTTTTCTGGAGGTCAGAGAAGCAACATATATAAATTCAGCCAGTCCAGAATCCTGAGAACCCATCACACCTCCCAAGCACTATGCAAAGGTACTGTTTAGACTTTCCCTAAATAAATAACACTCCCCTTAGAAAAGCCCTATAACTCTGTATTGTCACCATCCACTTAGTCTATATTTTTCAGATGGTTATTTCAGTTGAATTACAGGTGTTTATAACAAGAAGTTAAATGCAAAAGATACTAATCCATTGCAAAATAGGTACAAGCCAGCACTAGTTTTCAAGTCAGAAAAATAGTCAAGTAACAGTAACAGAACAGGTGTAATTTCAGTGAAGTTACACTGCAGGATAGTAACAAATCAAACACAGCTATGAGTCAGCTTTTCCTTGAGACTAATAACTACTGCCAATCACTCACTGAGAAATTCACTTTTCTTACAGCTTCCATCCTCATTTATTTGCTACATTTCTGAGGGATTTTCACTTATAAAAAAAAGCGTATGATTAATACTCAGTGGCTTCAGCTAGAAGATATTTGTTAGTAACACACAGGATGTAACAGCTTCATGATTTCTGGGAGGGAGGTGTGGCAATCCTGCCTCAGTCTCTTCGAAAGTACTTCAAATACCAGGGTCTGGTTGGACTAACTGCAGCAAGTCATACATCACAAGGACACAGAGAGAACAGACCAACGTGTGACAGAATCAGGCACGGAGATAAGGCATTCCACTGATAAGCCACTACATGGGCATTTTTTTTTTTTGAAAGGCATATTAAAAGAGGACATCCTTTTTTTTTTTTTTAAAGATTTTATTTATTTATTTGAGAGAGAGAGAATGAGAGACAGAGAGCATGAGAGGGAGGAGGGTCAGAGGGAGAAGCAGACTCCCTGCCAAACAGGGAGCCCGATGCGGGACTCGATCCCGGGACTCCAGGATCATGACCTGAGCCGAAGGCAGTCGCTCAACCAACTGAGCCACCCAGGCACCCCAAGAGGACATCCTTTCTTAAATCTACCATTGCCTGAATCTATTTAGAAACACGCACAGGTTTAGAAATGAGTTTAGGGGGAGATGTTGAAGTTAAAGTATGAACTTAAAGCAACTGCAGAGCTCCTAAAAGGAACTAATAAAGTGTTAAAAAAAAATAAAGGTTTTTAAAGAAGTCCACTCAAGAGTCTAGGGAGAATATTTATCTCTTTCTTTGGGTGGGCGGGGGGTGGTAAGTGGTGGAACACCATATTATATAGTATTCGGAGTGTGTAATATACAAATTTAAATACAAGGTGATTGCTCAGAAAAGAGTCATCTCATTTCACAGTATATAGATTTGACCATCGTCAATCAGTATTTATCCTATGTGTGTACTGTTCCTAGTTTAACCTTATAATAAACTTTTGAGGGGGGGGTAGGGGGTTCTGACACAATGGCAGGGAAAGGATGGGCTGGAATGTGCTGAGCATCAGGGGTGGCTCAGAGAATGGTGGTATCTGGGGAGGTGGACTACCCTTCCCAGAAGAAGTCCGATCTTGCAGGGTCTCCTGAGAGCTAGGGGGTTGGCAGAGGAGTGCTGATATGAGAAACACCTGGGTGCCTCAGACTCATTCATAGGAGTTTGGCTCACAGCACTAACACCCAAACCCTAATTGTCATGGATACCTCACCTGCCTTCTGGATCCAATCAGAGTCACAGTACAGGGGTGTCTCTCCCCAGAGGCCTGGCCAGGTGCCAAAAGGTCTGTGCCCCAAAGGCAATGCTGGGGAGGCTGCACCCCAGACCTTTGGCTCAGGACATGATCCCAGGGTCCTGGGATCGAGCCCCGCATCAGGCTCCCTGCTCCGCGTGAAGCCTGCTTCTCCCTCTCCCTCTCCCACTCCCCCTGCTTGTGTTCCCTCTCTCTCTCTATCTCTCTCTGTCAAATAAATAAATAAAATCTTTTAAAAAATTTAAAAATAAATAAATAAAACACATGTACCAGCCCCAAATCTATAACCTTTCAGGAGATGGAAGGGCCTGGAGTAGAAATGGCGAACTTGCAGAATCCCAGGGCCCCAATCCCACCTCCACCGAAGTCCAAGGCCATAGCAACCTTAACATGCCATCCCACTGCACATCCTTGGGACCAGCTGTCCCTCCCCACAGCTTTGCGGTATCTCAGGACACCAAAGCTGCCTTTTCCTGGAGGTTTTCACCTGAAGAGCAGCCTCAGCCCATTCATCAGCACCCTGTGGTGGGAGAGCTTAATACACATAGAAAAAGTAACTTTGGTCTTATTGCTTTGAGATATGTAGGTGAGGTGGACCAAGCTGACAAGACAGTATTACCTTGGGGAGTAAAGAGGACAAACCAGATAATAAGTATCCTTTATAGAACTTTGCCTAAATGGTGCTCAATTTTATTTGGGTGAGCTACTTATTACAGTGTTAAATATACAGTAATCTCAATTTGATGCAAAAATTCAGGAATTTCCCTTAGTACATGAATGATAGTAAGCAACCTGTTGTATTTGAAACCAGAATAGACAGAAAAAAAAAAAATCTCTAGCTATTACATTACCACAGAGATATTGCAACTTCAGGTGCAAGCCCTATTTCAGGGTTCATTTGATCAATAGGAAATCATTAAACCACAGAAAAGATTTATTCACCTGAAGTCTTCATGTATATTATAACTCTTAGAAGCTTACCAGGTACTGGGGTAATATAACTTTCTT
This sequence comes from Neomonachus schauinslandi, assembly GCF_002201575.2. NCBI lineage: Eukaryota > Metazoa > Chordata > Mammalia > Carnivora > Phocidae > Neomonachus > Neomonachus schauinslandi. The sequence continues at coordinate 53,302,994 of NC_058407.1, read as the reverse complement.
GAATATGCACATATCATCATTCCAGTAAAGAATATTGTGAGAGTCTTGATGTAGTGTCAAATTCCCCATAAATAATAATAAAATGGTATCTGGATTATAAACTTACTACTTGCTATTTATTGCTTAATTTGGAGAAAATTAACATAGATAGTTAACATAGAAAATTAACATAAATAGGTTGGGTACATCATGTTAACTATCATCATTTAGATGAAAAACCAGAGCTCAATATTAACCTATGTTTACTGTCACATGATAGATGTTTCTACAAAATTTAAGTTAAATAAAAATGTTGTGTATCAAGTTAATTTTAAATTTAATGCAGAGCCAAAAGGAAAGTTGAGTTTTTCTGGGAGGTACTACAAATTTAGAAATCCCTGGATCTCACAGATTGCCTAATTTACATTGTTACATGGTTCTCACACTGGACATTGGAGTGATGGATGTGATTCAACCATGAATCAAGCCATGCTGATTTTATTTATACCAATCTTCCTGATGCCAGGAAGCTCTCATAATGTCCCAAATTTCATGATGTAATTTTAGTGATTTTAAAATTTCATAGCTGAACAGTATGTACAAATTTTAAAATTTAGTCTTTTATTTTTTAGTTTATACTTTAATTGCACAAATATTATTAGATCCCATATATAAGATAATTTCCTAATGCTGGGAGAGGGGATACACACATGAATTAAATATGGCCACTGCTTACAAGGAACTCCAAATCTGATGAAGAATAGATATGGAAGGGAAAGGGAGAGAAACAAGCACATATTGAATGCATTGCATTCCCAAACACCGAGCAATGAACTTTACATATATTATATTGGCAGATATTATTATGGTCATTTTTTTAAATTTTATTTTATTACATTATGTTAATCACCATACATTACATCCTTAGTTTTTGATGTAGTGTTCCATGATTCATTGTTTGCGTATAACACCCAGTGCTCCATGCAGTACGTGCCCTCTTTAATACCCATCACCAGGCTAACCCATCCCCCCACACAGTCCCCTCTAGAACCCTCAGTTTGTTTCTCAGAGTCCATAGTCTCTCATGGTTCGCCTCCCCCTCTGATTTCCCCCCCTTCATTTTTAGTCTTAATCATGATTTCTCTATTAAGAGAAACATGAAATTTAGTGACAAACAATAACACGTGAATAACATCAGAAAGTGAGGTTCTAGTAGCCTACTCATTTAGAAATGCCAACTAGAAGATTAAAAAAAAAAACAACAACAACTTTTGACCTGCATTTGCTAAAGATTTTTAGAAACCTTCATCAGGGTCACAGAACTCCATTTTATTGCATTCTGTCTCAATAGATTCTTCTGTAAAGAATTCTTAAGCAATGTATCTCTTTATTGGCTTTATACATGTTAATTTTCAGATACTCATATTTCTTAAATTGAGGCAAATATGTAATCCTTGCCTTTGGTAGGTGGATTAAGAATTTCACTGACAAAGTACAATGAAGCAACTTTTTCACGGTTTCGTCCCCTTCCTCCATTTTCTCAAAATCCAAAAGGATGAAGGAAAACACACAGTAATACTGGTTTGATAACTCTGCCTAAGACCCCAGTATTTCTAAGAATTAAGAGGAATAAAGCAACTACATGTTCAGAATATATAGTGATACTGAACATGTAGTTGGTTTTTGGGGTTTTTTTGGTTTGGGGTTTTTTTTTTTGTTTTTGGTTTTGGGGTTTTTTTTTGGTTTTTTTAAATCTGACGTCTTGTTTTCACAGAAAACCAGATGGTGTTTTTTGGTGTGGGGGTGGTAGTGGAACTTGTTTTGTTTGTTGTTGTTGTTTTTCAAAAACAGGTGTGACAATCATTTTCTCCTGCTACTGTATTAGCACATTTAATTGCTAAGTTCACAGGCAGCCCTCTCAAATCTTTTACCAGCAGATGGTTAAAGTGATTTTAAAAGAGGAGTAAGGATTTTTCAAAAACCATTTCAGAACAGTATGAGATCTGCTCTTTCCTCAATGGGTGTGTCAACCTCTGATGAACACTAATGGAAGTCACATAACAGCATCCACATTGCATTTGCCTTTAATTACTTGACAGTTATCCAGATTTTGTGAAATTACTCGCACATTATCTAACAAAGCATTACATACTTGCAGTAACTTTCATCAAATCACTTTATAACCATTAGCTAATTAAACTTCACAATACTTCTACAAAATACAGAGCTATAAAGTTACACAAGTTCATTTTACTGGATTCTTAGGTATGTATCACTGACAAACTTGCAAGTTAAATCTAAGCCGCAAACTTACAAGGACTGATGTCCCCGTGTGACACTCGTTCCTCAAATGTAAATGACTAGCTTTTAGAATAAGGACACGTTTGGTTTGCAGGCACACTGTTAGTTGCTTCTCCATTATCCATTGATTTCTTCTTAGCAGAATCCTACTTCCTTGCAGAGTGGCCAGTGTTAAAGAAAAAAATGATTCTGACACTTGTCAAAATGGTAAGGAAGACTTTATCCAAGAGTATCACAATAAGGATATTGCAATAGGGAACAGAGATCAGACTCAACTCCAAATACAGCAAGGAAAACTGGGGTTTTATAGCCATGGAACAGAATGATGGGGTCCGTGGATAGAAAACTGCAGACAGGGTGCCTGGGTGGCTCAGTTGGTTAAGCGACTGCCTTCGGCTCAGGTCATGATCCTGGAGTCCCAGGATGGAGTCCCGCATCGGGCTCCCTGCTTGGCAGGGAGTCTGCTTCTCCCTCTGACCCTCCCCCCTCTCATGCTCTCTCTCTTTCATTCTCTCTCTCAAATAAATAAATAAAATCTTTAAAAAAAAAAAAAAGAAAACTGCAGACAGAAGACTTCAAGGGTAAGAGAATATCTGCTAAATTGACCTAATAGGATTCTTGCTAAAGATAAGCCAAGGACTTACACAACCAAGGTCAGGGATAAAGAACTTGATCAAATATCAAGGGTGGAGGGATTCTCACTAAAGTGACTCAAGTAGGATCCTTTCCTAACCCAGGGCTAGGCAGACCAAAGAAAGGGTGGAGGCCAAAGTTAAGGTTTAGGCCAAAAAGAGGGCTCAGAGGAGCCTAGAGTTTGACCAGAGTCTTTGTCACCACCTATCTAGCTAAAAGTTCGAATCTCTCTTGCAGCTTGGGTGTGACATTACATGGCTCTCAACACCAACATGTAAGAAAAAGCCTGCTGGAAAGTCTTGCAAGCGTTCCCAGTCTTCTGATACAGGCACTGCCTGTTGCCCTCATTTCCTTCCTGAATGTAACGAATCCCAGTTGTGACCATAGGAATTAAAGCCACTTGCTAAAGATGGGGGAACAGAAAGAAGGAGCCTTGGATACTGAAAATGTGGAATTATTAATGCTACTCTGGACTGCTTCCTCCAGACTTTTTCTCTGTGAGAAAAATTAAGCCACTATGGTCAGGTTTTCTATTATTCACAAAGAAAAATTAAGCCACGATGGTCAGGTTTTCTATTATTCACAAAGAAAACAATCTTGGCTGAGACATTTGGCAAACATGATTCCCTTATTATAATAGAGTGTTCGTGGCAATATTATCCTATGTTTAGTTGGAAAGATAAAATCCAAAAGATGATTCTATGAAAATTAAATATTAAGAATGAATGAGCCATAGACATCTCTTTCTTCAGCACGCATTCAATGCTTGCTTTGAGAATATTCCATGCAGAAGAGAAATTTGGGGTTATGGGATATAAGGATTTACTATCCCTTTTTTAAAAAACTTAGCATGAGCTACTATGACCCATTCATACGTAACAACAGAATTCCTGGTTAAATAAAATAGAAAATAATTTATCATTAAAATGGAAATTATAGCATTCTGTATGGCCAAACATTTTAGCGCTCCGGTTCTCTGGAGCAGAACCTCTCCTGGGGCAGCAGAGCCCCTGGGCACGTCAGGAGTCACCCCCAAACAGCCTCCCCCACCATGCCGGTGTTCCAAGCAAGTATTATCATTCCCGATGTGTGCTCGGAGATGAAAAATACAGGGAAGCCCTGCACTGAATAGAGATTGATTAACTGTGGCACAAGTTATAAGATGGATTACAAGTAATTTGTTACAAAAATAGTAAAATTTACAAATGGTTTTTGCAAATACAGGCAAATTCATAGTTACCCTTTAGTACCATTTCTCTCAGCCATATTTTGATAATTTCCTCTTTTGTCTGTCAAGGCTTTCAATTTAAATTACGTACAAACACACATAAATGCCTAAATATGGCTGCATAATATTCCATTGTGTATATATATATACCACACACACACACAAAATGTGCCTAAATATGGTTCACATTTTTTGGAAAGGGCAGTCTTCTTTTCCTCCTTTCCCTTTTTATTTATCTTCCCATGTCCCTTATCTTCTGTCCATCTTCTTCAGCCTCCATCTACAACAGCACACCACCCTAAATTTTTCCAAACACCTTCTTTTTTTTTTAAAGATTTTATTTATTTATTTGACAGAGAGAGAGAGACACAGCGAGAGAGGGAACACAAGCAGGGGGAGTGGGAGAGGGAGAAGCAGGCTTCCTGCTGAGGAGGGAGCCCGACACGGGGCTCGATCCCAGGACCCTGGAATCATGACCTGAGCCGAAGGCAGACGCTTAACGACTGAGCCACCCAGGCGCCCCCCCCAAAGACCTTTACAAGAGGCTATTTCCATCAGCAATATATGAACAATCTTTTTTCTATGTTCCTACCAATAATTTGCATTACTAGTCTTGAATTTCTGCCATTCTAATATTTATGAATATCTCATTTTTGCTTTCATTTACATTTCTCAACATATAAATTTGAGCATTCTTTCATATGTTTGTTGATCATTTGTATTTGCTTTTCTGTGAATCACATATTCATAACATTTGCCCATTTTTCTTGGGCTGTTTGCCTTTGTCTTATACATTTTCTTATCCATATAAATATTAACCATCGTGACCACATGTGTTTTTCAGATCCATTGTGTGTTTTGGTTTCCATACATAGGTTTTCCATTTTTAAGTGGTTAAGTACAATTTTTTTTTTTTGGCAATAACACCTACATTTTTTTAATCATTTATACATTTTTAACTTTTTAGAGTTAAATCTGTCTGAAATTTATTTTTGTATATGGCACAAGGCGAGGATCCATTTTTATTCTCCTCCAGAAAAAATTGAAGCCATTGTGTTTGTCAGGATTAATTCCATATATTTAACATTTTCATTATTCTCTAATCTTTTCTACTAATCTGTTCTTCTAGTCCCATAATTATTTGACTACAGAAGCCTTATTGTACGCTCTGATATCTAATATGAAAAATAACTTCTTGGTGTTCTTTTTCACATTTTTATTGGCTGCTCTAAGACATTTATTCCTCCATCTAGACTTTAAGATTATTTGATCCAGTGAAAATAATTGTTATGGTTCTCATTGAAATTGCATGAAATATAATTGACATTTTCATGATATTGCCTTCTCCCCCCAATAACATGATGTTTCTATCCCTTTATTCAAATTTTGCTTTATGGTTTTAATTAGATGTCATTATTTTCTTTGTATAGGTCTGTTACTCTTCTGGTTAAATTTACTTCTAAATATTTTATAGTTGTACCATGATGAGAAAGGCATCATTTCTAGGTATTTCTCGCTAGAATAGAGAAAATAGGGGCACCTGGGTGGCTCAGTCAGTTGATCATCTGACTCTTGGTTTCAGCTCAGGTCATGATCTTGGGGTCCCGGGATCGTGCCCCATGTCAGGCTCTGCGCTCAGCACGGGTCTGCTTGTCCCTCTGCCTCTGATCTCCCCCCTCCAACACTCTCTCTCTCTCTCAAATAAAGAAAAAATCGAAGAAAAAAATGTAATTGACTACTTTTGTTTACGTGATCACGTCTAGCCAACTTACAAATTCTATCATTAATATCTATCAGATATATGTTTTAGTGAGTAGGAACAAAGAAATAGAGCAACAGAATGGGTCCCAGACTTGGAAATTATGTCCATCACATTAACATCAAACATTACTCCCTTTGGTGGAGGTGGAAAAATAGAGACAGTGTCTAATAAATACAGGGATCAGCTAAACTGATTTTATATATTATTACTCATTTTCTGTAATCTTTTTCTTCAGCTAGAAGTAAACATTTCTATGTTTTCTTTAAACATTTGGAATGATCTCATAAATTAACAGTTTATCAAAAGTTTCAGTACATTATTTTGTATCCAATAACATGGCTAGTTTGTGTGCTGCCATTTTTTATTTAATTTTTTAATTTCATATTTTTCTTTTTAATTTCACACTTTAAATTTCATATGTAAATAACTTGATAGTTTCCTTACCACTCACCATTTTAAGTCTATAGGCATAAACCTTAGTATGTCAAATTTGTATGGTGCTTCTTACTATGATTCTAGTTTCAAAATCTTTCTCTGGGCTTCTAGATCACTCTGCACACATAGCTAATTAAGTGGCAATAAGATAGCACAGTAAGGCACCTAGCCCATTACACTGTGTGTTCTTTAAGGGAACAAGCTTTGTCCAATTATCTTTATATCCCTAATATCTAACATATTGCTAAGCATATTTTGGGGGTTAAATATGTTTGCTGAATAGTTTTATGGTTCACTAAATTTATGTTGATTCATTTTACCTCCACAACAACCCTTGAAAAATGCTTTATGATTAACTTCCTTTCTCAGGTGAGGAAATATACTCTGAGCAGCTCAGAAAGTGATTGTATAAGGACTGGAATCTGGTCTCTTAGTTTCCCCTCCCAGATGTTCTTTCCTGCTACTCACATGATCATAAGGACTATATCCTCCAATTATAAATCAATGTTTAGCTATTTAACAAATTGTAGGGGCACCTGGGTGGCTCAGTCATTAAGCTCTGCCTTCGGCTCAGGTCATGATCCCAGGGTCCTGGGATCGAGCCCGGAATCGGGCTCTCTGCTTCTCGGGAAGCCTGCTTCTCCCTCTCTCACTCCCCCTGCTTGTGTTCCCTCTCTCGCTGTGTCTCTCTCTGTCAAATAAATAAATAAAATCTTAAAAAAAAAAAATTGTAGGAATCAGTCAATTATACTTTCAACTTTTTTTAGAGAAGAAATTTATTTAGATATAAATCACATGCCATAAGTTTCACCCTTTAAAAGCATACAATGCGGGGCGCTTGGGTAGCTCAGTTGGTTAAGCATCTGCCTTCAGCTAGGGTCATGATCCCAGAATCCTGGGATCAAGCCCAGCAGCAGACTCCCTGCTCAGTGGGGAGCCTGCTTTTCCCCCTCCGCCCCAGACCTTCTCTCTCTCTCTCTCTCTCGCTATCTCTCTCACTACCTCTGTCTCTCTCAAATATGTGAAATATTTAGAAAAAATAATAAAAGCATATAATTCAGTGGGTTTTGGTACATATATGTTTCTTAAAACTTTATTTTTTTTTTTTTGCGGGGGAGAGGGGTTAGAGGGAGAGTGTCAAGCAGCCTCTGCCATGAGCCTAGAGACTGACTGCGACTTGATCTCAGGACCTTGAGATCACAACCCGAGCTGAAACCAGGTGTCAACGTTTAACACACTGCACCACCCAGGCACCCTGGGTTTTCGTATATTCACACAGTTGTGTAATCATTCATCAATAAATTTATCAGATCTGTTCCTAAGCCAAGACCTAGAATCCTCTTTTCTTCATATCACAACATGTTTTCACGAATTGCCTACCTGGACCATTAGGCTTTATTTGTTTATTTTAGTTGAAGTTTAGTTGACATGCAGTGTTCCATTGGTTTCAAGTATACAACATAGTGATCTGACAATTCTACACATTACACCATACACTGTTATCACAGTATTATTCACTATATTCCCTGTGCTGTACTTTCCATCTCTGTAACTTATTTATAATTAGTTAGGAGTTTGTAGCTCTTGATCTCCTTCAACACATTTTTTAAGTTATTCTTGTGCCTTTTCTAATTATAGCCACTGAATTCTATTTCAATGAAAAACCCCTCTAATCTCAAACTTTCCTTGCTAAACTAAACATTTGCATGTACATCCTGATGAAAACAGAGAAAATAGAACTCTTTTTTTTCTCCTTTCTGTATTTGCTATCAACTTGGGGCCTATAATTTTTACTTGGATATATCTTTCTATCCGAGTATATATACTCTTTATATAACTGTGGTCATTTTTTGGTGATAAAATTACATAATTTCTAATCAAAATTTTATTCTAGAATTAAACCTTCACTTTCGTTTCCTGAAAGTTTTTAGCGTGATAAAATGCCTCATATTCCATAGCACTTTTATATAAATTTAATGCCAATGAGGCAGCACCTTTCCCCCCTTATTTCACAGGTAAAGAAATTATAGTCTAAGCAAGTAAATGTCTCATCCAAGGTCACAAAAATACTGAATAGTAAAGCAGCGATGCACATCAGGTCCTGTGACACCAACTTCAGGGAGCTATTCTTTTTACTTCTGTATGTAATAGGGTATATTTCAGGCTCTCCATGTGACTGGTTGTTTTGTTTGTTTTGACGTTAATGTCCTTGTAGCTTTCCAAGTTTGTTTTAATATCTTTTATAATGTCAAATGCTTTGCTTAGAAAGATTGTCCAAATTTATCTGATTTATCTTGTTATCTACAGTTTTTGAGATAAGTAGGCCTAGTGCTTTATCTACAAACAGGAGACAGTGTTCAACTACATTTTTAATTCAGAATACTGCTCCCTCTAATCAGCAGAAAGCTAAACTAATGCTTTTTTTTCCTTTTCACTAGAACTCAAAATTTGAACTTTGCTGATGACAATTACAGTACTTTCACTACTTACATTGATTTACGTTAAAACCAACAAAATGCCACATTCGTTCTTCATTCATTAACAATTATGTGCTTTACAGTTAATATAGAAATTCTAGGATTTCCTGTTTATCTTCATATTTTAATCCAAATCCCTGAACAGTAATTTAAGTATTTGCCTTACAGCTTAATTCAAAACAGAACTCAAGTAAAATAAGTTATGTCCTTGATATAGTTCATCTTTTATACGTAGAAGGCTTGACCGGGTCTTCTTTTTCCTAGAGTAGTGTTCTCTCTAGTCACCATGGAGTTTAAAAGGAGATAATAGCCAAGCTTGTAATTCTGAAAAATGTACTCATGAGTGGTTGGAGACCTGAGTCATAAAATTTTTCTTGTTGCTTATCTGGTTTTTGTTTAATTTCTTTCATAATCAATATATGCTGTTTCTATTCAGATTTTATTGTTTTCAGATTATATTCTCATATAAATTCTTTATTAGGAAATCCTATCACTCCTTCTGATATATTCCCAATACCTTAATTTGGATAGTCATTTTAACCTGGATTTTTATAAAAATCCCCCAAATTATCTCTCTCACATTGTCTTTCTTCTGAGAAACCCCCCTTCCATGAGCTGCTAATTGAGGAATACTAAGGTTGAGCTATGAGAATGCTGTAACCTCCACAAGATGCACCCAAGCACCTCAAATTCACAGATACGCTAAATAGCCCTCTCTTCCCTTACCCCACCCAAATCTGCCACTGCTCTAGCTCCTGAGTCTTGGCATGACCACATACCCAGTTAGCAAAATTAGCAACAATGAGTTTCTTTGATTACTCCCTCTTCCTCATCCCACACATTTATTCATTCATTCATCCAACCATCATTGAACAAATATTTAAGGCACCCTATGTAACTGGGACAGTGCCAAATACTAATCATTTTGTTCTTTTTGCCAGATTTCTTTCTTTTCTTCTCTTCTTCACATACCAAAATTCTATTTGTCCTTTAGGACCCAATCCAAATGGTATTTGCAATTCCTATATAAAACCTTCTCTAATTCCTCCCCACCATCCCCTGTAAAAATGGTTTTCTTATGTGTCCAGAGAATTATTTACTTATATACTATTATCACAATACCCATTGTAGCTTGATACGTATTAGAAAGTTATCTGTAGCCCCTCCACTAAGTTATATATGCCTGTCAAATAAAAATGCTTTACACATCTTTAGTTTCCCATCAAGAGATTAGTACAGATATTTGAAGGTTAATTACCAACATAATCCAAAATTCCAAAAGTTTAGCAGAGCAGAGAAACAGAATATTTAGGGCAAAGTTCATACTTAAGAATCCATGCAAGCAAACAATTACTTAGGAGAAGGTAACTGACAAGAACAGATCCCTGTCCTAGGAGAAAAGTGATCTACTGTGTGGGTAACCAGGTAAGGATGCAATCAGGAGCAAGATAGTTTTATTTTAAATATTAGAATAAGAGCAAAAATAAACAAGTGAAACTACATCCAACTAAAAAGCTTCTGGACAGCAAAACTTCTAAAACTATCAACAAAATGAAAAGGCAAACTACCGAATGGAAGAAGATATTTGCAAACCCCATATCCAATTAGGGGTTAATATGCAAATACCCCAAATATACAAGAAACCCATACAATTCAATAGCCAAAAAAAAAAAAAAAATCAAATGGGCAAAAGAACTGAACAGGCATTTTTTCCAAAGAAGATATACAAATAGCCAAGAGGTACATGAAAAAGTGCTCAACATCACTAATCATTAGGAAATGCAAATCAAAACCACAATGAAATATCAACTCACACCTGTTAGGATGGCTATTATAAAAAAGAGAGAGCAAATGCTAGCAAGGATGCAGAGAAAAGGGAATGCTTGCACACTGTTGGTGTAATTATAAATTGATGCAAACATGACAGAAAACAGTATGAAGTTTCCTTAAGAAATTAAAAATAGAAATACCATATGATCCAGCAGCTCCACCTCTGGGTATATATCCAAAAGAATTGAAATCAACATTTTGAAGAGATACCTGTATTCCCATGTTCATAGCAGCATTATTCAAAATAGCTAAGATACAGAAACAACCTGTGTCCATCAATGGATGAATAGATAAAGAAAATGTGAGATACACACACACACACACACACAGGAATGTTATTCAACCTTTAAAAAGGAGAAAATCTTGTCATTTGCAACAATATGGTTGAACCTGCAGGGCATTATGCTAAGTGAAAAAAGTCAGACAGAGAAAGACAAATTCCGGGGTGCCTGAGTGGCTCAGTTGGTTAAGCATCTGTTTTCAGCTCAGGTCATGATCCCAGGGTCCTGGGATCGAGCCCCGCGACGAGTTCTGGGCTCAGTGGGGAGCCTGCTTCTCCCTCTCCCTTGCCCCTCCTCCCTCTCCTTGTTCTGTCTCTCTCTCAAATATTTTTTTTTTTAAAAAAGGGCAAATTTCCCATGGTATCACTTATAGGTGTACAAACTTTCAGTTATAAGAAGAATAAGGTCTGAAGGGTTAATGTATAGCGGGGTGACTATAGATGATAACACTGTATCGTATAATTGAAATTGCTTAGAGAATAGAGCTGAAATGTTCTCACACACAAACAAAGGTAAATATGTGTAATGGTGTACTTGTTCAATTAACTCGGGGGAGGAATTCTTTTACAATATATATGAATATCAAACCATCACACTGTCAATATCTTGTCAATTTTACCTCAATAAAACTGTAAGAAAAATTAAAAAAATGCTAGGCTCCAAGAGCCAACTGAAACTCAGGAGCAACAAGAAGTCCAATTCCCAGGGATGGACTATTCTAAGAGTACTTTGACAATATCATGGAGCTATTACTCCTCAACTAGTCATAAATGACACTTTGAAGGCAAAACAAAACAGAGGTTGCAAGCAGATCGGTGGCCCTAATTATGGGAACCTGAGAATAATATGGAACTGTGCAACCCCCAAAACACCTCATCAGAGATACATTTGATTGCATTTGATGAACAAGTCTTCAGGTTAAAGACTAAATCTATCATGTGGCCTAGAAATTTCTGAAAAATATGGACCCTGCCTCCCTCTCAAGGCTCATCTAATACCACTGTCTACTTGGTGCATCCTCTGAGCTTCAGCCATCCTAGCCTCCAGTTTCTTCATATGTCTCTCCCAGTGTCCTCTACCTTTCTTCCTTCTTTCTACATGCAGCTCACTCTTACTCATCTTTTACTATTCCCCTCAAGTAAGTATAACCTCATTTACCTCATCACCACAAAGAGGCTGTAAAACACTTAAGGCAGGAACTGTGTCTTAATCATTGTGTTGGTGTGTGGGGGGTATACAAAACATAAAAATGATTAAGATAGTAAAATTTAAATGTACAGTTCAGCTGTGTTAAAGACCATCGCCACCATCCATCTCCAGGACTCTTTTCATCTTACCAAATTGAAATTCTATACCCATTAAACAATAACTCCCCATTCCGTTTTCCCCCCCAGCTTCTGGTGATGACCTTCTACTTTCTGTATCCATGAATTTGACAGTTTCAGGTACCTCATTTAATTGGAATTGTAGTTTCAGGGTTTTTTTTATATGTATGTGTGACTGCCTTATTTTACTTACCATAATGTCCTCTTCCAGGTTCACTCATGTTGTAACATATGTTAGAATTTTGCTTTTTTTCAAGAATGAATAACATTCCATCCAAATGTGTACATACCACATTTTATTTATCTATTCATCTATAGATGGACACTTGAGTTGTTTGCACCTTTTGGCACTTATGAATAATGCTGCTACAAACATGGTTCTATGAAATCTCAAGACCTTGCTTTCAATTTTTTGGGATATATACCAATAAGTTTAATTGGTAGATCATATGGGAGCTCTATTTTCAACTTTTTGAGAAACCACCATACTGTTTTCCATAGCAAGCTGTACCATTTTACATTCCCACCAACAGTGCATAGGAGTTCCAATTTCTCTTCATCCTCACCAACACTTGTTACTTTCCATTTCTTTTTCTAATCTAACAGGTATGAGTGAGTATTAATCATCTTTTTTTTTTTTTGGTTGTCAAATGATCCTTTATTGAAACATTTTCCTTTGTAGTTAACTAACTGGGCATTCCACCACACCACTGTTGATGTCATCTATGATGTCATGAGGGTGGCGGCCATCAACATTGCAGCCCACAGACTGGGCAGTCCCCAGGATTTCTTTAATGGTTCCAGAAAGTTCTCTGGCTAAAGATCAGTGTCGCATCTGTTGGGCAATATCGACAATCTCATCAAAAGTGATATTTCGACAGTGCTTAATGTTTTTCTGCTTCTTTTTGTCTCTTGCTGGTTCCTTGAGGGCTTTGATAATCAGGGCAGAGGCAGAAGGTACCACTTCAATCTGGGCCTGTCTGTTCTGAATGGACAGTTTCATTGTAATCCTTAGACCCTTCCAATCACTGGTTGCCTTGGTGATGTCATCACCGACCTTTTTTGGAGACAGACCCAGCAGGCCAATCTTCGGGGCCAGGGCAGACATGGCCCCGACTTCGCTACTGGCGTACCTCAGGTACACGACTTTGGTCTCATTGGGATCGAACTTAGGCGGCATGGCGGAGGTGGCTGGTGTCAATGAACCTGGATTCGGGACAACCAAAGAAAGTTGCACCTTTGCCTCCCCAAGCCGAAAGCCAAAAAACTATTAATCATCTTTTAAATCATACACGTCAAGGCCATGGCTGAGCATATAAGTTTTCAACGAACACTTAATGGAATCCACTGGAGAAGAGCTGTGCTCAGTAGCATCCAAGGGAAGTAGATACACATTGCATGGGGTAATTCCATTTCAAGAATAATTGGAGGAAAGCCCATTTTGTTCTTCCTTGCAGCTATGCTAACATAACTTCTATCTTCCTCCTTTCTTATTTGAGGTGTTTTAAACTATCTAGACGTATTTACAACACTGGAGTGAGAGATTTCTCTAATAAATATAAAACTCCTTATGTTCTACCACTCAATGAAATAGTCACTTTTCTATGTGTGTCTTTTTCTATATACGTATTCTATTGTGTTAAGTAAGTTTCCACGTGAGCAGAAGACATACAGAAGAAGAATACCCAAGCTGACCTGGGGAAAGAATGCATATATTATCACAAAGAAATGTTAAATTGCTCCAAATTAAAAATGAGAAATGCTGAGGGACTAGATCACAGGGTGTCTTGATCTTTTCTCGAGGGTCAAGCTTCAGGGAGGAGGTGACATTTGAGTGTATCTTTTTCTACGTGTATATTCTATTGTGTTAAGTATTCAGAGAAGCACATGTAGCATTCTGAAAGTAGGCAGTCATTAACTCAATCAAGAGAAACAAATAATGCAATATATGTTAAGAAAAAAAAAAAGAAGAAGGTAGCAGGAGGGGAAGAATGAAGGGGGAGAAATCGGAGGGGTAGACGAACCATGAGAGACGATGGACTCTGAAAAACAAACTGAGGGTTCTAGAGGGGAGGGGGGTGGGAGGATGGGTTAGCCTGGTGATGGGTATTGAGGAGGGCACATTCTGCATGGAGCACTGGGTGTTATGCACAAACAATGGATCATGGAACACTACCTCTAAAACTAATGATGTAATGTATGGGGATTAACATAAGAATAAAAAAAAATTTAAAAAAAAAAGAGACACTAATTAATCACCTGCTAAATATAAACACTGGGCTAGGCCCACTGGGGTTACCAAGAAGAACCCAAGGACTTAACTTGCTCCAAAGAAGTGACATAAAGACTGGGAATAACCATCCATGCTCCATGGGGGTCCTATATCAGAGGAAGTTCAAAGTCCTCAAACACAATAGCTTAACTGTAAAGGATAAGTTAAAGAGAATCTAACAGCCATCCATTATGTATCTAGTGCAATGACTTGATTCTAAAGAACACACTACGCCCCCATTGTTCCTTCTATCACTTTGAATGAAACATGTCCAGCACAACACATGCATTATATCAAATAGCACTGGCAGGCTGCCACACTTCTTTCAATCTCTACTAATGCAAAGCACTGGAAACTCAAGTAAAAGTTGAACCAGCTCCTTGAACCATTCAAAATAATGTTCACAGGGATGTCCTCCTTTGAAATACTAAGCGTTCCAATTCAAAACTTGAAAAGCAATCAAGAATACTGACAGGAGGAGTGAAAACATATCAGAAGAAAGCAAAATGATAAGCACTTACAGTCAGGATTTATGGAGTACCTGTTTCTGCATAGTATTATATGAATGGGGGGGAAAGATAAAGATGATCTATTCACCACTGTCAGACATTCTCCAATAAGGAAAATAATAGTCCAAATAGCATATACACATGAGCACTGAACCTCATCAATAGGTGTGCAGTCCCCCACTGCTGTAATCTTGGTTCTGGCCTGGTAATGTCCCCATGGTCAACCATTGTTTAATGAGGTCTTCATGTTGGTTCAATGGGTATTTATCACTTAATAGATATCACTGCAACATATTATCATTTAAAACATGTTGAAAAGATGTTCCTTATCTCCTTCCCACATTAGCTACTCCTAGGTGGAAGTAGAGATGGTTAAAGATTTAGAAAGTAAAATAAAAAAAAATTTCTGCTCAGCTGACCTCATTTTCTTCTTCCACATACAACTTGTTTATTCCAATTTCTGGGCCTTTCATCATGCTATATTATCTACACAGTGTATCTTCTATAACACCTCTACCAGCACTTCCATTACAACTCTGTCAGTATTCTTACTTTTCCCTAACTCACTCCATTCTCCAAGCCAAACACCACTTTTTTTGAGCTCCGTTCTATACAATGGTATGTTAATATAATAAACTTGAGCTTCAGCCCCCTACATCTTACATGGCTTAGTAGTAATGCACACTAAAGCAACTTGCTCATTTTAAACCACTATATAAAAATAAGAGACACACAACATGGGCCTCACTCTCAGGGTCATTACTTCAAGCCCACATGCAGCATTTTGAGCTTGTTGTGTTTGTGTGGATATAGGACTCTTTCTTTATTTTTTCAGAGGTACTATGATTAAATCATGATGATAATCACAGTAGCTTCCAGGAGTAAAAAACTGGACAGAATAAAGAATATGTAGTGGAAGAAGAACAAGTAGAATGACTTTTTAAAAAGATCAAATGATTTGTAGCTAAGAACAAACGTGTCATTGGAAATAGAGATTATTGGCAGCAATAAATCATCTGGAGGTGCAGCTGGGCAACAGGAGATGAGCTGGCAAAACAAAGCTGCCATACAAGGAATGTCTGAGGGAAAGTAGAAGGTAACCACTGAACTGCAGTCAACTGTTTAAACCCGTTATTAGGAAATAGAGGATCTGTCTTACACAAAAATCTAGTGACCCAAATCAAGTAACTTACACTTTAAGAATTATTTTCCCATCTACCTCAATACCTCATTCAAATACTGGTAACAGAAATTGGAAGACTTACTATATTATGACCCCAAATAAAAATATTCATGTGAATTATATAAAAGCAATTTGTTCCTTTTCAAATATATAACACTCATTTAAAAATGCATGTTTTTATACATCTGTCAAAGACAGATTATAGATACTATTAGTAAAGGTCATTTGTGTCCATGTCTTCTCCCTGGGAGCACACGTATGAATGCAAATTAAAAGTGCACTACAAAAATGTTTTAAGAGTTCCAAGTGCCTCCAACCCTCCCAACTTACATAATGTTAACAGTCAAGGGGAAATTATATTTCATATCTTATTATAATCAAGTACATAGCCTCCAACTAGGACTACATGTTGAAAATATATATAAGTTCTGATTTCCTTAGAAAATATCACTTAGGGGGCACCTGGGTGGCTCAGTCATTGAGCGTCTGCCTTCAGCTCAGGTCATGATCCCAGGGTCCTAGGATCGAGCCCCACGTCCAGCTCCCTGCTCAGCGGCAAGCCTGCTTCTCCCTCTGCCACTCCCCCTGCTTGTGTTCCCTCTCCGGCTGTCTCTCTGTCAAATAAATAAATAAAACCTTAAAAAATATATATATCACTTAGATCTTTTTTCTAATTATAGCTTAACACAGTGCTTCCCAAACTTGTCTTCATATTAGAATCACATGGGTTTTTTAAAAATTCCAAATCCCAGTCTGTCATACAGAGCAATTAAATCACAAGCTCTGGAGGGTGGAGCATAGGCATCATTTTTTTTATATTCCCCAGGTAATTCCAACACGCCAACAGGTTGGAAACCACTGTGTCAACACAGAACTCCTTAAAGGAAACCTGATTACTCCTTGAGAGGATTAGACTTTGCTGCACATCAGAATCATGTGGGAGTTCCAATATCCCTAGACCCCAGCTGCACCCCAGACTAACTAAATTATAATCTTTGAGGGGTGAGAGCCAGACATCAGTTGTTTTTTAAAGATCCAAATGTACACCAAAGTTTGAGAACCAATGCCTTAAATTAGAGGATGGTTTGAAATACTAATCAAAATCATTAGATGTCTGGAGAAAGAACATCATTGATACAATAAAAATTCTTATTAAAATTCTCCAAAAAGAGAGAGGGAGAGAGAACAGGAGCGTATACTCTGCTATGTAAAGATAATGATGCTCTAGTAAGTAGACCAGCTACTAGGTTAACAATATTGAAAATTAAGACAGAGACAGAAAAAAGCTAAGCAGGAGGAGAAAAGCGATTATAACCTGCTGTCATTTCAAGATGTGTGATTGAATCTTTCAATCTCTAATTTAAAAAAATACATGCTCCTGTCCTATTCACTGCTCTTGCCAAATGTGTACATCTAGGAAAATTTAAAAGGAATTTCAGCGGTACAAAAAGATTTCCAAATCCTCAGATATCTATATTAAGTAACTGAATAATTTCAAAGCCAGAAAAGGTCATCTCTCATTTCTCACCACCCTTCTAATCAGTAGTGTCTGGCCATTCTTTGGTTCTCTTGAAAATTAGCTCAGGAAAAACAAAACATATATTACATTTCAAATGCAACTGAATGGGTGGTTGAATTAAAAGGATTTGATGATATCATTTTTAATTGTTTATTTAATCTTTACTTATATGTAAATATCTTTCAATGAAATGTTTAAGTATCATTTAAAACAGATTTTAAAAAGTATAATTAGATGTGCTGTCAGATGGGAAGACAAATTAAAAGTGCAACTCACACTGTTACAGTAGCAATACCACCCAAGAGCAGCTGATCTTTTGCACAATGCTCACAGCAGAATGCAATCCAGTCTCTACAGCACATGTGATTATAAGATTTACAGAATACTAGTATTTAAATTATTAATCAATGCAGTTTCCTTTGGTGAAAAAACCTGTGTGCTACGTAAATGAGGAAAAGATCTTTTTGTTTTTTAAACTTCTGCAAATTGACTGCCTGGTAAAAAGCCTCAGTTATCACCAGTTCATCTAAGAACTGGCATGCACTACCAATCGCTAATACATATTTAAGATAAAGTTATGTGCAAACATTTATGCAGTCAATCATTTTGGGAAGAGTTAGTAGTTGTTATAAATGCAAATCCAGCAGAACAAAGCCCGATGACCAATAGATTTCTAAATTATCTGCACAGTTTCTAATGCAGAGGTAGGTGTGATTCTAGGTATTTGTTTTCTTACTTTGAAACATCAAAAGGTAGACCTTTAAAAATCACTTGCCCATTTTCATTGGTTTGGAAGAATTTCTTATAGATGAAAAAGTCAAAGATGAGATAATTTGCCTTTTCAACTTCTTCAGTGAGCCACTAAGGGACTCACTAGTTGCCCAATCAAAAGCAATGTACCTTTTTTTTTTTCAACAACCTGAGTTACTGTTCCATTAATTAAACAAGGTGGCCATCAGACCGAGATGGCTCTAATGCTATGGTGGCCCATGTAAGCAAACCAGAACCGAAGCCTTTCAATGCCTCAAGGTTACAGAATTGAAACCTAAGGACAACCAATCACAAACACCCAACTAGGCATTAAGCTGTAGCCAAATAATTTCCTTTCTTTGCTTCCATACTCTTTCTATGTTTTTCCCCTGGCTCCTGTAGGTAGAGTGCTCCTAACGACTTCTGGTTTGGCACTGCCAGATTCAATCAATTTTTGGTCAATTAAACTCTTAAAATGTTGAATATGCCCCAGTTTACCTTTCAACATACATAACTCTGAAAATAAAAATTATAAAAACAATTTTAAAGTGGACCCTCCTGCAAGTAAAAAGAAACACACATGAATCATCTAAATCAGCTTTTATCTGAACAGTGTAGGGGAGCAAATTTTGCTGCCCCAAAACATGCTTCTTTGGCATACTGATTATTCAATACGAATAATATTGATTATTATGGATTACTGAACACTGACTATTCAAGTTGGTTATTTTTAAAAACCTTCAGACACAGAGAAGCTCATAAATCCAAGAAGTTACTCTTTTGTAAAAGGCATTTATATGTATAAAGGAAATCTCCATTTTAAGGGTGTTTTCCCGAGGGATTGGCTCTAAACTCTAGAAACTGTTATCAATGAAGAAGGCATGAACTTAAATCTGCATAACAACCTTACTCTTGTTCACTGTGCTGTTTTGGTAACTTCCCATAACTGATTCCTCATTCCCAACACCTTCTTTTGTTGTAGCTGGAGACAGTATTTAAGGTGATGGCTTTGGCCATTTGGGGAAGTTACTCAGTTTTCCTAGGTCTTTCTCATGTATACAGTAGGTACACATGTTATTAAACTTTTGTTTGATTTTCTGTTATTCTGTCTTCTGTCAATTTGATTCTTAGTGCAGCTAGAAGTCATGAAGGGCTTAGAAATTTTTTTCCTCCCCAACATCACCAGTGTTTATTATGATCTGTAGGGAACAAGAGCAGGCCACCCCAAGATGGACCACTTTGGCATGAATATTATTTTGGATTAAAAGCAATAAAAATGCAACAGGTTCAGGAAAAGCTCTTTATCTCCCCCTCAAATGCCTACCAGAAAAAGAACAATTAACAGAGATTCCTCTTTAACGAAAAATCTGCGTAAAAGGGCAACCATTGTTTTCCAAACATCTCTCACCTTTCTGCTAATAGGTTTCCTCCCCTTTCTATCCTCAGACCCTATCCCCCTCTCACTAGCTCATCTAAGCTTCACTTTGCCTTATTGTCCTTGGAATTTCATGTCTGTGTCGATTCCCTGTACATACAAAACTAAATATGACTTTATCCTGTTAATCTGTCTCATGTCAATTTGATTCTTAGTCCAGCTAGAAGGACTGAAGAGCAGAGGAAATTCTTCCTCCACAATAGATCCAAACATTATAAAGAAAGTGAGATAATTTAAAACTAATTCTAAGCACAAAACATTTTGCAATTTTTCATATGAATTGGCATTATAAACTACATGTACTTTAATACCAAATGAAAGACTCAAGTAGACTTTTCTCCCTAAGCTTTATCAAATGATTGATGTGATCAGCCTTTCACTTCTCCTTTTTGCAGGGTTTTTGGATAGAATATTTTGTCTCCAAATTTTAAAATGGCTCCAAGTTATTAATATTAAGTAAGTATCCTTAATATTAATTATATCCTTCCCTGAAAGATGGTCTATGTTTTTCACATCTACACTAGAAATATTATGAAGAGCTCTAGCAAATTATGAAACAAAAATGACCTTCCTATTTGACATTATTCACCCAAGTGTATACTGACTGTTGTGGCTTCCATTGCAAAGCTCAAACAATGGATGTACTGCTGTCAGCAACCCCTTTCTGACTAACACCTCTTCTTTTGTAAAACTCACTCAGTAACCCCATACCTGGCCTCTAAAAAGAATAAAATTGCATTTTATGACTTAACAGCTGGTAGACAAATGAAGTAAAATTGTCACTACTTTTAAAAGCCTAGCTTTCTCTAGGCTGCATTCATTTAATTCTACAGGTCTTTGTCATTTCCTAGAGTACACAGCCATTCTTTCATTTTGTCTCTCTCACCGTAAGATAAATCAATGCAAAACAACCACTTCTGTGAGCATCAGTCTTTCTTTCAGCCAGGCTCTTACAATGCAAACATAGTGGTGTCCTCAATTCTTCTGATCAGTACACAGACACCTTTTGATTGGAGGGAGTAGTGAGAGGGTGGAAAACATAAAGAGGAAAGAAGGAAATCATAACACAAATTTCAGTAAAGATTTGCCTCTCTATTTTAGATTAATAATTTCTTTTATAAAAATGAAAACATTCCTACAATGTTGACCATGATTAAGCAGTGAAGGGGTGTAGAATTTGCCCCCAGAATATGTCTCTTTGGCATAATGATTATTTTTAGGACATAGCAGACAAGAGAAGCTGTGAAAACAAAAAATAATTGCCCTTTTCTAAGAGATATTTCCATTTATAAGGGAATCTCCATTTGTAAGTGTGTCTCCTTTTCTATACAAAGAGGATGTCTAAATCTCTAGAAAATTATCTACAGAGAAGGCATAGACTCAAATCTGCATAGCAACCATACCCTGGATTACTGTCCTTTGCCTGGTAACCTCCCTTAGTTGGCCTCCCCTTCCTCCAACATCTTTTGTCCTTAGCTAAGAATGTTTTTTAAGATGTTGTCTTTAAAAGGAGGTATACCTGTTATTAAACTTCTGTTTGTTTTTCTGTTAATATGACTTTTATTATAGGGGATGTTTTGGCCAAGAACCTAGAAGGCGCTGGGAAGGGAAAAAATTCCTTCTACACTTCTAGACTCTTTGGCTGAGCTAATAACCAAATTAACATAAGCCAGACCAACAAGAGAGTAACAAATTTAATTACACATTAATGGGGCCCCCCCGATAAGAATATAAGACCAGAGACAACTCTGGCAATTGAGGCTTTATGCCATCTTCAGCTAAGGAATGGGATAGGGGCTTGAGGCTTCAAAGAGGAGGAGAGTGATTCACAGGGTAAGAAGATCTTTGGTAATTAGATGTTTGTCCTGTCATACAGATAGGTAATTCAGATAAAAATTTATCTCTTGGTAATAGCTTTCTTTCTGGGCTAGACTCCCTATTTAAATTCTTTTAGGTAAAGGGAGAGGTAAAAATTTTTCTTGAGTCTGCTAGGTCCTGATTGCCTTTAGCTGAAAATAGTCCACATGCCAAAGTGGCACATTTTGGGGAGACTTGTTCTGAACTCCATCAAAGAGTAAAAGGAAAATTCTTCTTTCTCCCCCATAGCAACATTATGCAGGTTTTACTTAGCCATGAGTATTTATTGAGCTGTGCAACTTTGGGCAAGCTACTTAGCTTCTCTGTGCCACAATTTTCTATGTGAAAATGAGTACTATAATATTACTTCTCTCAACATGAGATTGTTAGCTTAAAAAGGATAATGTATATAAAATACTTTGCCTGCCTGAGTAATTGTCTAATTAAATTAACCTTTATTTTGAAAGCAGAATTTAATGAGGAGCTCAAAAAGCCTACCATCTTTTATAAATATATCTAAAATGAATTTAGTGAATCCAGTATCCTTAACTACATTTACAGTATTCTTATCTACATCATATCCCACATTCCAAGACATATTCTTATTAATGTCACAAATACTCTTATTGGGGGACTAATCATTTCAAAAATGAAAGTGTATTTTGAAATTGAAAGGAAAGGAGAAAGTTGCCTATGAGAATAAAGTTGAATTGGCATACATGTAGGTCAGACAGAAGTAGTGGGAGGAGAAGATGAAGAAGAAACAGCCCACAGGTCTCCACACACACTAGCGCACAGCAGACCTGGGTGTCCTCCTGATGTTTGGCAGCTCTCAGAGTTGAAGATGCTTTGGATTCATCTGGGGAGCATTTGAGTCCATCTAGATAAAATACAGATTTTTATCATCTCAACCTAGGCCTGCTGAATTAGAACCTGTAGAGGGCAGAAACTGACATTTGACAGTTCCACCAGTGACTGTGATATCAGTAGTCCATGCATCTGAAAGGACTCAGAAGAGGTCTCCCCAAAATGTGCCACTTTGGCATGTAGACTATTTTAAGCTGAAGGCAATCAAGACCCTGCAGGCTCACGAGAAATATTTACCCCTCGTTTAACACCCTAGAAGAATCTAAATTGGGGGTCTTTCCCAAAGTTAGGTTTACTATCAGAGATAAATTTTATCTGCATGACCCATCTGTATGGCAGAACAAACATCTGATTGGCAAACATTTGCTCTTCTTACTGCCCTATGAATTGCCCTCCTCCCCAGTTTGAAGCCCCAGGCCCCGGTCCCATTGCTTAGCTCAGTATGGCATATATACCTCATTTTACTTTTCTGTTTTTGAGCCTCTCATGTATGTGGGGTTTCTGTACAAACAAAATTAAATTTTATTTTCTCCTGTTAATCTGTCTCTTGTCAATTAAATTCTTAGGCCAGCCAGAAGAACCTTTGAAGGGTAGAATAAAGTTTTTCCTCCCCAACATACCATACTTCAAGAAACTGTAAGAACTGAAGCCGCAAGTGAGCCGTAGTTATGTTTGCTGATTCTTGCCCTCATTTGCATTGCTTTTCAAACTAGGCACACAAGGAGATAATCAATCTTTCTTAAATGAACACTTGCAACTGCCTCCCAATCAGAAAAACCAAAAACCTAGTTCTCTAGCAACTAGGAAAGTGTGTGAAATTCATTTTCACGGAAGAATACACTTTGCTTCTTCAGTGCTAAACTGTAATAGGTATAATGTGAAATGAAATGACATTTGCCATTTTCCTTCAAGTAACTTGATGTTATTCTCTTTTGGTATCAAATAAGTGACCATTAAAATGAATCCTGATCAAACTCCCCCAAATACCCATTACTTTGTAATTGTGTAGAACATTGTTTAATTACCTGTCCCTGCATTTACCACATAATTAGATAAATAGTAATTATCCTTTGAGGAACCAATAACTAAGTGGAATTGGTATATGGTAAAGGGAATTGCTGCCTTACTGGATAAACAAGAGAAGGAGATCTTTGATGAAGTCCTTAAAATTAAGCCACTAAAGAACATCTCAAAGGTCATGGGTTTTAAATTATATCACCTGAATAAAAAGAGGAACAAAGTCAAACAGAAAAAATTTAGTGAAATTGTGATTCATGTACTCTATCATCATTTCAGAACTGAAAGCTGGCAGCCTAAATTCACCCTTTCCACTTTAAAATTGCTGAAATTCAAGTGAATTTATATAGCCAGGGCATAGGAACAGTGCAGAAGGAGTGAAGTAATATGTGTTCTAGCAATTCACTTAAGTATAGTGCCCAAATGTCCTGAACTGGATAAAGTGTCATCAGCGTTGGGAAAGGAAGGAGAGTTCACAAGGAGGAAGTTAAGAACAGAGAAAATAAGAGGAAAGAAAAAAAGAGAAGAAAAACCAGTCTCATGAACCATGAGAGACTATGGACTCTGAGAAACAAACTGAAGGTTTTAGAGGGGAGGGGGCTGGGAGGATGGGTTGGCCTGGTGATGGGTATTGGGGAGGGCACTTGTTGAATGGAGCACTGGGTATTGCGCGCAAGCAATGAATCATGGAACACTGCATCAGAAACTAACGGTGTAATGTATGGTGATAATATAACATAATAAAATAAAATTAAAAAAGAAAAAGAAAAACCAGTCTCAAAGAGAAAAAGCACTATTGCCACAAAGTAAGTGCATAGCAGAATGCCCACCCCAGGCAGCTCCATCACCATAATGAAGGGGCCTAAAAGGAGGCCAGTTAGTAAAAGATGCAGATATGATGAATGAGACTGAAAGAGAAGTCTCACAAAGAAAGCATCTCGGAAATAAAGAGATAAAAAGGAATAATTAACAGCCCTCTATGTTCATTCCCCACCTCCCATACCCCATAGACAAGCCTTACCAACCCCATGTTCTATAAAAGAATATTCTAAATGCCACACTAACCAGGAGCATTATTGCTAATGCTTATTTAGAAAATGTTTTCTTTTCTTTTACATAAGTTATCTTTAAAGTGTATTTCATACTCATGAATTATTTAAAATTACTTCCAGATACTCTTTCTCCCACAGGAATGTATTCCTGGAGTCACAATATATGAGAATCAGAAAAGATCATTTAATTTCCAAATAGAGCATGACTTTTCCTCTGTTTTGAACCTCAGGTGCAAGAAGAGTTAATCATTTTTCGCAGTTCATAGCCCACCATCATTATTGTAAAGCCTCTGTCCTGTTTTAGTTTCATTTCTAGTTAATCCTCATCTTCCCTTGCCCCAAACAGTGCTCCCTTCCTAAACTGCTTGCTATAGGTCCTTAAACATGCCCATCTTTATAAAAATATTAAGTTCATATCAGTGTGTTTCATTTACAAGAGTAGTATTAGACTATGCATCTCATTTTTTGTTGTTTCTTCTCTCCTAACTCATATCAGATTCTTACTGTCTATCCAAACTCTAATGTCTATCCATGTTGCTCTACTCATATCTAGTTTGTTGTCTTGAAGTACCCTTAGTAGGCATACATCTTCCACATTTTAGCTCCTCCGTTCCCTAGTTGTGGACCATCTTTGTTGTCTCCAACTCTCAAATATCCCTCCTAACATCATGAAAATAGATAGATGAGAAAGATAATTCTCAAGCATATTCCTTCACCTTTGTTAGAATTTTCTATGAGGTATACCTAGGCCTGAGTGAGTAGTCATGGAGCATATGCTAACTTAACTTCACCAAGTGCTACCAGATTGCTTTCCAAAATGACTACATTCCCACCAGCAACTGGGTGAGAAAAAAAATGGGTGGCTTCTCATGTATTTTAAAGTTCTTTAATTCTCTTCCCCACCCCATGAATCCACATTTAAATTTAGTTAAAGAAGAAGAAGAAGGAGAATAAAGGCAGCTTATTTTTTTTAAAAAAAGACTTTATTTATTTGTCAAAGAGAAAGAGAGAGCACAAGCAGGGAGAGTGCAGGCAGAGGGAGAAGCAGGCTCCCCAGTGAGCAAGGAACCTGATGGGGGTTCAATCCCAGGACCCCAGGATCATGACCCAAGCCAAGGCAGCCACTTAACTGACTGAGCCATCCAGGTGTCCCAAGCAGGCTTACTTTTGAAAGCACAAATTTGACAGCTGGAATGTAATTTGGGTGGAGTAGGAGATAAAATATGTCATAGTTGAAAAAGGCTCAGTCATAGAATCGACTATAGCGAAGCTAAAACACTGTACAATGCTGGAATGTGGTGCATTTTCTATGGAACACCCTCTCTTCCTTTAAATAAGCTACAACTCCCATAAATCCACTCTCCCATTTATACCCGGTGAGATCCAAAATGATACCTTTGGGACAGAAAACAAGCAAAAACTCCCATTCAGATTATTACTACTGACATTCAGCCTCAGAAACTTTCTGCTATTACAACCAAGTAAGAAAAATTGGGAAGGGTGGAATTCTAGGTCCTAGGAGCCACGGACTCTTAATCAGCGTTTTAAACCAATCTGAAGGCCCTGCAATTTAAGAATCAGGGAAGTCAATGCAATATCCTCCTGTTCAGAGGCTGAAAACAAGTTTAAAAGCCACTATTAAACAGATAAAGCTAATAGCCTCAAGTCCTACTACGAACACCTCTATGATTGCAGGTTTAGTCATTTTTGTATTTATTATTGCTATTCCCTGAACACATCAAGCATCCCAGAGTCTCATGCTATTTACTCTGTTCTGAACTCTCTATCCCCATATATCCACATGGCTCATTCCTAGCTTTACTCAAGTGTCACTTGAGCAGAGAAACCTCCCCAACCACTCTGTATAGCACTGTGCCCCTCTACACATACAGCTATCTTGTCTTTCAAAGCACTTATCACGTATATCTTCCTCCTCGAGTATAAACACCATAAAAGCAAGGATTGTGTCTGTTTCTTTCACTGTGCTATCACCAGCATCTAGAACAGTGGCTGGCCAAAAGAAAGCATTCAAATATTTGTGAAACAAATCAATTTAGATGATGATAAATGCTTAAGATCCAAAGATGAACAAGAGAGCCGAGTGCCTGCCTCATGGAGCTTATATACTCTTGCAGATGAAACAGACTAGCAGGCTGTCCAATTTGTAGAACTCAAGACTTCTAACTCACACAGCTCTTTCCACTCAGCCATACTGAACCAAGTGCAGAAGACAGGGTTAAATTATTTAGCAACAGCTAAGGGAAGACGTTAATAAGCATGAGAAAAAGCTGTAAAGGCTGAGTTAGTTGCCTTTTTCAATCATGTATCTTTAAAGCTTTTGTGGTTTTTTAAAGGTCCATTCAGATTAGAGGCTACACAAGAGGAAGTAGCCAGGAGAACTCTTTAGACTTTTATTGTTCTAAAGAGCACTTCAGCTATATATTTTATACATGGGATCATATTTAGGTTTTAAATAAATTATCACAGTAGTCATTTAATCGATGTGCATAAATTTACACGTATACATAACTGCATGTAGAGTTTAACAATGAGTACAGGAACTGACAATTTGGAAATGTTTCAGTGGTTATATAACAGGTCCTCATTAAGTCATGATGCTTATTTTCTAACAGGATAAAAGCATCATCTCCTGAGTCTTAGAATTGTGATACTGTTCTCTCAGTGAACCGGTTAGAACATAAAGCTTCAGTCCATATGCATTGGTAT
The DNA here is from genome assembly GCF_002201575.2 of Neomonachus schauinslandi. Lineage (NCBI taxonomy): Eukaryota > Metazoa > Chordata > Mammalia > Carnivora > Phocidae > Neomonachus > Neomonachus schauinslandi. Next base: position 53,275,555 of record NC_058407.1, on the reverse strand, counting down.
AAGAATAAACATCCTATTTTATACTGTAAGTCAGACTCTCCTTGACTAAAGTTGAGGGAAGCGAAAGAAACCAAAATTTTAAACACTGCCCCAGAATTTAATTGAGAGAAAGGGAGAGGGTTAAAGTTGCTTGGAATGCGAACTTGGGTTGATCATGCAATTTACTCTCCAGAAGCCACATTTCATTCCTGGTGACAGACAATGCTGTCTGACATGAGAGAAATACAATCAGAGTAGTTCCTGCACTCAAAGTTTAGGGACCAACACCCCAAGACTAAGGAGGAATAATGGGCTTATTTTGACTTGTGTAATATGGCCTAAATATGAATGCATAGAAATATTTTGCAAATTTTCACTGGAAGTTTACTTTGTCTTGCATATAATTTTGCTCCTGGGAACGATCAAGGACAAGTGTTAAGCAGTAGTAATCCTAAGCTCGTGAGGGGAGGAAAATAATATTGGTTTATTTTGCACTATCTATTATCATGAAATACATTGAATTGTTCCAAGAATTCTACAGAGTTACTATGGGGTTATTTTTATTTTATTTTTAATTTTAATATTGTTAATCTAATATATCCAAAGTGTTATCATTTTAACATGTAATCAAAGTGAAATTAATGAGATATTTTACATCCTTTCATTTTTCCTTTTTTTCCTCCAACTGTATTGAGGTAGGATTAAAAAAACAAAAAACAACATAGGCCCAAAATGTTGTCACTTAGACTGAGTTCTCAAAGTGGTGTTCAATACATAATTTAACCGCAGTTTTAACCTTCCCCAGAAATGTCAGCCAGGAATTTTTCAATCCATGCCAATGGAGTCTGCCAGTTGGGCCCTCTCCACAACCCCAAAAGAAAGATGACATCATTGCATGATAAGACCCCTTGCTTTTCCCTCTAGAAACTAGCTGCCTCACCCACAACAATTCTTTTCTTTTGCTAATAACATTCTTGCCCCCACCCTCTGTCTATAAAACCTTCCATTTTGTACAACTCCTTGGAGTACTGCTCTACTTGGGACATGGGGTGCTGCCAGATTCATTAATTGTTTAATAAAGCTAATTAGATCTTTCAATTTACCTGAATCCTATTATTTAACAGATTTGGGGGCAGTGATGAGATCCAAAGTGAACTTCAGCATCATTCGGGGATGAGAAACTCAGGTGTGATACCTACCCATGCAAACCCTTTGCGTTCACCATCTTCTTGGCATTTTTGAGGGCTGTGGTATCCTCCTCTGGGTCTAAGCTCTGCTCTTGGTTGCATTTGAGCTCCCAACCTAGTTGGCTTTCCTTTACAGGGCAGGTCAGCTTGAGCTGGCAGACAGTTATACATGGAACCAGTTGACCTGGCATGTTTGCCCGAAGCCCAGTTGAGCTTGCAGTTTGCCTGGAACCTGACTGAGTTGGCAGAAGGGGCTGCACAGAGCCCCTAGCCTTTTAGACCACAATTCCCCAGGTGGAAAACCTCAGTAAGGTTCTACGGGAATTGGTGGTGGTATACACAGGGCCTTCTTATGGCCAGGACACAGTACTGCAAATATATCAAGGCACATGTTTGTTTGTCTTGTTTTGTATAAAATAAAGGCTATTACTAATGGGATTGTGAAGGCCAAAAAACTGCAAAAATTAGTGGGCATGGGCCAAGCTTTTAAAGGCTGCTCGAGCACTCACCACCTCAAGAAGGATCCCGTGACAGGATGAGCTGGCCATGGAACAGGTTACATTGGCACTAGTTCACCTGCCAAACTCAAGAAAATTTCCATGCAATGAGGTACAATCCCCAACCCCAAGGCACATCCCTTTTAGATCTTAGTTTGACTAAGAAATCCAAAGGATTAGCTAATGGGATCCTTAAATTCCAGAGTCCAGCAAACTACCTTCTGGCACACCTGCTTATTTTATATCTAAAAACTATAGTCCCTGAAGTTGCAGGTATCTAACAAGACAGAAAAATTTTATTAGCAACAACTTAGAATTACAGTGGCCATTATGGGAAATGTTCCAATTAGACAAGATTGTTCATTTAAGAAGTGCTCTTGAAAGTAAGAGTTCCCAAATTAAGTCAACAGAATGGGATGACAATTTTCATTGGTATGAATAAGCTTCTAAAAGGCTTCAAGATGCCAAAATAGTATCATTGAAAGATTTGTTACAGAAGGCTAATAAGAAATTAAAAACACAATAGGTATCTAAGACAAAAGACAGTAAGACTGACATAACTCCCCTCTCTTCTTCTCTAGGGGCCAAGGACAGACAGCCCCAAGGTAAGCCACTTTGGCATAAACATTTTTTGAGTTAAAGGCAAACAAAACCCAGCAGATTGAGGAAAAGCTCTTCACCTCTCCCTCAACTGCCTGTTTATACCTGGAAGAGAACTATTAACAGAGACTCCTCTTTACCTAAGAAACCTATCTACATATAGGGCAACTTTGTTTCCCAAGGATCTCTCAACCTTCCTGCTAAGATCTTTCTCCCCTTTGTATCCTCAGACCCTACCCCTCTCCTTAGCTCAGGTAAGTGTCATGTTGCCTCACTCTCTTTGGAATTTCCATGTCTGTGTGGACTCCCCATACGTACACTACTGAATTTGATTTTCTCCTGTTCATCTGTCCCATATCAATTTGATTCTTAGTTTAGCAAAAAGGACCTTTTTTTTTTTAAGATTTTATTTATTTATTTGACAGAGAGAGAGACAGCAAGAGAGGGAACACAAGCAGAGGGAGTGGGAGAGGGAGAAGCAGGCTCCCTGTCGAGCAGGCAGCCCAATGAGGGGCTCGATCCCAGGACCCTGGGATCATGACCTGAGCTGAAGGCAGACGCTTAACGACTGAGCCACTCAGGCACCACAGCAAGAAGGACCTTTAAGGGCAGAGCAATTTCTTCCTCCTCAACAGTTCTCTACTTGAGCACTCAGTCTACTCATTTTGTCTGAACTGCCCTTTCACTCTGAAGAGACAGTTCAACCTTTTCAAATAAAACCACCTAAGGTTACAGGTGACCCTCTTCAGATATCCTTCACTTGGTCCAAGACTGAACTAAGGGCCACAGTAAAATATTTCTAAGGATGATTCTCAAGAGTTGTTTTTCTTCTTTTTCTTCTTTTTAGGATTTATTTATTTATTTGAGAGAGAGAGAAAGAGCACTCAAGAGCACAGGGGTCAGGGGCAGAGGGAGAGAGAGTCTCAAGTAGACTCCGCACAAGGCACATAGCCTGATGCTGGGCTCGATCCCATGACCCTCAGATCACTATGTGAGCCCAAACCAATTCTTTTTAAATAGATTATCTCCTGAAACCCAGTTGAGAGAGGAAAATAAAAATTCATGTTCTCTCCTTTCCAAATCCAGATACACTGGCTATTAATCCTTCTCTCCTGGGAATAACTATTTCTTTCTTGCTCATCTTGTTTTACACCCTAAGAACATGGGTTGGTTTCTGCCTGCCTATAACATGCAGGTTGTCAGTTCTTTCTCTGGCCATCTCTGAGAGTGGCTCTAGTTCTTATAAAAAATAGTATTTTTTCACACTCTCTTTAAGGATGCCTCTCAGGTCCAAAAGGTTGTTTCATACTGCCAGAAATCTTTACTATTTGTCCTGGCTAAAAGTTGACAAGGCATTTTAAAAATTTTAATAACTCTATAATCAGAAACTAGGCCAAATTGAAAGCTGATATTTAGACCCTGATGGAAATTTTAGGCTTTCTCCACTAAGCTAAATGTACCCAGAGGAAAAAAAGATTTTCTCATAGATGGATGGATGTGTCGGTACTTTGATATTACTTAGGCAACAACCCAATTATTGGAGAAACTAAATACAGCCATCCTGTTTTACAAATCAAGTCTTTACAGAACCAGAGGTGTAGTTCCAAAAATAATTCAAAACCCACCAATCCTTGTTACCAATTCCCAAACCTCATTTATCTCAAAAGGCTCATAAGTATTGTACAATATTCTGGCCTTAAGAGAACAAAGTCCTTCTACAAAGTGCCTGCATTTTTCCCTTGTGCCTTTAAAATGTAAATACTCAGTGTTCAGCCTGGTCTTCTCCAGGAACTCCTTAACTAACCCATCTCTTTAAAAGTGCCAATTCCAGGGAGGTAATTTTTATCAAGTAAAAGCAATGGGGAAGTCAGGTTTTATTTTTTTATTTTTTTTAAAGATTTTATTTATTTATTTGAGAGAGAGAGAATGAGAGACAGAGAGCACGAGAAGGAAGAGGGCAGAGGGAGAAGCAGACCCCCTGCTGAGCAGAGAGCCCGATGCGGGACTCGATCCCGGGACTCCAGGATCATGACCTGAGCCGAAGGCAGTCGCTTAACCGACTGAGCCACCCAGGCGCCCCTTGTTTTTGTTTTTTTTTAAAGATTTTTTATTTATTATTTATTTGAGAGAGAGAATGAGAGAGAGAGAGAGCATGAGAGGGGGGAGGGGCAGAGGGAGAAGCAGACCCCCCGCTGAGCAGGGAGCCCGATGCGGGACTCGATCCGGGGACTCCAGGATCATGACCTGAGCCGAAGGCAGTCGCTTAACCAACTGAGCCACCCAGGCGCCCAAGGAAGTCAGGTTTTAAATGCGACCATTTAAAACCTGACTTGCCAAGGACAAATACAAATTTTAAGTCATCTTCTCCGCAATTAAAAGAAAGCTTTAGTCATCTAGACCAATAACCTTAACTTATTACATCTCCCAGAAAATCCAACTTTTTTAAGGAATAAATTTCACACCTATTTCATGGTAGTAATTTTAAAACAAAAACTATCCTTTCTGCATTTATCATATGTTCATGTGTGCCTGTGTATGTTGTAATTATGTTTCTATCCTCTGGATGGTATTGCCAAAATTAATTTGTAAAACAGCTCTATTTAGTTGAAGACAAACTAAAAAAAAAGGAAGGAAAAGGAAAGAAAAGAAAGGAAAGGAAAGGAAAAGAGAAGAGAAGAGAGAAGAAAAAGAAAAAAACTAACTTAAATGCTTTTCAAGTTCAAATGATCTAAAAAAATATTCAGTGGGAAGGATAGTTTGAGATTGATGGTTTAATTAAAACAAACATGTCTTTAGAGTTACCAACATTAAATATAAAACTTTTATTCTAAGTTTACTAGCCAACTAAGTTTATGTTATCTTTTATTAGATCTATCAATAAAATAATAGCTTAAAATAATGACTGACTTCATCTAATGTTGAGTCAAGTTTTTGTAAGTAATCTAAACCTAACTGTGAAAAACAAGTAGATTAAATAAAAAGTTTTAGGTAAATTTTCTAAATATTGGGGGACCAATGGCAAGCCATCCCAAGATGGGCCACTTCAGCATAAAGATTATTTTGAGTTAAAAGCAATCAAAACCCAGCAAATATAGGAAAGCTCTTTACCTCTCCTCCTCAACTGCCTGCCTGTACCAGAAAAAGGGCTGTTAACAGAGATTCCTCTTTTCCTCAGAAACTTACCCCTGTAACATGGAAACCTTTGTTTTCCAAAGATCTCCGGTCGCCTTCCTGCTAACGTTTTCCTACCTTTTGTGTCCCCAGATCTGACCCCTCTCTTTTTAGCTCAAAAGCCTCCTGTTACCTGACCGTCTCTGGAATTTTGTGCTTATATTGTTTCCCTGTACGTGGAAAACTAAATTTGATTTTCTCTTATAAATCTGTTTCATGTCAATTTAATTCTTAATCCAACTAGAAGGACCTCAAATGGCAGAGGAAATTCTTTCTAACAATACTTTCTCCAAATCTCGTTGATAACTTAAAACCTTAAAAGTTTTGCTAAGTTCAATAATGACTTAAATTCATTAAATATCTAGATCATTTTCAAACAAAACGAAATAATAGAACATTAATTACTAAACATAGGTTCATCTATCTTTGGCCTATTACAGAAAAACTAAAAATATTTGGATATGTTAATGTTATAATTTTTAAAAATTTTAAAGGTATATGCTTCTAGAAACTTTAAAATATATCTGTAAATTTGCAGATTTAAAAAGAAATACTCATGACACACCATTCATGATTGCTTACTTCTTGGTGTTTTTTTTTTTAAGATTTTATTTATTTATTTGACAGAGAGAGAGACAGTGAGAGAGAGAACACAAGCAGGGTGAGTAGGAGAGGGAGAAGCAGGCTCCCCAGCGAGCAGGGAGCCCAATGTGGGGCTCGATCCCAGGACCCTGGGATCATGACCTGAGCCGAAGGCAGACGCTTAATGACTGAGCCACCCAGGCGCCCCAGTACTTCTTGGTTTTCAATAGGAATCAGGTTTCCTAAGGGTTAAAAATTCTAAAGACAAACCAATAAATGGACTCTTAACTATAGAGAACAAACAGAGGGTTATGGGGTGGGGGCGGTGGGAGAAATAGGTGAAGGAATTAAGAGAACACTTATCATCAGGAGCACTGAGTAATGTACAGAATTGTTGAATCACTATATTGTATAACTGAAACTAAGAGAACACTGTATGTTAACTATATTGGAATTCAATTAGAAAACCTAGTCATGGAAAAACAAAGAAACAAAATAAAACAAAAAAAATTACAGGTTTATAAAGAAAAAATTTTTAATGTATGGCCAAACTAGCTAAGATTAAAATAAATTTATTAAGAAAATAAGTTTTAATATCAAAATTAAGTTGTTGCAAAATTAAAATTTGGTCTTCTGTTAAAAGGAAAAAGTTTTCTTGGACTTCTGGGCTGCTTTTGATAAGGTTGTATAAGTTTCTTTACCTTTTAAATAAGTTTCATAATGATCTGTGATCCTATTTAGATGAGAGCTTTAAACCCCTTTTTGATATTTTTGACAAGTTTCTCAAAATGAAATTCTAAAAAAAGGGAAAAAAGGTCTCTTTGATCTGAAATATTTCAAAAGATATGCTAAACTAATTAGGTGTATTTAATATGTAAATTACATAGGAAATATTATCAAATAAATACTAAGTCTTTTTTAGATTATATTTGTAAGATAATGACACATGTAGATAAATTCCATTTGACTTCTGCAAAAATGGCCCCTCATTGCCAGACTTTTGCCATCCTAATGTCCTTGCGACCTGGCAACAGTCTGCTTCTGAAAAAAAAAAAAATTAATGTGAACAAATAATGGTTGTAAATTCAATCAAAAGGGTTAGGGGAAGCCCAAGACAACAGCTTGTTTCTTCCCAGCTCCCTAACGAAAGCAGTTTTGCATCCCTTTATCTACCACAGTACATTTAAGATAACTCAAATTATGAATAAACATTGGTAAAGAGACTTCTATAAAATTTTAACACTTGCATTAAACTGCCACTTAGTTTGGGTTATCAATATGCTGTTATTGTATGTGCATTTTCTGGATGGGTTAAATCCTTTCCTTGCCACAAGGCTGATGACCTCAAAACTGTTAAAAATATATATATATATATTCCCCAGTTAGGGGTTACTTTCCACTATCTCCAGTGATCAAGGCACCCAGTTCATAAGACAAATCACAGGAGCCTTAAATATCTTCTTAAAATTCTATCAGTATACAACCTTCTACTGATACCATAGTGTCTCATGCTAGCATGACCAGCTACTGGAAGTCTCTAACATTTTATGTTCAAGCCTGTCATCAACGGGTTAAAAAAGCCTTTCTAGATCTTAATTCAAAGGAACCTTTCAGTCATAGTCTACAGCCTGGTAACTTAGTATTATAAAACATCATCAGAAAAAGACGGTCTTCACGCCATTAATAGGGACCTTACCAAGTGATCATAACCACCAACACTACTGCAAAACTAGAAGATGCTAGAGACCTCTAAACCAAATTAATGAAGAAGAGAAGTAGCTGAAATTGAGGTGAACTGCTTCCACGTGAGACATCCGATCAAGATTACACTCTAGCTGAACACAAAACACTTTCTCCTTCTTTTCCTTTTCTTTACTCTGACATTGGCCTAGAAGGATGGTGCCCTCACTGTGTCTCCCAGGCCACTGCTAAGGGGTGTAATCTATTTTTGGCTAGGAAAAAAATCTAACTGTGCCCCTAACTTTTCACAGGCCAAATAAGACATGTCATCGGTTGACTCCCCTAAATTTACATTGTTGATTTAAAAAGGACCTATCAGGAGGTTTTCTCAATTCAGAACTTACTCCTTTGGGCAGGTTCCTATTTCCCTGGTTAGGGATAAATGTAAATGAGGCCATGATCAAGAACGCCTTAATTCTTAAAATTATTACACAATCTGCTGCAAAAGCAATAGCAACCCAACAAAGATCCTTATCTTTTAAGGATCTTTAGCCAAAGTTGTCCTTGATAATAAAATAGCTCCTGATTATCTTTTAGTTGAGGTGTCTGTGCTCTGTCCAACACTACCTGCTGTGACTGGTTTAACACTTTTGGGGAAGTTAACATTCAATTACCTAAGAACAAACTGCTTGTCTTAAAAGGGTGACTCCTTCCATGGGGTCTTTCTTTGACTTATTTGATTTTGATTGGTTTGGGTCTTGGAGACCATGCCTCTAAAGTGCACTCCAAATATTGGGAATCATCCTGCTTACAGTTATCATAACAATCTCTTGCATTGTCTTCTTTCAAAAGCTTTAAAGGTATATTTGCAGTCATTAACCACCTAACAAGTGATTGCCCTAAAACAAGAATGTTTCAAAAAAACAACAAAAAATTACCAACTTAAACGTAAACTGGAAGATGTGACCTATGACTATCACAGAGGTTAAGTAAAAACATCATGGCCTACAGATGGCACACAGAGGATCGATAACCTATGGGAACTTCAGGGAGGTATCTGAGAGTGACACTAAAGCCTTGAAGTTTGATCACATCTCTCATTTAAATTTAGAGTCTGATTAAAAAAGGGGAATTGTTAAAAAAAAAAAAAAAAAAAAACAGGCCCAAATGGTGTCAATTAGACCAAGTTCTCCAACCAGTGCTCAATACATAATCTAATTGCAGTTTCAACTTCCCCCAAAAACGTAGTCTTAACCAGTCACCCAAGAATTTTTCAATCCATGCCAAATATGTCTGCCACATACGCCTCTCCACTTCTCCCCCTCCAAGAAAGATGAGATCCTCTGCATGATAAGAACATCAGCATCTTACTTTTCTCCCTAAAAAACCTGCCTCACCTACAACAATCCTTTTCTTTTGCTAATAACTTTCATGCCCCCACCCTCCTTCTATAAAAACCTTCCATTTTTGTACAATTCCTTAGACTGCCTCTCTACTTGCTAATTGGGGGGCTGCCAGAATCATGATTCATTTAATAAAGCCAACTGAGCTTCCAATTTATTTGGGTGAATTTTGTTAAGGGGTATAATTGACAAATAAAATTTTAAGGTATTTAAAGTATACAATGTGATGACAATATACAGATATACTGTGAAATATATATATACACATATACCATCAAGTTAATGGGATCCACCACATCACATATTTATCCTCTGTTGGGCAGGAGGCAAGAGTAGAAACACTTAAGTTCTCTTTTAGCAAATTTCAATTATACAAAACTGTGTTATCAACTACAGTCATCAAGTTATACTTTAGATCCTCAGACCTTATTCACCTTATAACTGAAAGTTTGTACCCTTTGACCAACCTTTCCCTATTTTGTCCCTCCCCAGCTATGGGGTTATTTTTAAACACTCAACTGAAATGAATTCTAGTGAACAGAATTCAAAATTCAAGGGTTTCTAATATTTACTTGTGAGATAAAAATCTCTGCTGTTCAGGGACACAGTATTAATATAATGGACAAAAAGCCTAAGAATTCATGAAAAAGAAAGTAAGTTATCAAATCTTAACACATCAGCTATTTCCTTTTCAAAAGTTTTTTGATTTCTCTAACCTTCTAATAACATGTTTCCCTTTCTCCCTAACATGTTTCTCCCCTTCCCTTTCTGCTCCTGTTTTGGAATGTGGGCAAAGAAACCAAATGCACTTGTTTCCACTGAATTATGATTTTTCAGAACTACCAAATGAGATTTTTTTTCTTTTTCAGCTTAAAAAGTTATGTTGTTATATACAAAAGGATTTTTCTGATTACTGTATTTAGATGCAAGATACAAGTCTGTACATTTCTTGGTTCCATTTGGTTTTGAATTGGGCATGCATTGGAAATCACAGCACAGGACCATTCAACTATTACCAGACTTCTCAGCTAACTCAGCTTGCACCCATCACCCTGGAATATCATTTTTCTTATGGCATCTCATAGCTTCCCCTAACAACCACTGAATAAATAGTACACGCAAAGGGATTCTATGCCACACCATCTTTTGTATCATGTTCTTCATATTTCGTGAGAGTGTCAGGACCCACATCAACTGATCTAAGTTATACAAAAAGGTCTATCACATATGAGCCATGATAGCTGGGAAAAAAATCACTTAACCTGTTAATTGCATCAAATAAAAATAAAAGGTGTTCGTATATAGTAAAAAAAAAAAGTGTGTGTGTATATGGTTGGTCAATAATCATGAAATCACAAATGTAATTAGATCTTCAGTATATGGTATTCATTCAAGCAAAAATAAAATTGAGTCCTCACAGAGAAAGAGCTCTCTGGTGAAACAACTCAGTACACATGTATTGGTAATGTTCACCTTCTTCCTTATCATAGCTGTTTCTCTGTAGAATCTTCTGGAATCATGGGATACACAAAAGAGATGCAAAAACAATTTTTTTAATCCCAAGAAATATATTTATAGATGTATCAGGGTCAATAGCTAACCAGCTTTCTATGTTTGAAAACTAAAATCATTCAAATTTTGAATAATTACATAAAAATATGACATTATACAAACAGATCTTGACAGAAGCAAAACCAGGGAAAAGACAAGCAGATCATCCAGGTCAGAAGCCCACGTTCTTCACCACTGAAGACAGTTTCTGCTACAAAGTGATTCTCTTGGTCAAAAAAAAACGAACTCCAAGAAAATAACTGGGGAATTATTTTGAACAGAACCTACAAATTATCTTCTTTCAGAAACTCATCTTATGGAGCTGGATTCCCTCCTCCAAATAGAAACAAAGCCATTAAAGTCCCAGTTTTGCTATAATTTGTAAGGATCCAATTTCATAAGTGAGGAGAGATAATACCTATTTTTTTTCTTTTCAAAAGTCAAAGAAAATAAGCTTGCATTACAGTTTTAAGAATCTTGGTGCAGCAAGACCCCACAACTCATGAATTATAGTGTGCTTCTTTGCAGCATCCTCTTTACATGTAGCTGAATTTAAAAAGCAATAAGGGGAAAGCCATAGTACCACCAGATTTTTAGAATGAGATCTACAGATCTCTGCCTGCTTTTCAAACCAGTCATGCATCAAGGTCCAGGACAAAGGAGTAAATGGTTCTGCTCAACTCATCACTGAGCTGATATGCTAATGTACTTCTCTCTGGGTGTGGGTACCATTGTTCCACAGCCTGAGTAGCACATGCACTTGGTGTTTTGCCTTGTTCAGAATGCAGATGGCCTCTGTTAGAAAGAGGCCAGAAATATTACCCCCTGTAAGCTGCTCAGTCTGCACTCTTCCTGAATGACGGTTGACCTGTTGAAAGCTGTACTTCCGAGAATACAATAATATCTGAACCCAAAATAAGTTCATCTAAAAGCGCTTGAATTATTCAGGTTGTTCCTCCACCTGGAGTGAATTATCAAAATCTGTAAATAAAATAATATTGGAATACCTAAAGAAGAATCTCTGCAGTAGAAGGAAGTGAATAGACTCAGAAATGTTGCCCCAAAACAGAAAGCTCAAGGGGAAGACCTATTCTTGTCATTCTTGTCAAGTGCCCAACTTAAATCGAGGCTCTCAACAAATGTTTGTTGAAGCAAACTAAAATCAATAAACTTCCCTAAGGCTTAAATCACTTAAAATAGGTCAAAGATTATAAATCATCACCACAATGAAGCCCTTCTTTCAATGAGTATTCTTCCATGGTAGATGAGTTGGTGCTTCTGATGAATACAGTGGGTTATGGCCAGGTTGGAGAGTTGCCCTGGCAGAGGCCAAGCTTTGAGGGTTTGTATATCGGGGTGCCACCATGGCCCTGAGCTCCAGACTCAACTCCGCTCTCTCCTTCATAGGCAGCAATGAATGGATCCCTTTCTCCTGAGAGAGCTCTTTTGGGACTCTTTATTATTTTGTTGCTGCTTTCTTTTTCATGTTTCATATATGCCCACCTCGTTCCCCAATAAGACTTGAAGCATTTCAAGCAGCAGATAATGAAAAAGACAAATATATTTTTAAATGCTCCAAAAAAGAGAATTTTTTCTAATATTAAAGTACATAAAAACAGCTGAGTTAAAAATTAAAATGGATCAGAAACCACTTAGGAAGTAATGAAATCAAAAGTATGTATGTGAATCCATATGGAAAGACAAACTCAGCTAGTAATAAGCCCTTGGAAGAGTTGTTGTTTTTTTTTTTTTTTTACATAATACTTCCTGGGTGAGGGGACCTTAAGAAGCATAATCCATTCATTAATTCAACTGTTTATTGAAAGTCCCGCTATGTGCACTGCAACATTGATTAAGAAATATTCTTCTGGGGCGCCTGGGTGGCTCAGTCAGTTAAGCATCTGCCTTCAGCTCAGGTCATGATCCCCACATCTGGCTCCCTGCTCAGCAGAGAGCCTGCTTCTCCCTCTTCCTCGGCTGCTCCCCCTACTTGTGCTTTCTCTCTCTCTCTCTCTTTCTGTCAAATAAATAAATAAAATCTTTAAAAAATATATTCTTCAAATAGCTGTTTCCTAACTTGGCCTCTGATCAAAGTTAAGAACGTAACTTTAATTGTACTCAACAAGTCAAACTCAAAGAAAAAAAGCTTAAAAAAATTACTCAACAAATACATTGTACCAGAAACCTAAGGCTTTAGCTAAGATATGTTGTATTCTGCTGATATGACTTGGGCCCAGCAACAGAGTTCAGAGACTATTCAGTTTTTATGAAATAGTATGTCTCTTGAACTGAAATTTATCTCCAAATACTGTTTCAAACATGCTTCAGCAGGAGGCTATCTATGCAAGGTTGGGCTCTCTGGTGAGTGCTGCAGGATGTGGGAGTCTACATTTTTTAATTGATGCCAGACAAGCAGAGTAGACATTCTATTTTGACACTTAGGAATGTAACTTTCATCCCAGTCTCAATGGAAACAATCCCAACTCAATATACAGGCAGGTACAGAGGTGTCTGTGAAAAAGACCAATATTTTTCTTTTTTTTTTTAAGATTTTATTTATTTGACAGAGAGAGACAAAGCGAGAGAAGGAACACAAGCAGGGGAGTGGGAGAGGGAGAAACAGACTCCCTGCTGAGCATGGAGCCCGAAGTGGGGCTCGATCCCAGGACCCTGAGATCATGACCTGAGCCGAAGGCAGACGCTTAATGACTGAACCACCCAGGTGCCCCAAGACCAATATTTTTCTTAAAAATGAAGATATTTTCAGCTGCTCAAATGATACTTACACAGTACATGATACAGACACCTTTTTCCAGGAAAAAAAATTTTAAGGATGCCATTTGCTAATAGTGTTCCATATTGGTGTGCTCTTTAATATAAAAAATTTAATGTAGCACTGCATCTTGACGCTCCCCACCAAGATGAGTTGGCTGTAAGAGGGGTCTCAGGTCTGCTCACTGGTTTTATGCAACAGCATGGAACTCTAAAATAGAGTTGCATGTATCTTCTCATCGAGATGTGGAAGAATGCCTGGCAATCTGTACAGGATGACAATAACAACACGTACCCCATACAAAAATAAACTGTTATCCCTCCCTACCCCCCACCCCACCCCCCGCCACAAATGGCTCATGTCTAAGACACATTGAAAAACCGGGTCCTCCCCTTAGCTTTTTCCCCACAGAGCAAAACTTTGACAAGTGTACACGACACTGATTTTGACAAATGCCCATCACATTGCAACAGTGACTTGGCTATGTGAAATCACTCCTGGCTAACCAAGAGTGTAAAAATATGTGCTCCCCACTACCTCCTTCCCAAGCCCCTTGCACCACCTGCCTTCCCCATCCAGCAAACATTACTGCCCACCTTCTCAGAGAGGAGAAGCCAGAACCAACTCACAGCTTGTGTTAGAAGATGGATGTAAGAAGCTGCTCTTCTTTACCCACTCCCACAATAGACGTAGTTCAAGCATGGCATCTGGCAGATCTAATCATGGGAAGCAAATCTATAGAAATGCTCCAAATAGGATGCCAGAAAGCATATTGCCTTCCTAGACTGTTACAATAAATGGGGAGAGGTAGACACAGAGGCAAAGATACCAATTACCCAAGCTGGAATGTGCCCAACTCAGAACTAACACACCCTAAATGTGTAAAACATCACCCTCAATATTTTAATGATTTCAGTAATTGAGAATCGTCTTTTCTTCACCCATTTCTCCTTGAAAATAGCCCTCCCCACAATCCAGTCTCTATTAGCAATCTGCTGAGACATTAATTGGATATTGACCCAAAGAGGGGTCTGCTACCTGTAGCATCACTATGACTCAATCGAAAACCAGCTCTCAATTTGAGATGCAGCTCATCAAGAATTCCATCTCACCCCTTTGATTATATTTTAACTGCTCGTACTTGGAAGCCAAAGGGTTTTATTTTAAAATAATGATTAAAAAAAATTCAAGGCAACTGCAGTATAATGAAAAGAACCTGGCTTAGCAGTCAGGAGGCCCAGCTTTCTATTACTGCTCTGTTCTTCCAAACTCTGTGACTGTGACTCTGGACCTTTTGTTCACTTATTCTTCTATTCCACTATTTATTGTCTCCTCTGAGCTAAGCACTGTGCCAGTTTCTATGAGTCTCTGATTCTTCATCTGTTTAAAGGCAATATTTATATCCATTCTAACACACGGGGTTGCGAGGGGAATGAAGTAAACTTGCTTATGTGCTCATTTTTAGAAAACAATAAAGCATGATGCAGTCACGAGGTGACTGTTACTAAAAACATTCTAATTTGCTTGAATCTGCATCTGACCACTGCCTCAACTGGTGTACAGGTATAGGAATAGAATCTGTGTACACAGGATAGGTAAATTATGCACAATGATATGTGTAGTATAATATACGTGAGCTATAACAAATGAAATACAATTTGTAGAACAGAAACAGAGAGGCAAAATATTTAAGTGAGGACAAGAGCAAACTTCTTTTAGATTCTCATAAATTAATTACAAGTGGGGCCAAAAGAAATTTACAGTTTAAAAGGCACTACACGGAGAGAGAAAAATCAAACATGATGTGTGATGCTGTATCCAGAAACCAGATTGTTGGCTCTACTACTTACAGCTGTTGCCTAGGAAAAGTTGTTTCATCTTTGTGCTTCAGTCTCCTCATCTACAAAATGTGAAATAGCCAGTGGGATTAAATGGGCTAAAGCATTAAAGTACATATTCTACAGCACATTGTAAGTCTACCTAAGGATGAGCTGTTTACAATGCTGAGACTTCACCACCTTTTATTTTTAAGAGGGGTTATCAGAGATAATGATACTTATAAATCAGTTCAGTGAATTTAACTGTGGGCACATATATAGGTTTTATGTCATTTCTCTATTCAAATACCTACAAAGGCTTCCTGCTCCCTACCATGTACAGTCTAAGGTTATTCATTGGCTTTTAAAGCCCTGTATTATCCACTTTCTGAACACTTCTCACAACTTCTAACATGAATTCTACAGTTCAATTACATCAATTTCCCCCTCTATTGGCTCCTTTCCATTAGCGTGAGTAAATACTTTATCTCCCATCTTAAACACACACACACACACACACACCTCTGTTGACCTTCTGTATTTTATTTCTTGGTTCCCTTTTACAGCAAAGCTTCTCGAAAGAATTGTTTATGGTTACCGTCTGGATTTCCTGTTGCATTCTCTCTTAAACTTACTCTAATTTGGTTTCATTCCCTGCTAGTCTCCCTAAAACAGCTCTTGTCAATATCACTAATAACCTGAACATTGTCAAACCCAACTGTCATTTCTCAGGGCTTCTCTTCCTCATCTATTCAGCAAAAAATTGACTTTACTGGTCACTTCCTGCTTTTTGAAACACTTGCCCCTTCATTTTGGCCTCCAAAAGACTACTCTTTCAAGTCTCCTCCATCACTTCTCAGTCTTCTTTGCTGGTTCCTTCACTAACGCCCTATATGACCTGGCTTCCTCTGACCTCAACCATCACACCTCACTACCTCCTCAACCACCTTTTTCTGCTTCACACGCACTGCTCTTTCTTTTCTTCCAATACACATCCCTCCACAAGAATAGAAGTTCCATGAAAATGGAAACTTGGGGGTTTTATAGACTGCTGTATCCCCT
This sequence comes from Neomonachus schauinslandi, assembly GCF_002201575.2. Lineage (NCBI taxonomy): Eukaryota > Metazoa > Chordata > Mammalia > Carnivora > Phocidae > Neomonachus > Neomonachus schauinslandi. Next base: position 53,259,253 of record NC_058407.1, on the reverse strand, counting down.
GAACCCAAAACAGTGTCTAGCACATTCATATATTCATGGAAAGAATAGACTGAATGATCAATCTCTCTATATATATTGTTCCATAAATAATAGCTCCTACACATTGAGTGCCAAGCCCAATGCCTACCTTACGTCAAACCTTCATGAAAATTTATTATCCCTGTTATGTAGATGAGGAAGCTGAATCCTGGGACGGTTGCATTTCATGTCCCAGATCGCACAGCTGGAAAGTGGTAGCACTGAGGTTTTAACTAAATCTGTGCTCTTTTCATTAAGCCTCTCTACATATTCAATATTCCACAATCATTTCTCTTCCTTAAACTGGTAGTCTTACCATATCTGGAATGCCCTCTTCCAACCCTAAATCTCCATTTTCTATTACAAATCAATGCTTCTCTTAGTAATTTTCTTTTTCAGCATCCTACTCATTCATATGAATCATTCCAATTTGTATCAGTGTCTCCATTTTCAGGATTAAAGCACTTAAAATTTGTGAAGTACTACGATGCTCTCAAGTATATGTGCTTTTCCATAATTTTCTAATTTGTCTGTGTTAGTCTTATCTGCCCAAATACAATTCAGGGCTTTATTTTGGAACCTACTTTGTTAAAATGTCTTTCTGCCTCATATATTGGTCATTGCAAGTGTTTCTCTTTTTTTGCGACTATTTCAAACAAGAGTTAAGTGATGGATTAACTTGAGTCCACACATATATGTAAAAGAACACAAGGTATCTGTCAGAAGCCACACCCCCCCATTGTTGCTATTCAAATATTCTTACCATCGGACATGATAGCACAGAGTAGAGGCCCATTTGCTCAGACTAATGAAAGTCTCATAGATCAAGGTTTTCCTTTCTATCCCTGATCCTCAGTTTCCCCATTTGTAAACTGAGGACATTCCGCAAATGGTCACTGTTAGATACAGATACTGAAATAGATCTTAACTAATTTTCTAACACCGACTCTAAAGTGTCTGTGTTAACAGGATGTTTATTTGCCTCTTGAGTCCTTCCATTCTGTTCCCCGCCTATCTTCACTGCAGGCAGTGAAAGATTCACATTTCTTAAATACCACTTCCCTCACATCACTCCCTCTTCTATGAAACCCTGCACAAACAGCTCTCTACTATCTATAGAGTGAAGTTTAGACTTCTGATACTGCAAACTTCTCACAACCAGATCCACTCTCTACAAGCTGATGGCCCCATTTTCTAACTCACACTCCTGGCCAATAAACTAGAGTCCCCTCTGTGCTTTGTCCCCTTGTCCAGGTAAGATTACCTGCACTGGGCACCCTTCCCTCCCTCACTTTAAGGTCAACATTCTCACCATTTTTCAGAATCTATACATCTCCGCTGAGAAAAAGAAAGCCACCAAAGTGGAACTCTGTTGTCATCACAACCTCAAACAGACAAACCTGTTTGACCCTGCTCTTCCCTCTTTCCTCTGATTACAATAGAGGAAATGCCACTATTTTTATTAAAGACCAGTGTCTCCAGCCATGCTCAGGATCCCCTCTCACCTTGCCCAGACCTCTCTCCCAAAACTTCATTCTCCTGGTCTCTCACTCTCCCCTGAGTAATTCTAACACTCCAATGTTTCAATACATTCCAACTGGAGGGGACAAAGCACCTCACCTAATTCACTTACCCCTCCGCTTGCTTCTCTGCTGCTCCTAAAAGTCTACACAAACTACCTCCATCTTTTCATGCACATTCCCCTTTCAGTCCAGTCTAACCAAATGCCTGTCCATCTTTCCATCAATATTGTTCGGGCAAAGTCACTGATAACCTTGATCTTGCCATACTTAATGCACTCTTCTTTGTCCTCATTTTTTTTTTCTTGACATCCTCATAACTTTTGACAGTTGCCCACTCCATCTTCCTTGGTTTCCGTATCTTTATACTTCCAGCTTTCTCTCTGCCTGGAGACTCTTCTCAGTCTCCCTTTCTCCTCTCCTAATTCTAAATATATTGTTAGGGCTTAGGCCTGAGCCACCTCTTTCTCTATGTTCTACAATATAGCTTGAACATATTTACTTCTCTGCATCTCCATTGAAATCAGCCCTTTCCAGGCCATCATCCTGACTAGCCTAGTCCACTGGAACAGCCTCCTAACTGGTCTCTGTCTCATATCTCTGCCATTAGCTGCACAGCAAGAGTGACCCTATTAAACATCAATCAGCTCACTTCACTCTTCTTTGTGATACCCTCAGAGGCTTCCCACACACTATGAATAAAATCCAACCACTTATAATGATCTCCAAGGCCCTGAATTATGTCACCCTCCTCCATCTCCACCCCACCCGGACTTGAATAATCTTGTGCCCCTATCACTGTGTTCACTAAGTTACAGCCACAAGGGTCTATCATCAGTTCCTAAAATACACAAAGTTCTTTCCCATATCAGAGCCTTTACATGTAGTGTTCCCTCTTGATAGAACACCCTTCTTCCATCTTCATATGGCTAGTTCCTTCAAGTTCAGCAAAAATGCACCTGCTTAGAGAAGTTGCTCTCATGAACTCACACTTCAAAGCATCTGCTCCACCATCAATTTTCTCTATTTGTATTCTATGCTTTCATGGTAACACTTACCTCAGTAGTTATTCCATGTGTTTTTTAGGTTTTTTTGATTTGTTTCTGTCTGGAATATAGCCTGGGACCAGGTCTGCCTAGCATAGTGCCTGGCTCACAGTGAGTACTCAGGAAATACATGTTGAATATCAATGGATATGTGCAAGATTTAAGAGTACATGTGATTATATATTATATGATTCCATTTATCTGAAATATCCAGAATAGGTACACATCAATAGAAACAAAATAGATGAGTGGTTGTCTAGGGCTTGGGGTAGATGAGAGGAAAAGAGGGTGGCTGCAGAAAAATGTGGGATTTCTTCTGGGGTGATAGAAATGTCCTAAAATGGACTGTGGTGATAGTTGCACAACTCTTCAAATATACAAACATCATTAAACTGTACACTTGAAATGGGTGAATTTTATAGTATATGAATCATGCCCCAATTCTGCTGTTCCCCCAACCCACCCACACACACACACAAAAGAACATTTGATTAATCCATGGGTTGATTGTTTTTTTCTCATAGATAACAAATGTACACTAGTCTGTATTTTGTGTCTTTTTATAGTACCTATGTAGGATCAAAAGTAAATAAATATGGACTAATGTTAATAAGGCAGTCAGAAAGTAAAGAGGTACTTATTGAATACCTACTGCAAACCGTGAAGGTGTTTTGGAAGTAACCAAAAAGAAAAATAACTCAACTCTGCCCATAAGGAGTTTGAAGAGCCAGTTTGATCCAGATTAAGATGATTAAGAGGCAGAGAGTGAAGATCACCATATCAGAAATGTCTTGTGATCCAGCTACCATCCTCCTCCATCCCTTTTTATTCCACCTGGCACTTCAGCAACCAGCTGTGCGCAGGTGGAACTGAACAACCCCTCAGTTCAGCTTTCTGCCAGGACTTCCACTGCAGCCACGTGGGACAGGACAGAACCATTCAGCCATTCCAACACACATGCCAACCTGGAGTAGGTGGATGCTAACAGCAGGTACAACACTCGACCGCAGAGGAACTAATGCATAAATATTCCACTCTTCCGTGACTCGGGTGTAATTATCCCACTCCTCAAAGCCTGCCCAGCAGGATTGAGTCATAGTTGCCCAAAGCAGTCAACAGCTCCAAAATGTACCTAAAATAGGCTATTCCTCCTTCCCTCTCTTTCTTCCAAATGCTCCACTTCTGTGTCCTAGGGTCACTTCCCAAAATAAACTACCTATATGAAAGCCTTGTCTCAGCTCTGCTTTGGGGAAGGAGGGGTCTCAAGGTTCAGACCATCTTCACTATTCTCACTGCCTTACCAAGAGGAACTTAGTATTCTGAATTCAAACCATGGCATAATGTCAATCAGATAAAATAACCATAAATTATGCTGATAGGTCTCCACATGTGCCAAACTAATTTAACAATTCATTCATTTCTTCATCAAGTATCAATTGTCCACTATAAACTAGACTCTCTTCTAAGTTCTGGGAATACAGCCGTGGACATAACAAAATCCACATTCTCTAGAGGTTTTATTCCAGTGGCAAGAAACAATCAACAAGTAAATATATAATATGGTAGGTGATGATAAGCACAATAACAAAAAATAAAACAAAGTAATGGGGAGAGGTTGTGACCAGAGAAGGAATCTCTGGAAAAGTGTTACTTGAGCAGAAATCTGAATGATTATCTGGAGGAAATCATCCCAGGTTAAGGGAACAGTAAGGACAAAGGCCTGCAGTTAGAAATGAACTCAGTATGTTCAAGGAAGAGGAAAAAGGCAGCAAGCTGAAATTGAAGAAGCATCCAGGAGAATGACAGGAAAGAGGCAGGGTGGCTCTTGAAGGTCGTGACAGAAGTTAGGTTTTATTGTGAGAGCAGTGAAAAGGGGAATGGTGTGATTGAATTTACATTCCTGTAAGATCATTCTAGCTATTGGGTGGTGACTTCACTGTGGGAAGGCAGAGGTGGAAGCAGGGACCACTGAGAAAGCTTTAACCGTGGTCCAGGGGAAGATGTGAGAGCAGATGAACATGAGAGGAGGGAAAAAGCATTCAAATGACTTAGGCTTCTTAAAAAAGTGAACACATTAGTTCTGCTCAAGCATGGTTTTTCTTGCAAAGGAACATTCTGACTAAAAGCTGTTCACGTTTAACCAAAGAAAATTTTAATTTTTTTTTGAGAGAGCTAGGAGAGAGCACGTGTACGCACAAGCGAGGTGCGGGGGCAGTGTTAGGGCAGAGGGAAAGGTAGAGAATCTTAAGCAAACTCCTCCTGGCCGAGCCCGGAGCTCTATGCAAGGCTGGATCTCAGAACCCTGAGATCATGACCTCAGCCGAAATTAAGAGTCCGATGCTTGACTGACTGAGCCGCCCAGGTGCCCCTTAAATTAATTTTTATTAAGAGAGTATAAAACTGCTCTGGAATATTACACAGTGTTCATACTGGTTACAAAGAAGAGCAGAATTTGATTTTTTTGAGAGAGAGAGAGAATGACAGAGAGAGAGAGAAGGAGAAGGGTGAGGGTCAGAGGGAGAAGCAGACTCCCTGCCGAGCAGGGAGCCCGATGCGGGACTCGATCCCGGGACTCCAGGACCATGACCTGAGCCGAAGGCAGTCGCTTAACCAACTGAGCCACCCAGGCGCCCCAGAATTTGATTTTTAAGCACCTCTTTTAAGGAGAATACTTAGACCAACCCCATCAGACACAATCTATAGGAAATCACAGGTCAGGTGTAAATTATACAAGTTGGAAGGGCAAGGAAAATCTTAGGTTCACTGTTGTAAAGATTAAAAAAATTCAAAGGAATTTAATGGATAAACCAGCACAAGTAGAAGAAGAGTGGAAATTTTCCTTAGAAGTATAATTGCCAATTCCTGTCACTCAGAATATCAGTATGAGGGGAAATCTAAAGTTTTGACTGACATGGTAAGATTTCAGATCCACAGATTTTTAAATAAATGTAATTTAGCATAACATTTTTAAGATATTTCCATAAAACATCTAAAAACACACCTTTTGCTTGTTTACTTACCTCATCTGCTTTCCTTACTCACATCTTTAAAAAGACAGTGCTCCAAAAGGTACAAACTTCCAATTACAAAAAGAGTGAGTCCTGAGGATATAATGTGAAGCACGGTGCCTGTAATTAACCATACTGTGCTGCATATTTGAAAATTGCAAAGAGTAAATCTTAAAAGTTCTTATCACAAGAAAAAAAATTGTAATTAAGTGTAGTAATGGATATTAACTAGACCTACTGTAGTGATCATTTTGCAATATATACAAATCCTGAATCACCATGTTGTACACCTGAAACCAATACAATGCTATATGTCAATTATATCTTGATTACAAAAAAGACTGAACCTAGATATAAAAATGCAAACAATAGTTTTTATGACAGAGGTAGGTATCTTTTCTCCTCTTTAACAAAAACTTCACGTATTAATGGCAAACACATAGTACTCTCTTAACCATTACATACTACTTCTTACTGTACCATGCAGATGGTAGCATGGTTTAGAGAAAAACAAAACAAAAACAAAAACAGAAGCAGCACCTAGAGGATGTAATTGAAGAAAAATGAGGAAGGGGCTGGAAATGCCCATCTCTCCTCAAGAGCTAATTCTACCAACACCAGGGAAGGTACAAGTGATGTTTTCTAATCCTGTCAAACATCTCACCTATAACTGAGAAATTCACCTTCTATATCATAGGCACCTTCTCATATCCTGAGAATTTTCTCCTAGTTGTAGCACTCAAGTGCTAACCTGCTCTGTAATAATACCAGGACATCATGCAAAGGAAGCTGGGTTTTTACTCAGCTGGGTGAGTTTCAAATATTAGACTCCCTTACTTCTTATTCTAGAGATTTTATTTAAGACTGAAAAATAATCTTGCCGTAAGAGGGCATTAACATGAGAGGAACCCGTTCTATTTAATTCCAGGGGGTTTTGTCCTCCAACTTAACTGAATGACAAATTCAAAATGCTATGGAACCAAAGCATGCCCCCTTCTTCAAAAGTGACCTAAAGATTTTCATCTCAAGAAATCCTCCCAGATATTCCCATACAGTTTATTCAATAACCTCAACACAAATGCAATTAGCTGAATTTTTTGTAAATAATGGCTGTCATTTTATAGTACCCAAATTTAACCTCATAAAATCCACTAAGAAGATTAATCAGCTTTAGTATCTGAATTTGCTAAAGAAGCTAAAGGATAGAGAGCTTAAATGTGTTGCATAGGATCACATAAGTAGGTGAAATATGGAGACAGTATGCGTATGTGGTTCCATGGAAGTGAAGGTCAGACCATTCAATCATCCACTAAAGGTAAATCTATCATTCATCTGGCTTTTCATATGCCTAGTTCAATACTAATCAATAGAATTCCACAGAGAATCCTTTGAAACTCTCAACAAGTTACTTAACCACCCTGCACCTGTTTCCTTATCTATATAATGAGGCTACTACTAAAACCTATATCCCAGAACTATCGAGATGATTAAATGAGCTAATTTATGTCAACATTTAGCACAGTGCCTGACACAAAGTATTTCTTTTTTTTTTTTAAAGATTTTATTTACTTATTTGACAGAGAGAGACACAGCGAGAGAGGGAACACAAGCAGGGGGAGTGGGAGAGGGAGAAGCAGGCTTCCCGCGGAGCAGGGAGACCGACGCGGGGCTCGATCCCAGGACCCCGGGATCATGACCTGAGCCGAAGGCAGACACTTAACGACTGAGCCACCCAGGCGCCCCATTATTTCTTAAAATACAAAGAAAAACTTTGCACAAGTATAGCTTTGCTCACCAGAAGAGTTGGAGAGGTGGCCTGGGGGACACATTGCAGAAATGATGGGAAAAGGCTTTCCCAAACCTGTGAGATTATGGAAAGAGGTAGCATCTTGGCCAACATAAATTCTTCTTACACCTATTTGCCAATATAGGAGAACTTTCTCAGAAATTCTCATGTATTTATAAAGAAAAATCTTACAAACAAAAAATTAGTATTTTTTAGACACACCAAAATAAATTTGATCAAATGTTTGGATGAACCAACTTACATATTTTTCCACTAAAATTACTGTCATTTCCTGTTGCTTATACTTTTTAAAAAGGGAACCAAAACTATAAACTAAAATTAAATCACAATTAATAAATATAGCTGTTACTAGCTTAATCCTATAATTCAGCATTTTATTTATAAACTGCCTACATTATCCTTTGGCTTCTTCATAGGTATTAGCTATCCAACTATATTAGGGGAAGCTCAAAGACAGAAACTATATCATCTATTTTCTCTTTCATTCCCTGCACTACTTACTAAATCTCCAATACACAGTAGAGGTCAATACCTTGGTAAGGCATTGGTAGCTGTGAACTAGGTTCCATATCAGGTGTTGGCAAGAATGTGGAGCACAAGGAACTCTCATGCATTATAGGAAGGAGTTAAAATTGGTGCAACTGCTTTGTAAAAACATTTGGTAGTATTTACAGAACTGAATATACACATACCTTATCACCCAGCAACTCCATCAATATGTATACCCTCCCCAAAAATGTACAGAATGTTCAAAACATTATATAGAATAGCCCAAAACTGAAACAATCTAAATATTCTTCCAAGACAGAATAAATTATGGTATAGTTCTATCATGGAATGCTATGCAGCAATGAAAATAAACTATCCCTTCCCATTAATAATGGTGACTCTCACAAGCATCATGTTAAACAAAGGAAACCAGACCCAAAGAGATTCATACTCTATGATTCAAACTGCATAAAGGTCAAAATCAGGAAGAGTGAATCTATAATGATACAAGTCCAAAACAGTGATTACCTTTGGGGGAGGGAGATGGGAAGGACTTCTGGAGTACTTAGTCTTTTAGGATTCCCATACCCAATTTTAATGTGGGGAGGAGAAGGATTCCCCACACCTCCACATACAACACCTAGCAATTCTCAGACACCAGCAGGGTGTCAGATAATTCAACTCAATCCTGATACTGCCCACCCAGAGTCAACCTCACATTCCACAGGTTAGGGGTTCAGTCTTATAAGACTGGCCCCCACCCTCCTCTTCAGATGCCAGGCTATGAAACTATGTTTCTGACTGGCTGGCTACGGATTGGAGTGATCTCCTCCTTAAGTTTGATTAGTTTGCTAAAATGACTTACACAACTCCCAGGAAACACTTACTTAGGTTTGCCAGCTTACTAAAGGGTAAGATCAAGGATACAAATCAAAGGCCAGAGGAAGAGATACAAAGGATGAGATCCTGAACAAAGGAGCTTCTGTCCTCATGGGCCCTGGGGACCAGTTCAGTGGCACATGGAAGCGCTTTGATTCCCTAAGCACAGAAATTCTTCCCCCCCCAAAAAGATAAAAAAGCTGGTTTCTTGGGTTTTTATGGAGGCTTCATTATGTAGTCATGATTGACTAAATCACTGGCCATTGGCTGATCCAGCCTCCAGCCCCTATCCCGTCCCCAGAGGTCAGAGTGTGGGACTGAAAGTTCCAACCCTCAAATCACATGCTTGGTCTCCCTGGCAATCAGCCCCTGCCCTTGAATGGGGTCCAAAAGCCATCTTCATTAATAACAAGACACCCATTTCACCTTTATGGCTTTGGAGTATTTTTTAAAATTGTGGATGAAGACCAAATATATCTTATAAATCATAATATCACAGCTGATAATAAAAAAAAGTTTATGTAAATAAAAGGCCTCAGAATCAACATCACTGTGTTCCACTGCTCTCTTCCCTCTGCCTACTGATATCACTACAATTTATGAATATTCTATAGAAATTATAAAAGGCAGGGCAAAGAACATCATAGCATAAATAATGGCCTATAAGGCCTTTGAGGTCTATTGCTCCCTTGAACTAGCTTTGAAAGATAAGCTGTTAAACTTCTCCCTGCTCCCTCCCTGTAAAAACAAAAACAAAAACAGAAGCAGCACCTAGAGGATGTAATTGAAGAAAAATGAGGAAGGGGCTGGAAATGCTTTAGGACTGACCTCTTTAATGCCCTAGGCAGCACAATATATAGTGTTTCACACTGTATATAAAAAGTAAAACAAAAATACATATGATTACAACAAATTAAAAACTATGCAAACATCAGAAGAAACTATGGGGAGATATAATTAGCTGCTCTTAAGTGATGATGTTGTAAAGAGGTTTTAATATGAATGAAACTTGCAATCAAAAGATCCCATACTGGTATAAACAGAACAGTGTTACCAGAAAAATAAGAGTCAAATGGTTTTATCACCACCCCAGAGTACTCTCAATCCTCCAACCTCTCCCTTTTCCATAGAATGATATTACTTGCCCCCTTTGTCCAGACAATGGAAAAAATCTTCAGGGACTGGTAATAATATGGTGGGGCAGGTAACTGTAATTAAGTCTTAAAATGGCTTATGTTTCACTGCCTTTTGCATGCACCAGAGAATATAGTATTTTACGTATTGCAGGTATTCGGTAAATACTTGTAGATTTGATAACTTGGGTTTTAAAAAGCGGGGGAGGTGGAGGAAGTTTTCTGAGAGACATATATTTCTATCATAAAAGACATGTCTCGGTTCCTCTTTTCAGTGGTAAAATAGTTCTCTTGTAATACTCACCTTTTCTCCCTTCCAGAAATCCTGGCTCCTCCTTGAGCAGCCTGCTTGCCTCACATCTCAAGTGCTGACTTTCTCTCACAACCTTTACACAACTGAGCCTACAAGTGGGGTAGATGTCCCCCTTTCTTCTCACTGAAGCTTCCCTCTCCTGTGACATTCTCTTTGTTTGACATAACATCCTGCTCATTACATCCCCCTTCTTTCCTCTGTAACTCCATAAAATTTCCTAGCTGGAATCTCATCAGATGTAATCATTGTTGATACCATCTACTGATATTTGAGTCATTCCCACTCACTACTTGAAAATTTTAACTCCTAGTTCACTATGACTTCCTAAAACACAACTCCTATGCTAATTTTTGGCTATTTCAATTCATACAAAGAAAGGTCTTCAACACCCCGGCCTCTTCCCAAATTTCTCTCTTCCAATAATCATGTCCCACATCCTACCCAGCCACTCACTCCCAAGACCCATTCCTCACCTTTTTATCACCTACAAGTTCTCCAAAATTTCAAGCATCCCATTTCCTGACCACTTTCTATCTTCAAGCACATCACTTCTACTCAGATCGCTCCAAAAATGCTCAAATCTCCTGGGAACTTGCAGACCACTGAACCTACTAATTTTCACTGTCCTTCATCCTTCCAACATCTCTCCACTCTCCACACTCAAAATTCCATGGCAAATCATTACAGTCACTTCCTCGCATAGATCCTTGTTTCCATTCCCATCTCACTGCATCATCTCTCACCTGGATTATCGAGTTAGTCCCCTAACAGGTCCCTCAGCTTCTATTTTCATCCACCAACAGTCTATTCCCAACAGAGCAGCCAGAAGCAGGCTTTAACCATGTCAATCAAATCATGCCATTCCTCATTCAATACTCTCAAGTGGCTTCCGTCTCATTCAGAGTAAAATCCAAGTCCAAGCAATAGCTTACGAGCCCAGCCGCGACCTGTGCCCCTGATCTCCGACTTCCCCTCCTACTACTCCATTCCCTCACTGTAGGCCAACCACTGGCCCCCTCGCTATTCCTCAAATCCACCTGACCCTCCCCTCCCTCTGAACTTTTGCAGGGACTCATTCCTCTGCCTAGGATGCTCTTTGCATAGATACTCCCACATGACTTCCTCCTTTGCCTTCTTTCAGTTTTGCTCAAATCTCAGCCTCTGAATGTGGCTAACCCTGAAAGCCTCTTTAAAATTAAACCCCACCCCCAGCCTCACACTCCCACTCTTCCTCACCCTATTCTATTTTTCTTTTTACCATTGCACTTTTAACTATCTACTATACTATATAATCTCTTTATTATGTCCATTGCCTTTCCCTTGCCCCACCCACGACTACCAGAATTTAGACTCCCTAAGGGTCCAAAGTTTTGATCTGACTTATTCACTTGTACACACCAAGTATCTAGAACAATGCCTACTACATGGTAGATATACAGTAAATACATTTAAATAAAAAACATAAATATGTCTCTATGTGTTACTTGCTGGATTTCAACAGAACCAGAACCAGATTGCAGTACCAACTTGCAGATTCCTCATTTGTAACTTTCTACAGGAAGGAGGCTAAAAAAAAAAAAAAAAAAAAAAAAAAATTCCAAAATAAACCATATGGTATAGTCTTAAAGTTGATTTCTACATTTTCCCCATAGGTAAGAAATGTCCTAATCGTAGATCCAGAAGTCAGTCTACAAAATCATATTTGATTTATAGGTATCTAAAATACTATATATTATAAACGGGTAACAGTGAATCAAACCAGTTCAGTATCAATTAACTAAGCAGAAATGCAAAATGCAAAGCAACTTGAGAGGTTATGCATCTATTACCTTAACTGTTAGGATGGTATCATGGGTGTCTGGATCTGCCCAAATGCATCAAATTGTATAAATATGTGTGGTTTCTTACATCTTAATTATACCTCAATAAAACTTTCTTGAAAAGCAAAAGCAAGTAATAAAAAGTATTATTTCATCTTGAATACCAACAAGAGCAGGCATATTTAATTAAAAGAAAGTGAGAAGGAAGTTGGAAACTTTTATGTCAATTCTGAAGGGCACTTCAAGGCTATTAGAAATGGAGTCTTGGTCATATCTATTTTCACTTCAAAGCAGGGTTTCCCTTATCCCTGTCACAAGTGGATCACCAGCACTGCTCTTATACTTGTAATCCACAGATAGGTTCTTTTCAATTCATCTAGATGAAATATGAGGAGAGCCAGAAAAGGGTGAAGGAAAGCAGGTCTTTCTGAGATTACTAAGCAACAGCTGGGAGGGGTTGGGGGGGGAACAAAAAGGTGTTCAAAAAGCAAAAACTTGAGCTAAAAACAGCTGTACTGTAAAAGAGAAGGGAGCATCTCATCTCTGCTCAGACATGAGCAGAGAAAAAGCCAAGCAACGTCTCTAAATTGGGTGGGAAATGTGATAGCGTGTAAAATGTCTTTAGAATTAGCAGGCTGGGGGCACCTGTGTGGCTCAGTTGTTAAGCGTCTGCCTTTGGCTCAGGTCATGATCTCAGGGTCCTGGGATCGAGCCCTGCATTGGGCTCCCTGCTCTGCGGGAAGCCTGCTTCTCCCTCTCCCACTCCCCCTGCTTATGTTCCCTCTCTTGCTGTGTCTTTCTCTGTCAAATAAATAAAATCTTTAAAAAAAAAAAGAATTAGCAGGCTGAGCAAGACAATTGTTCAGTTAGTGAGTGAGTGAGTGCATTCACAAGTCATGCATGTATAACTCGAGGGTTGCTTTGTCTCTGGGAAAGAAGGTGCTTGGGAAGAAGTGTTACATTTCCTTGAGGGTCAGTCAGTCATACTGGCTACCTCTTAAGGGCCTTCGTTTGATTCATATTGTCTCCACGTACGTCTTGCGTACGTCTTGCTTCTTTCTCTCTTTCCAATCAGACCTTCAATACTGATCATTGTGGCTTCAGAATACAGTATGTTCCTGGAAATTCACATACAATTTAATTTTAAAACACAGGGAAATGCATGCCTTATTATTCAGGTACATTTATATAGCACTTTGTTTACTAGCATTTTACCATGAAATTTTAGCATAAAAGTTCTTTCAGGGACCACATATCATCTAGATTATAGATAACTACTCCAAACCAGATTATCGAGGTCCAGAGATGGTCAATGACTTGTCTAAGGTCAAGGAGCTGGCCTACAATGCAGATTCTCTTTCTCCATTCTTCTTCTTTCCAGTAATCCACTCAAATAATTCAGGCAAGCATGACTACCTGCACCTTACAAATATGGAAAGTGAGGTGTAGACAGGTCGTTTGTCCTAAACTATGCAAAACATAAGCAGTCCAAATCAAGTTTAGTGCTCTTTCTAATATGCATAACTGCCAATGAAAAATCCTACCTTAAAAAGAAACAACTTCAAAGAAAGTCTTTGATGATCTACCCCCAAATCATCTATTTATTAAAATTTGCATTTCATCATTTTCATATATAGCTCTATTTAGCAAAATAAACCTGTTTTCCCTCTTTGAATATTGTTAAGACTCACAGCAAGGATTTATTGTTATATTTTTTTCCTTTATTTATAAAAACAACTTTTAATTTCTGTTGGATGACTTTGAACAGTATAAAATGTAACCTGTATTGACTAGATCCTAAATTCCCTTCCATTTCATGATGTTTTTGTTTTGGAAATGATGTACAGAGAATTTGAAAGTTTATTTTTGAAAGCCTAAAAAAAAAAATCTAATTCATCTTTGCTTTTTGTTGACAAAGGCAAACAGAGTTGTGAAGCGTGCCCTCTGCTGGTAAAAAAAAAAAAAAAAAAAAAAAGGAAAAATTATACTTTAAACCAAAGAGATCCAATGAATTATGTGACTATCTGGTATTATCTAAACATCTAAACTACACTAGTCTACAAATGATTTCTAAAATAACCATCATGTTCTAATTTAAGCACCTAAAATTGGAAAGAAAATATATTTACAAGGGATAGAAACTGAAATTGAATAAGATTTATATTTATTTCGGCATTTTATGTTTGCTTTACTACTGACTGAAATCTAACAGAGGCTACAGCTAGGAAGTGATAGCGAAATCATCCTCAGATAGATGGAGTCACTTCTCTCACTCACCATATTTTACCAAGCAAATTGTCTATTGTTTATCAGTTATAAAATAGCAATTACAAGCTCAGACACAGTCATTTAAATGAAAGTCCTCAAATTTGGTGGCCAGCATATCCCAATCCATTTTTCTATCACCATTCTTCAGTAGTGCCCAATAAACCTTGCAAATATCTGCTTACAAGAGAGAGAGAACCCTAGTTTGTGTGCTTTGGACTCAGGCAAATTACTTACACTGTCAACTATAAACTTAAGATAATATTTCTTACCTCATAAGGTGGATTTGTGGACTACATGGACAATACATGTTCCTTATGGGGTGTTGAGAAATAGGTCTTACCCATGAAGCATGACAGACAATGAAGGAAACTCTGGGAAGTGATGAAGACTTGTGTCATACGTAATCTGTCACCTGGCCACCTCTCTCACCATTCTCCCTGCTTGCTCCCGGTGCTCTAGCCACACTCACGCTTTGCTAAACACATCATGCCCCCAGGGCCTTTGCACTTGCTGAGCCATTATGTTTGTAATGTTCTTTATACATGCAGCCACGCAGCCTATTCCTACAGGAACATAGGACTCTGCATGAATGCCATCATGTCAAAGATATTTTCCCTTGACCACTTTGTATAAAATCACCACATCCCCTGACCCTGCTTCTTTCATTGGCATTTACCCCTTCCTATTATTACAGCAGTTTTATTTTGTTTATAGTCCATATCTTCCCAGTGGGAGGCAAGCTCTGTGAGGCAGGGAATTTACTTACTTGGCTCACTGCTCTGTTCACAATGACTGGATGAGTATCTGGCTCATAATAGGTAATCAATTAATACTTGTTCACTAAATAAATAAACTTATCAAGGATATTATAGAAATCATTTCTGCTTTGAATGAGAGAGTGGTCTAATGATTTCTAGAGCCCCACCTGTGATTTTATAATGATCTCAAATAGACCCCATGCTCTTTCTACTGGTTACTAAGAGAATACTTTTAGAAATCCTCATATCTTTTTGTAAAGGAAAAAATCATAAATAAATCAAATTAATTTCAAGGATCCATGAGCAGATGTTTAAAGATTTCAATGCACTATCATGTAAAATATTTTTCTTCTGGATTACTGTCTTTTTCTTTTGATCAAGCACTTTAAGACAAAGTACTTTTGACACCAAAAATAGCTATAAAAATACCACATTTCTGGAAATGGATAAATGGTTAAATGTTAAATATTTCTTATAGTTTCTACTCTTTTAAATTAAGGTTATAACACAATACTTCTCAAGAATGAGAAGGAAAAAGCAATAACAGACAAAATACAAATTTTAAATGTGTGGGCATATGCTAGTACCTGCTTTTTTTAATATGACACGGCCAAACCTTGTTAAAATAGACGTATTTTCCGTGAGAGACGATGGAATCTGAAAAACAAACTGAGGGTTCTAGAGGGGAGGGCAGTGGGAGGATGGGTTAGCCTGGTGATGGGTATTAAAGAGGGCACGTTCTGCATGGAGCACTGGGTGTTATGCACAAACAATGAATCATGGAACACTACATCTAAAACTAATGATGTAATGTATGGGGATTAACATAACAATAAAAAATTTTTTTTTAAAAATAGACGTATTTTCACACACCATCACACACTATTAAATCTAAATCTGATCCAAAAACGATATGCCTAGAATTCATCTTAGAAAAATACTACACTCTCTTAAAAATATGCTGGCATAAAAGGCGAGCTCTACAATGAACACAGTTTAGGTATGCTTATAATCACTAAAGAATTAGCAAAACTGGCAAAATTGTCAATATGTGTGAATATTCCTACCTGGCTTTCTGGCATTGCTGTCTGTCTAGATGTATCAGGATTACATACAAGAAAAATGATTACAGTCATTTGGCATTTTGAAAAAAAAAAATGCCTGACACTATCCATTTTATTGCCAACATTTTAGGCCCCATATTGCACATGATGAGAGAACTGACCTTTGAAAGAAAATTGTGGGGTCGAATAGAGAAAAATCAAATGACAGAAACTGATAGAAAGGACCATTGTTGCAATCATACTTGGATCTTCTTCTTAAATGACTAGCTTTTCTAACCAATAAATTTTTGTTATTAATCATGCTTCTCAATGAAAATCTCCCCTCCAAGTACATATTACATGAGGACAAATCTGGTGGCACATATAATCAGCTTTAAAAAAAAAAAAAAAAAAAAAGGACAAAGCCAGGCGAATTTCAGTATCTAGTCCTATGTAGAATAATCATATTGAATACATAAGCTTAGATCTTTGTAATATGTTGCAAAGTAATAAATTATTTTAAAATCAATTAAATAAACTTCAAGGGCATCATAAGACCAAAAGGTGATGCAGGTTCCCTTAATAATGAAATCATCATGTCCCCTGGTACTCTTTCTTCTAGTAGAAGTATCAAAAAGCAAAGGATAAACCTCAATAAACCTCATTTATTCATTTAATCGGCATTTCTTGAGGGCCTCCTATGTTTCAGGAACTACCAGCTGCTGGGAATATAAACATACGTAGCTCCAACCCCTCTAGGGCTGACAGAAGCAATAACATGGCAGATAATACTTCTGATTTGGGGAATAACAGCATCATCATGAAAGGTTCCCAAAGAAAAGTCAAAAAGAGACTAAGCATTGCTATGGGGCAATTCAGACACATTCATTTAGTCATCCCAGATATTAAAAAATATAATCATGTGCAAGTCTGTTATTATTTCCAATGACTAAGCCATCAGAAGGGATACATTGTAGCCTTCTATCCATTTATCACCCCTAGAAACTAATTAGAGAATTATATTCCTTGTATCACCATTTAGGAAACCAATATTCTGAAAATCTTGCAACATGTACAAGGTCAAAAAAAATGAGCAGTTCTGTGATCTGAACTCCTGTCTGCTAGCTCCTAGTCCATAGTTTTCCTATTATAATAACTTCTCTGACCATATAGAGTAAACTCATCTTCCATTTTCTTCTCCAGACACTGGGGGGACTTAGTGACAAAGTGGTGTATGCTAAAATAATTCAATGTACTTTGAAAACTACCCCCAAACAGCTTTTCCAGTGCCATGGGAAAGCATAAAGGAAACTAGCCAATTGAGGTTGCCTCATAAGAAACACCCATTCTCCACCAATTTTTATATTCTCCTACTCTATTTTTCCAGCACTCAAAACATCTACCCAAAAACATTAACTTAAAACTATAGTATAAGATAGCCAATGAGCTCCTGGGCTTGCATTAGATAGACCAGAGTTAAAACCCTGGCAACTCCACTGAGCTCTTTAAACCTCAGTTTGCCTCATCTATAAAACAGAGCTAGTACCAACTATCACATTTGTAAAATACTTGGTTGATCTCTCAGGACACGTATGCTAAACAAATCATCTGTTGGTATATAATTTTCTACTGCGTCTAAGTCATTTCATAGTGCATACTCAACACTACAGTAAGGATCTGTAGAAATCTAGAATGTCTAAGGGCAAATTTTTTTTTTTTTTTAGTGACATCCAGTAAACATTAAATAAAAGCGATTTAGCAGTGATAATAAGATTCCAGACCACCTGATACACATCAGTGCACGGAGAATCATCAATGTTAATTATCTGACGATCACATTATTAAAAGTTAATAAATCTGCACTTCTCCTAAGACATATAAAAACAAAACATGGGCGCCTGGGTGGCTCAGTTGGTTGAGCGACTGCCTTCAGCTCAGGTCATGATCCTGGAGTCCCGGGATCGAGTCCCGCATCGGGCTCCCTGCTCAGCGGGGAGTCTGCTTCTCCCTCTGACCCTCCCCCCTCTCATGTGCTCTCTCTCTCCTCTCATCCTCTCTCTCAAATAAATAAATAAAATCTTTAAAAAATAAATAAATAAATAAATAAAAATAAAAATAAAATAAAAACAAAACATTCTTTCTGTGATAAAACTCTTATTTTTCTTACTTTTATTTTTCTTACTTTTATTTTCCTTTAGGTGAATGCACCATACTGAAACCAGTGAGAGTTACACACATCATCCTTCTCATAGCTCAGCATTTCCAACAAAACAAACCGGTTTATAACCATATCATCGTTGTTTTAACCTCTGTACATGTTTTGTGGAGGTACAAAGATGCTCGTGGTCAGAAAGATCTTTTCCATTTTGATTAGTACCTTCAAACTTCCACTGCCTATGTTCTTCTTGAATTTTCTCAAAGAGCAAAAGTAGAAAAATCTCTACAACAGTGAAACTATATCCGAATTATTTCATCTCAGACTTTGTCTTATTCCTAAATTTATTCTACAGAAACAAGTATTTGGAAATTTAATGGGGAAGAATTCAATCTAAAATAGAGTACTTGAAATTTAATCTTACCAATAACAAAATCAGTATGTTTTGATACTCTATACTGCTAAATATTCCACAGTAAAATGCACTTAGAAGAGAAAAAAATAAAATCCTCTTTTCCCAATTTTTTCAAGGTTAGAAAAAAAAATCACTTAAATCTAACTACTGGAGGGAAATGCAGTTTGCAGTAAATAATGTAAGTGCACTCATGCTGCAGACAAACATCGCCCTGAAATTTGCCCAGTTAACAATAGAGTTCAGAGCCTCAATGCACACTTACACACCCTCCTTGTTAAAATGCTGGAAATCAATTCCTTGCCCAAGAGGCATTCGTGGTCCCATATTTAAAATCATGCAGGTTCACAAGGAGAACATTTAGATTATCTGCAGATGCTGTCATACAAATTTAGCCTATTATTGAGCATTTATAGTTTATGGACAAAAGATCAGTAAATTCAGTGGGATAGGCTGCATGAGAAGGATTGGGTTATGAGACTATAAATGCAGTAGAATTTTACTACAAAGAAATTGGGGAGATAAATTCAAGCTTTGTAGCTTACAAATATGTGGTATTTATAGTAAGGGCAGCACAACAGAACTCGATGCCTACCACTAACCACCCACAACTCTCTAACCATAGCATGTTAACAGTTTTGAACTAATTCAGCTTCAAATAGAACACGATTTTCCTAGTTAACGTACTACAAAAGTAAGTGTGGTAGTAAGCCCCCAATAAGGAACAGGAAAGGAGACTTCCTCTTGTTGACGGGTACCATCTGAGACTTGAATTCATAGTGAGTCTAAAATTCCAATATCGAATTTTTCAGGCAGACACTACACCCAGATATTTAACACCATGCATGTCATCATCACACACGTGGACTTAACACTACTAAAATCACTCTTGTGACTAGTCTGATACTGCAGCATGAGTAATGAACTGCACTGTAAGTTGTATAGGATCACTTACTGAACTTTGAAAACAATGAAACTGCTTTTTAGCGGAATGTATAAGCTAGGTCGTTTCCTCTAATAACCTATTTTACTCCACTATTCAGTCTTCAAATCCTGACCAGCTACAGTTAAGCACTGCGGGAGATTCAGTATGTAAATATGATAAATTAGCTGTAAGTTAAGTGATAATGTAAAGTCATCTTCCAATATAGCATAATTAAATGCTACTTTTACAATAACTGATATAATGGCAACAGGTTCTATCTCACAAACCCTACCCATTTGGTCTCATCCTCATACGCAGAGTGAAAATTACCAACCTCAGGTCCACTTTTCATCCATAGTGCCCAAATACAGTAGGTGGTCCTTAAATACTTGGTATCTACCTGATTGTTGACTGATACCTTAGTGAGCTACTACGGTACCCAGATCTTCAAAATACATATTATTCCACTGAGTTCTATAAACAGATCTTAAGTTGAAAGAAACTACCAGCATCACAAATCTTGATTCCAAGTTATGCACCGAAGGCAAGTAATCAGAAAGCTATATCCTCAAGGTTATCCCGTACACTTAGCACATTCGTGGACCACACTTGGCAGCATCCGGACCTAATCAGCCAGTATGTTAACCAATGCTGCTGAGCAATTAATTTTGTTTGTGAGCTGGAAATAATTTAAAATCATTTTCAGTTTTCAGATTCTTTTCATCTTGGCTGCCATAATTAAATATACCAAAGAGCAATGCGAAGTCCGATTCAACAGCATTTATTAAGCATAACCACTAAATGCCAAGCCCTGGCCTGGACCTTTCCACATAAATGGGTGATTCTGATGGCCAACCAGGTTTGAAAACCAACCTGGCAATGTTTGAGGGCTCTATCTCCACAAAGCTATCCCTAACTAGCTCCAGTGATAAGACAGATGAGCTGAAAAAGGCCATTCATTTCAACTTTGAAGAACAAATTCTCTGAAGTAGCAAATTCTTCCATAATTAGCCAAAATCTGTACCCTAAGGATGTCTATCCTATTACTTCTTTAAGTCTTTCAAACAAGCCTTCTTGTTCTCCTACACGAGAGCACATCTCTTCACAAACATGAAAATAGTTATCATTTCTCCACTTCCTTCAATTTAAAGCTGTCCACCCATCATCAATCTTTCTGATAGCATCCCATCTTTTATCCTTCACAAAACTTGCAACTAATATGTCATTCGTGTGTTCACTTTTTACAACCTGTACTCTCTACTAGAACTCTCTCCATGAGTTCAAGGATCACGGCCAATTTGTGGGCCATTGCACAGCCCGTACATAAAACATAGCAGGTACTCACTAAATATTTGATGGATGAATAAATAAAGGAATAAATAAATGATTTGGAGGGGCAGAAGCCCATAGCCATTTGGATTGGACCACCATAGCTTATTTTTAAAGAGATCATCAGAAGAGTAGGAGATGCTGTTTGAGCTGGTCTCCTACATAGAAGAAAATCTCAGTAAAAGATATTTAAATGATTTTTAAGTAAAAAATTTTTTCAATAATAAAGATCAGTAAGCACTTGCTTATCCAACACATTTGTTTTTCTACAAACAATGTACCAGACACTGGGTATATAGTGGTAAACAGAATAGATACAGTTCTTGCCCTCATAATGTGATAATGAAATTTAAGGGGTTACTCTATAGAGAAGCAAAACAGGATATTGATTGCAAGAGAATGACATTAAGTTCACACCCTTGCATAGACCTAGCAGTGGAACATCAATCCCAATAATCGGATAATAACCACAACAAGGAAGAACAGAAGATAGTAGGCCTCGATTTAAACCAATAAATTACGGAGTTATAAAACTGAAACGCAGGCAGACAAATTTGTAGGGACAGAAGGCAGAATGGTGGTTGCCAGGGGCTGAAAGGAGAGAATGGGGAGTTCCTGTGTAGTGGAAACACCATTTCAGTCTGGGAGGATGAAAGAGTTCTGGAGATGGATGGTGGTGATGGTCACATAACAATGGGAATGCTTGTAATGCCACTGAACTAGACATTTAAAAATAGCTACAATGGTAAATTTTTAGGTTATGTATATTTTACCACAATAAAAAAAAACTACAGGGACTAGAAAAACTGAGTCACACAAGGTACCCCCATGTACAGAACTTCTGGTCCTGACATTGTTAGTGAGTTCTTCATGCACAGCATGGAGAAATCCCACCAACAGCAGGATCTTCAAGGAAAGATAGACAACTATATTTGACAAATTATGCATCATTAAGTGACTAACAAGGAACCTCAAGGACACTGACTGCTCATTTTTTACTCAAATTCCCTTTCAGGAAAGCTCTCCAGGGCTATGAGACTCAATGATTTTTTTTAAAATTCTCTTACCTCCAAAAACACAAAGAAATTTTTACCCCTCAAGTGAAAAAGCCTTACTTTGAAAATCCCAGAGCACGACTACCAGAAACGACTTCAGAATAAAACTGAGAAATACTGGCAAAGCTAATTGGAAAATGTTAACTCCTGCCTGAGCACTGACTATTCTCAGCCCCTTCTTTACACAGGCACAGGGAAAACAAAATTTAAAATCAAGATGCAGGTAGTCTATTACTGGGGGGAAAAACTTCTAAAATATAAAGTGTGAGGCACACTATACCAACATTCCTCTGAGTCCTACCCAGAATCAGACAACCTACCAATCATTCATATGGAAAGCAAAACCAGAAACAGTATCACTGCCAAGCCAGTCAAGCTGTCAACATTTATTACTGTGTGTACAGGGTACCAGTAGATGATACAAAAGAAAAAGGCTCATCCTTTGCCCTTCTGGAGCTCATAAATGGGAAGGATAATGATTGCACCGAACATTTTGCCCATGGAGTTGGAACACAGTGATGAAAACGGTTGGGGCTCTGAAATGAAACAACACATCAAGGATGTAATCCCAACTCTACAACTTTTTAGCTACATGACCCTAATAGTGCTAGCGAAATTACTTCCGGCTTACCATGTACCAGGACGTTTGGTCTACAATCCAACCCAGTTAATCCTCACAAATCCTATAAGGTAAATATTATTATTATTTTACACATAAATTCAAGTTAATTTCCCTAAGCCTCTGCTTCCTGGGGGACGGGGGTGAGGGGGACAGGCATTAATACCAACCTCGTACCATTGTTTTGAAAGTTAAGTGAGTTATTGAATAAAAAAATAAGATACTAGGTTCTCAGTAAATGAATGATAACACCATCATTCAATTATTTTATGTTTATAGAAATAGCGCACATTAGTAAAGTTATTCTAGGACAGCATTTTAGAGACCACTCCTTTTTTATACGTAATGTCTGAACTGTTTATAATTTAATTCAGGAAATGTATGTGCTCTTGTTATATACAAGACACTGTACTAGGCACTGCTAAATACACAAAGATATAGGACACAATTCCTATCACTAAGGTGTATTCATTCAAGAGAATTTGTAAGAAAATAAATTCTAGCTTAACATTAAGGCAGACAACCAAAGGCCTAATGATGGGGGCTTAGTGTGAAACATCCCTATTCTGGAGTATATTCTGTTAACGTTCTCCATCACTGTTTTGTCCCAGAACTGCAAGATAACATTGTCCCCCCTGTAATGTCTCTCTACAAGTTAAAAACCAGGTAAGTTCACCTGAGCATGGTTGCTCTTGTTTTTCACATTAATATGGAATATATTTTATAAACACTTGTACCAATTGAACACATGCTGATTTCCAATCATTGGTATGCCATTCGCTTAAAAAAAAGATCAGCAGCCAGCATTTAGACATTCTGTTTGTAATGACAACCTAAACTGTCTTTGAAACTCACTATCTGTTGTAATTATTAGAATGAATGAAAATAAATGCTCAACAATGGAAAAGCTTGTTATTCATTGCACATGATGATATGCCCTCAATTCCTAGAGAGATTTCCCAAGATATTTATGGTGAAATAAACCCAGAATACTGATCTCAATTGGAAATCTTATAGTTTGGGATAATGAAGGAAATTTCCCCAGGGAACTAAGGAGATATATGATATAAGGTACTAACTATTCCCATGGTAAATTAGGATTGAGCGTGTATAAAATGTTTGAATTTATAGTAACAGAATATCTGACATGGTAATTAATGTATGTTACAAAATGTCTCCCATCTCTTCCAGCTAAATTCCACCAAAGTCTTGAAACCTATTAACTTGCTGAAATAACATAATCATTAACCAAAATCAATTACATTTCACCACGAAATCTCCAGTACTATCACTGTCCTTTATCTTTCCAGAAAACAAGAGCAATACACGTATGTGGTTAAATGATAGCACCCTTTATTCACACAAAACCAAGCAAAGGTTTAAAGACAGGATTTTTTAAGTACATCTAGAGATTTCAATTCAACTAAACTTGAAATTAAGTTACAAAACTGATGTTGTATACCATAAATAATGCTTTCAGTTAAGTTTCCAAATTAATTTTTTAAAATTTCTTGATAATACCTACAATCTTATTCAACTTTAACTGTATTCATTTCAATTTTATTTTACCTTTTGTTTTTTTTTAAGATTTTATTCATTTAACAGAGAGACACAGGTAAAGAGGGAACACAAGCAGGGGGAGTGGGAGAGGGAGAAGCAGGCTTCCCGCTGAGCAGGGAGCCCAATGCGGGGCTGGATCCCAGGACCCCAGGATCATGACCTGAGCCAAAGGCAGACGCTTCACGACTGAGCCACCCAGGTACCACCTCTATGTCATTTGTTAATAAGATTGTCTTTTCTCCATTAAATTGTTTTTGTACCTTTGTAAAATAAATCAGTTGGTATATTTATATGGATTTCTTTTTTTTTTAAGATTTTATTTATTTGACAGAGAGAGAGACCAGCGAGAGCAGGAACACAAGCAGGGGGAGTGGGAGAGGGAGAAGCAGGCCTCCCTCTGAGCACGGAGCCTGATGCAGGGCTTGATCCCAGGACCCTGGGATCGTGACCTGAGCCGAAGGCAGTCGCTTAAGCAACTGAGCCACCCAGGCGCCCAGTCTTCTATTTTAAAACAGCCATCCTGGGCGCCTGGGTGGCTCAGTTGGTTAAGCGACTGCCTTCGGCTCAGGTCATGATCCTGGAGTCCCGGGATCGAGTCCCGCATCGGGCTCCCTGCTCAGCAGGGAGTCTGCGTCTCCCTCTGACCCTCCCCCCTCTCATGTGCTTGCTCTCTCTCATTCTCTCTCTCTCAAATAAATAAATTAAAAAAAAAATCTTAAAAAAAAAATAAATAAATAAAACAGCCATCCTGATGGCAATGTATCTAGTTGTATTTAAAGCTTTTTTCTAGCAAAGCAAACACAACACTGGGAGGTAAGGAATATTTGCTCTAGGAAGAACTGACAAACATTCTTATCAGGCAACCATCATTCTTACTCATTTTCTCTCTCTTAATAAAAATAATAGCAAGAATAGCTAGTACTTACTGAGTGTTACTATGTACTAGTACATGTCCTATGTACATGTAAAGTGCTTTAGATGTATTAACTCATTCGATCCTCATTTAAAGGGCCTGTGCAAGTAATTCTCATTGAGCTGGATACATAAAATAATGTGATCAGATTTAACTGTTTTCTGGATGAAAACATTTCTAGGGTTCAAACCACATATGTTTTCTGCTGCTGGCTAAATCTGTTCAACACCTGCAGTGTAACATTAATTCCCTTTGTGAAGCAAGACAAGTAGTTGACTAATCAACTCATCCCCTACTACAGCTCTGTACTAAGTGTCTACCATGCAGCAGGAATGGTGCTAGGGATTCAGCGGCATACACCAGCACACAGCTCCGTTCCCAGGGTTCCAACCACCAAACGAGGAAAACAAACACCACCCATCTCAGATCTGAAACACACCGTTCGCCCCATCAACCCAGGATTATACTGTCAAATACACCTAATCCTTGAACTCCTCTGTATTAAAGCATCCTCTTTCTAAGTAATTTTGTGGGTGGGTGTTTCAGTAAAGTGGGGAGAGAAAGAGAAACAGAGAGACAGAGACAGAAGGGGTGGGGGAGGGAATTAATGAGCATTGGTGATGAGAACAAAGCTAAGACAGAAATCAATGCTTCATACATGGTATTTGGGGCCTGTTTCCCAATGGCAAAACTGATGAAATAATAAGGAATTGACACCTGGCAGGACGAACTAGTAAGAGAGGGAAGAATGCACAGCTGAGGGGAGGAGGAGGTGACCCGCTATGGATGAACAAGATGTGAACCTCTCTTAGCGATTCAAAGCATTTGACATCATTTTTACTATAAAAGGTATAGAAAATGTTTCATACCTCTAAATATTTTGCTTATATGAAATCAATTAGCTTTTCAGTTCTGATCAATAGGATATGGTATGTTTCATAGGTTTAATCATTTTATTGGAAAATTAAATAAAATCAGAGGACAAACAAGTAAGTTTCCATTTCATTCGAGTACTGCCCACTCAGTATAAAATTTACAAACCAAGACTTATGGACCATGAGTTAGAAACCATGATTTTGTAACTGAAAAGATGCTGACGTGTATCTGGAATTTCCTTCCAATGTCTTAAAGCAGCAACAAAGCTTTCAGATTCACTAGAAAACAGCACTAAGAGAGGGTGACAGAATTTTGTACCTCTGTACTTCCTCAATTCACCTAAGATAGAGAGCTTTAATCCTACCTCCACTCCTTACAGTCTGAACTTGACCTGCTCCCCAACAGAAGAAAAATAAGGAAAAGATAAAAAATCAGAGTAGGGAAAACCACAGGTCTCTCCCCAAAACTTCCCACCAACATTCACCTTTTTTTTTACTGTGTGTTATCATATTTATTGCCAAAGGGTGACTAACCTCAGTTATCTTATTGGAAGGTTTACAGAAGAGTTAAATAGACATCTGTTAAGATTGTGGAAAGTCAGAAGTGTTGATTTGTTTTTTTATGTCTGATGTAATTAAAAGATTTCCTATATCAGGATCAGCTGTCTTACCTGGACGGCTCGAAGAGACTCTGTTCCTATTCCTCCTGCCTGGCTCTGATGTGGAGACATTCTCTGTATCATGCAGACCCCTCCCTCCCCCTCTCACTACACCATCATCTGGTATAATATTCTTGGCTACACTAAGAAAGTCAGTGAACAGCTCTGTGATCTCAGTGCTCATTCTCCTTAGTTTTTTGCGCAGACTCGGTATATACTACCGGAAATACAATCTGCCCAAACCCACGGCCTAAGGAACCTGACTATATTCTGTTGATAGAAGGTGAACAGTCATAGAGAGTTAGATGAGTAGTCGTCTAAAAAGAGATACGGATCTCACCATATGTAACTTCTTCTAAAATGATTCTGTGACTGTGTTCAAGGTGCCTACTGCTTGATTAGACCACAACCTCTGTGACTGTTTGTTCTTTGCAGCTAGATGGAATTAATGTCCCACGTGAGAAGCCATTCCCATTTCTACAAACTGAAAACTAATATTTGACAGCTTTCTCTCAGTATGACATAGATCCAAAAGACATTACTGTAGACTGTTTTTACTTATAGGAAAGAGTTTCTACATAAAATTTATCACCCATATTCAAGTAGAGCAGATAAAATTTAACCAGAACTTTTTATTGCTGTTTTGTTATTGCTATTGTAAAAAAAAAAAGTTTTAACTTGTTTTGTATCACACTTTAGTAGACCATAATAAGTATTGCATTTTAAAGGAATCTAATAATGAAAAATGTTTTTATGAGAAAAATTGTAACCCAATTCAAATTTCATTTTATAGCTCTAATTTTTAAAAATTGGTTGCTCCATCTTAATTACAATGTAAGCTAGAGTTTTTATCTGAAGAAAATCTCTAATAAAAAATATTGAGCACCTACTACATGGACTGCAGAGGAACCCAACATAAATAAGTAATTTAGCCAAGACTCTAAATTAACTGGTAACATGGCAAATAAAAAAACCCTACCTCATTTTTTACATCATATATATTTCAGTACATGCAAGAACACAATCAAGGAGGATCCCGATAATTTACATTACAAGAGGTAAAAAAAATATTCAACTAACAATATAATCACCAGAAGAGACATTCACATCATCCTTTTTAAACTTAAACACTAACCATAAAAAAGATTTATTAAAATTAGCCTATTGCTTTTTTCTCTAACCCTCTGATAAATCACTGGTCAAATAGTTGCTTAGGTGTTCTATTTGTGTGATTTCCACTGCTCACTTGTTTCAGGAAGGTTCACCTGAGTAGATAGGTGTAGCCCATCCAGGGCAGCACACAAAGCAGCAAAGAACATGGAAGCCTCCCTCCCAGGCCTCCCCACAATGCATCATTTGCACCGAGGGGAACCCATCACAGATTTGCTTCCTTCTTGCAAATGTAAATTTCCAGACTCTTGGCAAAGCCTGGAAACATCCCTTGTCACTAGAACAGGTTGATCTGCTTATTGATCTGATTCTGTCTGCCTTTTAGCTCCCGCTCAACTTGACCTTTACTGTGGCACACTCCCTCATTCGCCTCACAAACAGCTCTGATTCCTCCATCAGCTGGCAGACAGTGGTCATTTTGCCCAACTCGGTTTTGGTTCACAGAGCCCAGGAGATGGTCTAGGTTTTGAATTTGCTGAGTAATGCTATTATTCAGCTTATTCTCTGCATCTTCTATTTTCATCAAAGGTTTCTATTTCAGAAAATACTCAAAATCGTGGTAAGTCTTTGGCGGATTTCAAGCTAAGCAAAATGCCTCCGACAAAGAAAAGCTTTTAGAATTATAAATTTGCATTTCAACGCTTGACCATGCTCGCATCACTTATGTGGCAATATCAAACAGCATGAGATAAATCAGAACACAGCTTGAAATTATACTCCTAACTTATCTGATTTCATAATAATTTTAGGGTCTTTTCCTTTAAAAACCAATAACTCAAAGACTTACATTTTTTCTGGGGAATTCTCTCTTTCTGAATAATAGCTCTCCCATGGTTCACAGAATGGCATCTATAAAAGTACTATTTCTACAGTAATTATTCCTAATTTTTAAATTTAGCTAAACAACACACACCACGTATTTATAACTATAAAATTAAACAAAATCATTGAACTGAAAGCAGACTAATTTAAAATATGTAAATGAAAATTTTCTAGGCTGGACCAAGGACTTGCATGTAAGTTACTATTCTGAATTACATTTTGTGTGATTTGAAGATAAAGAATTAACATGCAGCGTATAGCCTTTTGGCATGACCCTAGACACAGGACAGAAACTAAGAGGATAATGCTTACACTCAAACAAATTAATAAACTAGAGTGTTGTTCATAAGGCAATAGAGTAGGCATGAAAAAGCTATTGGAGAAAATTAAATTATCCTCAAGAGAAGTGATATAAATTTTAAATTTCTTAAAGAGTGAAGTTCACTGCAATGAGCAATGTAAGAAAACATTCATAGTTTCTTTTTGCTAGTGTTATGACTGGTAATATTTATATTTGTGTAGTCCTTTTCACATATGGCTCCCCAGTCTAATGATGTTTTTCTTGCATAGAACATCTATGATGGCCTACTTTATAAAGAGTAAATTTTACCTCCCCCCCCACTCAAAAAAAGAGCCTCAAATGTGGCGTTTTGCCATATGCCAGCCCCAGTTCAAAGTGTATTTTTGTATTCTAAATCCTCTATGCAACAGATACTATTCCCATTTTAGAGACGAAGAAACTGAAGTCTCTAACACAAGGGTTAATTAATTTGTCCATTTATTAAAGGCTGAAAATGGCAAAGCAGAAATTTTAATCCAGGTACCTGTCTGTAGAATTCATGTGCAAGACAGCCATGTTTAATGCTTTTCCATCACAAGTACCCCTGGAGAACAAGACCAGCTCAGGAGTTCTGCAGTGCAGTAGGCTAAGAAACCCTGTCTCCATGTTATCCAAGTCAGTCATCCTTTTTCTATGTTGAAGGACTTTGAACCTCCAGTCTAGGTCCTTACTTTCTAGCTCTTCTGCTACAGAGGCAGGCTCTGTTACCTGACTGGGCCCAAATTCCATCAGGCCATGTCATAAATGGTGGAAAATAACATCCCTCTTCTTTTTATTTTTGTAAGAGAAAATCCCCCAAGTATTTCTCTGCTAATCTGTAAACCATATCAAGATCTTAAGGAATGTATGCAAAGACAAATGTTCCTACTTTTTTGTGGATTTAATCTGGCTTTCTGCTATGGCAAGCTGGGCCGGGCTCAAGGACCTTGTCTATCCATGAAGAACTAGACCAGGAAGGGGCAGGAAGACAGTTTCTGCTCTTACCAGTGAGTCCCTCACTCTCTCTCCCTGTCTTTAACCTCTGAACCTCATCTCTCTGCTGCCAGAAGACAAAGCCTTCAGATCTTAGAAAAAGACCTCTTCTACCTAAGCCCCAAAGCAGAGATATTTCTGAAGTAATTCTCAACTTCCAGCTACTGAACGCTTACTATGTGGCTAATGCTAGAGTTCTCGACAGCCAAACCTGTCAACACAGCATAAAAGAAAAGCATCATGTGAGTCACTAAAATCCATGTCAGCTTGCAAGTAAGTTTACACAAACTGTGTACACTCTGTTAATTTTCCTAAGTTTTTTATAAACTATCGCTTTAATCACAACAAAAGGTTTTCAAAGCTCCTGACAACCAGCAGTTGCAGCATCGACTACAGTCTCACTGACCACCTGCTGTGAGTTAGGAGCCAAGAACAAATGTGAGTAAAATCCATTTTGTTTATTAAGCAGGAAAAGGGACATCTGCCACAACAGCCAGGACAACGACCCCAAAGGACAAACTCTAGACTAAACTACTTCCTAGTCCCTGTTTTCTTCCATTCACCCCAACTTCATATCTCATACAGAAATCTCTGCCATCCATTACCTGTACTGTGATAACGTGTTACCACTTTTAAAACATGGGCTAAAGCATGTGTATTTAATGTGTAATGCATATATATACATTAGAACATTTATAAAAATGGGTATTTTAAAAGACTGAATAATATGTCAAACATCAAAAATGGAAAATGTTGTCCATGTATTTTTAAATTAGAAATTAGGTTAGTAGCATTTTAACATCCACTAGTTGGCTTTAAACAACCCTTTTATATTGTTATTCCAAGTGAAATCAGACCAGTTATCTCAAACCATTCAGTTAGAATTTATAATCTATTAGGGAAACACCCAATGGCAGCACTATTGTAGTCAGCTAAGATGACAGGAAGGAAGAAAACCAACAAATCATGGAAGACCTAGCATGTGCCTCATGTGCTGGCCAGTTTCACCTGAACAGTATGTTTTTAACACGAATATTAATCTTGTTAGGAAAGTATTATCATAACCAATTTACAGATAAGGATATTTTTATCTCTGAGAAGTTAGCAACTCACATAAGGTCATACAGCTAACAATGAGCAGGCCTTCTGCTTGAAAAGTTGCCAACCCCAGTAAACTATGGTTTATATAGTGTCTATGCCCCATGCCTCTTGAAGAACTTAAATTCATATGAGAAGGTGGCTAAGTATCAGACAATATGGCAGAACATCCGGAATTGACAGGATAAACTGTTCTTTCCCCTCACCCACTCCATGCCAAAAAAAGAAGAAAAAGAAAAGCCAAAACACAAAAATGTGGACTAAAAGGCAAGAGGAAATGCAATCAGCCCTGTACTTCCGTATCATCTCATTATTTAAGTATACATCAAGGTCTCTCTGGAATAAACAATGAGCCCAGGTGAAGAAAATAGGTTCCAGCCCTCATGATCACGGCCACATAGATGAACCTACACAGGATAGGGGTCTTTCTCTCCCTCTCCCCTCCTCCATTCTTGTACGCAAGCGTGCGCACTCACGTGCACACACACACATACACACACACACACTATGCAGGATTCCAGAGAAGTTTCTAGAGAATCAAATGAACATAGCAGCAGTATCACAACAATGTCTGAAAAAAATGACCTCGGAATTAACACAAGGCACTGCTTTCAGAGCTACATTTACCTCCCACTGAGTCAGAGCAGGATGCCTCAAACTGGGAATTAAGGAAGGGTTGCAATTATTGATAAAGACAAGGTCTCAGGTATGAGTAAGGAAGGAGTTGGCTCAGACCGGAAGCTAAGATCATGGAGAAGGAGACTCTTAGGAGCTGAGAGGTAGGGGTATTGGAGGAATCACTTAAGCGAATATTTCGGTGGTCAAGAATTCAGAAGGGACAAAGTGAGGGCCGTGAGAGGAAACTGCTGAGAAGTAAAGACCGAAGACCCAGTGGTCGGTGGGCAAGAGAAATGAGTAAGAGTAGTTTAAAGGAGTTTAAGAGGAGGGCAGAAGCATGGTCTGGAAATGGCAATGAGGAACAAGGAAGACATTGTCCCACCTTAAGCCTAGTATGAAGAAGAGGTAGACGAGGCAAACAGCCACTTCCTGCTAGGTCTGCAATGAAAGCAACCTCAAGCAGGGCCAGATGTCAGGATAAGAAAGTAAAAGGCATATTCAGAGAAAAGTCTGTAACCATTGCCGATTTTACTGATGATAGTCCATGAACTTTATAAAGCACAAAGAAGAGTTCTAGGAGTCAGGGAGGGGTATCATAAGGGGACAGGAGAAAGGATGTACAAAGACTGAAATAATTCAAGTATAGCTGGGGGGTGGGAGGGAGTGTCACCTTGGAGCCAAAGTTCTTGTCCTAATTAACTTAAGATTAAGAACATGAACTTTGTCCCAGTGGGTTCAAGGCAGACAGTGAAGGTGAAGCTATGAATGTTAGAGGTAGGAGCGATGGCTTCTGGGGCGGCCTCTTTACCTTCAGTGATGCAGATAAAAGGCATCAGGGAGGTGTGGGCTTAGTCTCAGTGTACATCCAGTCCTCAGAATGACGCTTTGTAGTACATACTATTATCATCCCCATTTTACTTACAAGAAATAGAGTTAACTCTATTTACCTCCAGGGCAAAGGTGTCCTGAACTATAAAAGCTAGGTTGTTGTCCTTGCTTTCCAGAGAAGGGATCTTACCTGCAGAGAGAGATGTTGCAGAGGGTGAAGATCAAGGGCTGGGCCCAGTGCAAAAGAGCCAAGACCCTGACTACCAAGAAATTCCTTGAGACCAGACAAATGCACAGTAAATTATTCAGAAAGCACACTGCCTGTGCATATATACTTTGAAAACTTGGAGAATGCAAGTCTACTAGTCATTTATACTATAAAGTTCTCTTTCAACAAAAGCACAACGATTGCCATGTTCCAGAATGGTGTCACTTGAGGTGATATGTATTTTGTAGCATTTGGATCCAAATATTTATGGTGGCCTACTTTATTGTTAATCTTATTTACTTTTTAATGCATTCTAATATTTTCAGGATGAATTTTCCAGGCTAATTTAATTTCTCATCTGATAAGAAAAATACAGCTGATGTGGTATGATGGATATTATTAGGAAACAGAAAGTGAATTCTTCTTAACATTAGCAAAGATTTTAATTAGGCCTTTCTTGCCTTCTATTATCAGACTGGGAAAATATGGTTCACAAGGTAAATAACACTGAGAAGTTGGCTGCAAACTGCACTTGAAAAGCAGTTATTGATGCTGTAACAGCAACCTGGAGATGCAAAGCAAGTGTTAGTCCAAGAGATCAGTGGTGAATGATGAATTACAAACATCTCTGTGGGTAGATTTAACAAATAACATTGAACATACAAAGCAGACAGATATAGCTGTGATGAGGGGAAAACATACCTGAGGGAGGGTATAGGACAGAACTTCATTCAGTGATATGACCCTTCTCGATTTCATTCAACCCAAAATGTCTCCACTGATCCTGCAATCCAAATTGGCGTTGATGAAACATGCACATTAAGATTTCATCAAACTTTGTCAGTATCTATGACGACATTCTGAGAACTATTTTGCAAATCAAATATATATAAGAGGATTATAAGTAGTAAAAAAGCATGTTTGTTTTATAATGATGTCTGTAATAATAATTATTCTATAATTATTTCTAGTCTGACCAATACTGTTGATAGCCTCAAGAACCCTGGCCTAATAAGCATTGGCAATCATATCACTCATTGGCTGATTTTTTAAAATTGTTTAAGTTCCATACAAATAATGGTGTTTTCTTCCAACAAACTCTCATATAAGACTTCTTGAAGCATTAATGAAGAATCTTGAGGTCTCTTTTTTAATAAGGCAAAAACAACAAATCTGTTTGGAGCTACTTATATTTATGAATATCAAGAGAGTTATTAGCTTCTCTTGCTGTACATTAATCAGACAATAGAAACAGAAGAGTATGGGGAGGTTCTCATATTCCCCTATTTATCTAAAAACTAAAATCAGAAAAGGAAGCTATATTCTCACCTGAGAATATCCTCCCCCTCAACAATGATTCCCATTTCTTCATGGATTTATTATTACTGTTATTCCTATTATCATTCTTAATATTTTCTTAAGGGAATAAAAGAATTAATAAAAACTTATCCAAATCTCTCTTCTTCCTCCCCAACTAAGGATCTTCCTGTAAGAAAACATACATCTGGGCCACTCTGATAGCCATGTCACATTGGCACCTAGAACGTTAATCATCCTATGCATGGAGCAGGACTGAGCTAAGCTGTTACACTAGCTCTTCAAAGGCTGAAATTATGGTGAGTCACATCACCCTTTGGCAGAAACATCACCCTTCCTGTGTCTCATAATAAAACACCAACTAGATGCTCACTCACATCATGAGATTTTTCATGAAAACACCAATATTCCTGTGTGTCTGGAGATCTAAAAGTCCATGAGCTACAAAATTCCCAAATTACTAACATCAGGAAATAAACAATGACTAAAAATGGCCTTCATTCATTGCAGGCAACTAACACACAATCTATCAGCTCCTAGGAAAGAGGTTTGCTTTTCATAATTCTGCACGTTTTCCTACATTTTATAAGATCCCAAAGGCCCTGTTCCCTAGTGACAAGGGCTTCTATTAATGAGTCAATGCCTCAAAAAGAGGACACAGATTCCAACAACACTGACATCATCGACTAATTCTCTACCCATCCTTAATTGCTAGTCCTAAGCCAAATAACTAGCAAAGTATTTTCTATCAATGATCCTATCAGAAAATGAAGAAAATTCTTATAGGTCCTATAATTTAGGTCACTGGTCTATGAATACATCAGGTACGCAATGTTCATGTCTAAGTTGAGTTTTGCAATTGACCTGCATTCTCCTACAGAATCAATGGCTTCAATTATTACTAGATTTTCTGGGTAACCTATAAAAATCTTTTTGAACCATGTGTACCTGAACAAATAGAACTATTTCTAATTAGTTTCACTCTGAATTAGAACATTACTACCATGGAAAAATAAATTCAAAGGTCATCCATTCATTCATTTATATTAAAAAGAACCATATAAAATGTCATTTTCGTAGGTCAGAAACAGGTGAGTATCAACAAATTCATAGGGTAAAACCTGATATATTCATTTAAGAAAAATTAACTGAATAGCAGGAAATAGAAAGAGGTTATGAACAAAGACATGCAAGTCAAAGTCCTTATATTTACAGATCATCACATCCAGTTAATGCACAAAAGTATATAATGGGTATGTGACATTACAAGCAGCAATTTGTTGCATTTTGACTCAAGGGCAGCTAAAAACAGACCACACATTTTTTTAATTACCAAGCTATGCAAGTATGAACTCAACCTCCTTTGCAAACCCCACACCCTGAGTAAGGGCAGGAAGAAGGGAGGCATCACTTGGCAGTCAAAACACATGAGCGACAGTCAAATGTTTCACTAGACTCGCCTACATCAGAAAGGGCCAGACTCAACTCTATAAATTCATAGAGAATGATCTATAATTCAAATTTTTTATTTTTCTCTTTAGCCGTGATGTTCATTCAAATTTGTTGCAGGTAATAAATATATTAATCAATTTAATAAAGATCTTTGGTCTGTTTTCCATTTGACAAATCTAGAGAATGAACCCCTCTGTTTTGTGTAGGCTGCCTAATTATGCTAACTATATTTGACTGAGTATATATTAGACAGTGAGCCAAGCAGGATGTTTGGATCACAATATAATCCCTTATTCTCAACTCCAAATTGCATAGTTAATCTTCAATTAAATTTCTCACCAATTTCCCCATAGTCAATAGTATGCATCTGTTATATTAATATTATTAAACTCCTATAAAATTATAGTTTGGGGAATTGGATGATAAAATCTTAGAATCCAGTCCAATTCCAATCGAATTTTAAAATTGTAATCATCTTTCTGAATATAAAGTAATATTCATTAATTTTTTAAAAATCAGACAATGCAAAAATAAAGTAGAAATTGAAAGTCAGCTGTAATTGGAGAGAGTAGAAAAATGGAGAGCAAGGGATGGTGATAAAAGAGAGTGACTTTGCACTCACTGTATCAAAACAACCACATCTAAAAAACCACAGCCAATATATCCTACTCAGCCTATAACTATTATACAAAACCATATATGATTAATACCAGATATTGGTTTAAATAAAAAGGCCTTACAGATTTAGAGGAAAGAGGTCACCTATAGTGTCAAAAATAGCAATGGGTTTAATTCCTCATCAATAACTGTCAGGTACATTTTCTTATTTGATGATTCCTTCATTCAAAACATATTTATTGATTGACTACCAAGTATAAAGCACTATGCTAGTCACTGGGGATCCAAGAGTGAATAGGTCCTGCCCTCCTGAAGACTCTATTCTAATGGGGGAGATAAAATGTGAACAACCAGTTACACAATGAAGTATTTAATTAGAATGTCAGTAAGGACCAAGGCACAGGAGTATGTGGTGTTCTAAGAGCATAAGGGAATCTAACCTAGTGGGAGAAGCATGGGAGGCTTCCTTAAGGAGGGCCATTAGCTGAGTTCTGAAGGATTCAGAATTAAATCCTACTAGGCAAGTAACTCGGAAGAAGGTCCACATACAGAGAGAAATAAATACAAAGTCTTTAAAAATAAAAAAATAACAGAGGCTGCTCCAAGAACTGAAAGGAAACCAGTATGCCTGGAGTGGAGAGAGTAATGGGAGGGTAGCCCCGAGAGGACAGTGGTGATGCGGGCAGGGGCTGGATGCCATTGGGCAAGGTTTCTGAACCTTAGTGCTACTGACATTTGGAGTCAGTAATTCTTTATTGCGGGGACATGTCCTGCATACTGTCGGACCTTTAGCAGCGTCTGTGTCCTCAGCCCACTAGATAACAGTAGCACCTCTCCCCCGACCACAACCACCGCAATAACCAAAAATGTCTCCAGACTTTGCCAAATGTCCCCTTGAGGACACAATTGCCCTCGGTTAAGAACTGCTGCCACAGGGCCCTGGAGGTGATATAAGTTTGGCCTTTATCCTAGAAGCAATGAAAAAACACTGCATGCTTTAAGCAAATGAGTGCTTTTTTAAACAATCTGGGGAGGGTAAGAAGACACTAATTAGGGGCGCCTGGGTGGTTCAGTTGTTAAGCGTCTGCCTTCAGCTAAGGTCATGATCCCAGGGTCCTGGGATTGAGTCCTGCATCCCATCGGGCTCCCTGCTCCGCAGGAAGCTTGCTTCTCCCTCTCCCACTCTCCCTGCTTGTGTTCCCTCTCTCACTGCGTCTCTCTCTGTCAAATAAACAAATAAAATCTTAAAAAAAAAAAAAAGACATTAATTAAAGGAGTTACATCCTCCAGATGCCATAGAAATGATAGTTCCCCAAGCCTATAGATTAGGTCAGTAGGTCAACCACTCCCAGGATATTCTCAAGTAGGGAAGCTGCCTCACTGGAAGTACAAACAGGGGCACTGGCCATGTCCTTCCCCATTGTCCACTCACGGAGCTGGATCATTTAGACGTTAAGGGCCTTTTGTGCATCCGTGTTCACCATGCAGCCTGGCAGTCATGCTTTGCAGAGCGTTTGCTAAATAAATGTTTGTTGCTGATTACTGGATTTCCAATATGCATATTGGGGAGGGGGTAGGACTTAGATAAATACAGTATGGAGGATACATGATGGATGGAGAGTATAAAATAGAGAATATATTATCTTTGTAGTCTATATATCTATATATATAGAGAGAGAGATTATATTTTATGCTTTGAGTATGTCCTCATTTTTTTAGCACAAAACTAAAAAACCCACATATCAAAACCAAAGCAAGTATCACATACTGAAAACAAAGTTGTACCACCAGAAACAGTAATTCTTTCCTTGAGAAGTCTCAGGGCTGTACTAACTTGAGACCTTTATTGGTTAGAACAGAAAGTTAGTCAACTGTTTCTGTTCTTGTTAATTTTGTTCCTTCTGCTCTTTAGGAAAAACATGTAGTTTGTCACTGAGGTTTCTTGTTATTTCAATTCTGCTGCATTGTTAGTTATTTTTAATTTAATGAGTGCCTGAAAGTTATTATGTAATTTAATAGCAATAAATAAGGTAACTCTGGATGAGCTTCCAAAAGACTTGCTGTGCACACCCTTACCGAGAAACTTAAGAGAATGGAGCATTTTCTATAGGGACCAGGTCAAAGTTAATTTTGTTTAGTGCCTCCACCCCCAGCCTTTGTCTTTTTCTCTCTTGCTATTTCCCATGTGTGGGCTCTGCCAGTGAACTTACTGTTCCTTCTCCATCTGTGCTTACAAACTATGGCCCATCTGTGCAGGATGAGTTTCATTTAAACCAATAACGAAGAAGCAAGAGCCAATGTCCCTAAGCACACTGGAATGGAAAAACACTGCCAACAGAATCCCTCTAACCCATGAGCCCGGTGAAGTCTCCAACAGCCAAAGCTATCATTAAATTTGCTCTCACTGGAGGTCCAGGTCAAATTTCCAGGCAAAATCCTGATTTTTACAAAACCATATGATTCTTGAGCCACTCATGCCACAAGTCTAGGCACCTACAATAGAGGTTCATGACTTTGATCAATGTCAGAATTATCTGCACTGCCCTCAATATATGCCTGGGCCCCACTAAAGTCAAATGGAGTAAGATTAACCAGAGATAGGGACACCCCATCAATACTTTTAACGCAATCCCTAAGAGAACCTGCACACCAAATCCTGTGTGCACCAAAACTTAAGAATAACTACTTTATAAATGAGAGCAATAATTACTAATGGTCATCCAATTATTAATTGGTCAGGGATAAATACATTGACAATATAAATTATTTGACCCCAGATGATTTGATGGGCTCCTCTACCAGAGTGAACAAAATGACCTTTGAACCCAGATCCAGGTATACAACAAATGCTCAATAAATTTTAGATTAGGAAATACAAACATCTCTACATACGTGAACATGTACTTTCATCAGTTTTCTCATATCATTTGCATATAAGAAAAACCTCCAGACATACACAAAGGGAGAGAAGAAATGAAATACCAGGACATTCACTTCATTTTATCACTTGGAAGTGCTATGCAAGAAAGCATCAGCTTCCCAGGAAGGAAATGCATATTCCTCTTACCCATCTTTTCTACCACGAATGCATTTTAAGTCTCACTTACTAAAATGAATGAGGATAAGCTATTTATACATGATAGTCATAAAATTCCCAGAAAGAAATTAGATGACTCCCAAACCTCTCACCAGGCCATCTCCCCTACACCCGGTTTGCTGACCTGACTGCTCATTATTGCGTTAGTCTTCTGCAAAGTCTGCCGGGGAAAATGTCTGCATCTTTTCAAAAACAGTGTAACAGTTTCTGTCCTTGCCATAAGTGACCCACAAAGGCAATTCTAAGCCCCACATCTGATGTGAAAGGTCAGTAGCTCAAATGCAAGGAAAATGCAGAACCAGAACTATCAATGTACAGATACAAAATGCAACTGGGTACATTGGATTGTAATGACCTACAAATTCATTTGACGTGTTAAACTCTAGGCATCTTGTACCAGTTCTCTTTTATTCTGAACCTGTCCAAAATAACAAATATTTTCCCACTGACAGAGCACTTCATGAAAACCGCTGACTAAGGACATTAGAATAGGTTCTTCCTTCCTAATAAGTCACTACAATTTATAATTTATGTTGCACACATCCCCTTGGAGAGGATAATAAGAGGATGATGTGCAGAACATATTTCCTTAAAAAAGAGAAATGCCTTTCACTTGGTTCTTACTCACTCTGGACAAGCAGTTGTAAAGCAGAAACTTGATGGTTGAGAGCAGGGCATTAAGCAATGTTGAGAAAGATCAGTTGCCAAATGGAGCTTAGAATAGGATTTTTAAAAGCAACTCAAATGAAATTAATGTTACATTGCCTCAGTATCAATGCAATCTTTGCCATTACTATGCCTAGGAAGGCTGCTAAGAACTCAAAGGAAAGTTAAAGGGGAGGGTAGCACTACTACCCATTGCTTAAACAGTCTTGAGATGAATATACACTTGTGCAATCAACCCATAAACCCCTCCATCATCACCATCACCATGGCCAATATCCATAGTATCCTGAACATACCAAATCAAATTCAGTACTTAACCTACAAAGTGTAGAAGAATCACCTGGAGAGCATCTTAAAACAGTTACCTGAACCCCAACCCTAGAGATTCTTATTCAGTAGGATGAGGTGGGGACCAAGGATTTGCATTTCCAAAAATCTCCCACGTGATGCAAATGCTGCTGGTCTGTGGACCATACTTTTAGAAACATTC
This sequence comes from Neomonachus schauinslandi, assembly GCF_002201575.2. NCBI lineage: Eukaryota > Metazoa > Chordata > Mammalia > Carnivora > Phocidae > Neomonachus > Neomonachus schauinslandi. Next base: position 53,218,953 of record NC_058407.1, on the reverse strand, counting down.
CTCCAAGTGATTTTTTTTCTGATTCCTTTTATATTTCAGGGTTGTTTCTGAGTGTTCATACTAACTTGGTAAACTACAAATGCTGAAGGCAAACTCACTGAGGGATTTGGCCTATGTTACACCACTCTGGGCCCTGCATTTCCCCAGGAAGAACCCTGAATAGGAGAATGCCACTCAACAGACCCCTGTAAATATGGTATTTACATTGCTAAACTCACCAGAAAGTAAAATAGCCAGAATCAATGTAAAAGGGTCTGATTCAAAGACCATGTTCGTTCACTCCATTATGCCACAGTTGTCATTAAACTCATGAATGAACACACAGAGAGGACCCCAAAGAGGCTGAAATCAGAAATTTTGGGAATACTCATTTTTATGGGTTGAGCTGTGTCCCTCCCAATGAAAAAAGGTATGTTGAGATTCTAACTCCCAGTAACTCAGAATGTGACTTTATTTGGAAATAGTGTCTTTACAGAGGCGATCAAAGTAGAATTAGATCATTAAGATAGGCCCTAACCCAATATGAATGGTGTCTTTATAAAGGGAAATTTCAATCCAGAGACGGACACACACAAAAGGAAAACTATGAAAAAAGACAGAGAGAATATGGCCATGTAACTGGAATAACACAGCCTCGAGCCAAGGAACACCAGGGACTGCTACGAGCTATCTATAAAAGGCAAGGAAGGATTCTCCTCCAGAGCCTTTGGAGAGCGCGTGACAGTGCAAACATCTTGATTTTAGATTTCTAGAGACTAGAATTGTGAGAGAATAAGTTTCTGTTGTTTTAAGCTATCTGTTTTGGGTACCTTTGTACAGCAACCCTAGCGAACGCCCCGATATTTATAGGAACAAAAGTAGGTGCCAACAAAGAGGCCACAGTTAGAGGAAAAGGAGTGTTTGTACCATAAGACCAGAGGGGAAGGAGGTCAAACCAAATTTAGACTAAAGACATGTAAGAATTTCACAGAAATTACCTCAACAATGGTTTTCCCTCTCAAGTGACCTTTGTGGTCATTGGTGAACAACTTTAACTGGCCATGGGATGAGGAAATCTCAAAACAGTTTTGAGATATCTGTTGATAGCAGGAAAGAACAATGAACCCTATATATCCCTAGGACCTTATTATTCCAAATGTTTATGACTGATTCTCAAAACAATCTGATGAGGTAGGCACTGTCTCCATTGTTTAAATCAGAAACTGGAGCTGACAAAAGAACTAAGCTTTAAGTGAAATTATAATACATTCAGATATCATGTTAACTGTCTGCTTATTTCATATTTATAACAATCCTCTGAGGAAGGGGTCTTATCCACCTTTCGCAGGTCAGGGAACAGCTGTATTAGGTAAACTGTCCAAGATCAAAGAGCTGGTAAGAGGTTAAAAAAAAAAAAAAAAGCAGGGACCCTGGGGTGGGGGTGCGGGGCAAGGATTCAAATTTCTATCTGTTGCTTCCAAAACTCATGGTCTTTCCACTACACCATAACTAGCCTCTATGTGGATGCTGGGCTCCATGAAATAATTGTTAAAAGGAGACATTTACTCAAAGTGGATTTATAGAAATATATATATATGTAGGTATATATATTAACCTTTTGACCCTCTTTGCCCATTTTTCCCACCCTCCACCCCCAGCCTCTGGCCATCACTTATTTGTTCTATGAGCTTGTTTTTTTTTCTTTGGTTTTTTGTTTTGTTTAGATTCCACATTCATTTCATTTAGCATATTGCCCTCAAGATCCATCTATGGTGCTGCAAATGTAAGATTTCACTCTTCTTATGGCTGAATAACATTCCATTCTATGTCTATACCACAATTTTTTTATCCATTAATCCATCAACAGATGCTCAGGTTGCGTCCATGTCTTGGCTATTGTAAATAGTACTGCAATAAACATGGAGGTGCCTATATCTTTCCAAATTAGTGTTTTCATTTTCTTTGGGTAAATACCCAGAAGTGGAGTTGCTAGATTATATGGCCACTCTATTTTTAATATTTTTAAGGAAACTCCATACTGTTTTCCATACTGGCTGCTCCAATATACATTCCCAACAACAGTATACAAAGGTCTTTTTTTTCACTTGTTATTTCTTGTCTTTTTTATAATAGCCATTTTAACAGGTATGAGGTGGTAGCTCATTGTGGTTTTGATTTCCATTTCCCTAATGATTAATGATATTGAGTATCTTCTAATGTATCTGTTGGTCATCTGTAGGTCTTCTTTGGAAAAATGTCTACTCAGATCTTTTGCCCATGTTTTAGTCAGATTTTTTTGCTATTAAGTTATTGAATTCTTTATATATTTTGGACATTAACCCCACCAGACATGAACTGCAAATATTTTCTCCCATTCAGTAGGTTGCCTTTTTTTTTTTTTTTGATAATTTTCTTGGCTGTGCAGAAGCTTTTTGGTTGGATGTAGTCACACTTGTTTATTTTTGCCTTTGTATTTGATGTCAGATTCAAAAAAATCATCACTACGACCTATGTCAAAGAGCTTACTGCCTGTCTTGTTTTCTTCTGGGAATTTTACAGTTTTAAGTCTTATATTCAGGACTTTGATCCATTTTAATTTTGATTCTGGTGTAAGATAGTGGTCCAATTTCATTCTTGTGCATGTGGCTGTCCAGATTTCCCAGTAATTATTTCCCAATAATTATTAAAATGAGGCAGGCAATGAAAGTGGACTTCCTAACTTTATAGAAATAGTTAAAAGGTATTTCTCTTATTTAAAGGCTTCATGCGTAGAGTAGCTGAAGAAGTCATTCACCCAAAAGTAATCAGAGTTTATTGCTGCCAAAATAAAATATATTTCCCACCAATGTGTATTAGTAAAATGGACTTTCTGGTCAAGTGGACAGCTTGAGTTTTAACTTAATTTTAGAAAATCTCAAGGTAGAATTTGGAGGTTGTTATCAGAATTGTATGTATTTTTTACCCATTCTTCCCCTTAATAAAGAGTAGAAAATCAGAGACCTAAACCATATGGTACATTATAACATAAAATTTGAGTATTTTTAATAACATCATGTTTTCTTATCACACTAAAGATTAAGTAAAGCTTTATTGTCTAATAAAGATTTCTCCCGGGGTCTCAGAGGTATTGCTCAAAGAGTATCCTACTTCATGTTAAAGATGAATGAAAAATCTACTTAAGTTCTTAAAGAAGATTCTAACATTGCTTAAAATCCAAGAATCCAGAAGAGAAAATGATTTAACATTCCTTTAATTATTAAATGTTTATTCTTAAAATCATGAGTAATAAAGGATGTCAAAATGCATTTCATTTGTCCATGTACTCTTAATACCTTATGTAAAATATTTTAAATAATGATCATGATGGAAATTCTCTAAGAGTGACATCTGTTCCATAGTGGAAGAGAATTCCTAGAGCAGAGGGAATTCCTTCATGGGATGTCCTCTCTGTCCCCAAGCTCTTTTCTTCCCACAACCAAGAACACTTGAAGGTTCAACTCTCCCCCAGTGTTTAAGCCAAAACTGATCTTTTGGAGGAACACTATGAACAAATCTAGCCCAAAACTAAGGGTTGAACAGAATCAGCATAAATCTTCTTGGCTGCAAGTCTACTTCAGATGTCTCAGAAATTTTTGTACCCCAATTCTGATCAGTTGGATTTAGTTCTAGTTTCTATACTCAAGTCTTTCAGTAACAGGCATAGTGTGTGCATTCCTCCAGATTTGAGACTTTGTCTTCATCTAGCCAGATTCCCTGCTGGAATAGAGTCTTGCCCTGAATTCAGGTCTAGTGGTCGAAAACTTGCAATTAGCTAAATGGTTTCTTTAGTTCAGCCTACGTGTCTGCCTGAATTCTTAAGTACTTGCATTATATTATTTTATCTTACTTATCAAAACACTTATAACTCCATGATGAGCCTGTATTTTGTTGTTGCTACACATTTTGATGATGTGCTCTGTATCTCATCAACTGTATTAAACCACATAAATCATCTCAATACCTGTCCCGTTCTAGTGGAGTAGTCTTTCAAATACTCTATTGTACCAAGGTTAATTGTGCTATATCCAGCCCAATTCTGAGCACAACCTATTGTGGTGGCCACTTCTTAGAACAACCAAATACAGAACTGCCAGTACCTCATTTTTTCCTCCTTTTTATTAGGGTCCTCATCATTAAAACTTCATCATTCCTATCTCCATGGTTTTATAAAATAAAAATTAGATGCTCAGGGGAAAAAAAGGAGAAATGTCAGCCATAAATGATAAAGATAGCAGTACAAGTATTTATAAGTAGTATATTTTTTCTAAAATATAAATCTAAAAAATGCCATTTTTATTACTATTTCAATGTATGTTTTAAATCTTGCCTTATGGGGCGCCTGGGTGGCTCAGTCAGTTAAGCGTCTGCCTTCGGCTCAGGTCATGATCCCAGGGGCCTGGGATCAAGCCCCACATTGGGCTCCCTGCTCAGTGGAGAGTTTGCTTCTCCCTCTCCCCCTCCCCTCCATCTTGTGTGCTCACTCTATCTCTACTCTCTCTCTCAAATAAATAAATAAAATCTTTAAAAAAAAATCCTGCCTTATTTCAGAAGGAGTAATAGTATTTGCTCTTAATTAAAATTATTATGGTCCATCACCCAGCCATCCCATCCCTCCCACCCCCCAGCACGCCAGCAACCCTCAGTTTGTTTCCTGAGATTAAAAATTCCTCATATCAGTGAGATCATATGATACATGTCTTTCTCTGATTGACTTATTTCGCTCAGCATAATACCCTCCAGTTCCATCCATGTCGTTGCAAATGGCAAGATCTCATTCCTTTTGATGGCTGCATAATATTCCATTGTATATATATACCACATCTTCTTTATCCATTCATCTGTCGATGGACATCTTGGCTCTTTCCACAGTTTGGCTATTGTGGACATTGCTGCTATAAACATCAGGGTGCACGTACCCCTTCGGACCATTACATTTGTATCTTTGGGGTAAATACCCAGTAGTGCAATTGCATTGGGGAAGGTATGTGCTATGGTGAGCACTGTGAATTGTGTAAGACTGTTGAATCAAAGACCTGTACCTCTGAAACAAATAATACATTATATGTTTAAAAAAAAAAAAAAAGAAGATCGTAGGAAGGAAAAAATGAACGGGGGAAATTGGAGGGCGGGATGAACTATGAGAGACTATGGACTCTGAGAAACAAACTGAGGGTTCTAGAGGGGAGAGGGGTGGGGGGATGGGCTAGCCTGGTGATGGGTATTAAAAAAAAAAATGTAAACAATCCCAAACCCTATCAATGAGGACTTAGTTAAATAAAGATATATATCTATTAAAAAAATTATTATGGTAACTGAATCTCAAGAATTAATTACATATGTCTTTAAATTTTACTTGTTGGTGTTGTGTTTTGCCTCAAACAATTTTTGGAAATATGTCGCATATTAACTACCTTGCAAGGAATTTAAGTTCTTCAATGGAAAGGGCTATGTTGTGTTGTGTATAGCATGTGATAGTTCCATCCTATATTAAGTCCACAAATCCCCATAGATTGGTTAAAACCACATGCAGGGCATTTTATTAAGATTTTTTAAAAGCTTTGCTGCCATCAGATTGAATGCTACATTAAAACAAACAATTACGTTGTATTAACAGGAATAATAGAATAAACAAAAGAAAGCACAAAAAAGTAACAAGTGGCACTTGTTCTAATATTCTAAAGCAAACATAATCCCCTTCCATTAAAAAATCTTCTATTAATTACCCATGAGACTTGTAACAGTTCCATACCATTTCCAAACCTTTCTCATCTTTGAAATGCCTACTTTCAGATCAGAGGCACTTAAGAATCCACTAACGGTAGGAGCCTAAACTAACATACATTCCTCCCTTCCTCCTGAGGAGAGCAGGTAGGAGGAGAGTAAGTATTAAGGAGTCATGGATTTCTTTCTTTCTTTCTTCATTTCTTTCTTTCTTTCTTTCTTTCTTCCCTTCCTTCCTTTCTTTAGTAACAGGAAAGCTTGGATTCCAAAAATCTCCTTCCCTCCAAATGTATTTCTTCTTCTTTAAATTGGCCAAAACTTTTTAGTTTAAGTTCTTATTACCAGTTTAAGTGGCAATAATCAGCAAATTTTAACACTTTAAAGCTGCTATCATCTTAATATAACTTTGAGTGACAAAAGTGGTGAGAACAAATGGATCATGAAGATACTAGGAATGTATGCCTGGGATAAAATAAGGCCAATTGTGTGTATATCCCATGATGGAGAAAGCCCAAATTCTGATAGGGACCATCACAGCACAGGTCAACAGACCAAGTGCTAATAAACATGGAGGTGATAAGTGACTTTCAGCTCAAATTCATCCTCCTTTTATCTGGCTCCACTGTCTGCTTCCTACCTGCTGGCAAATCAATAGTCTAGCAGACATTATTATAGATGTCAGACATCCTGGGGGCCAACTGGTTCTGGAAAAGTCCATGAGAACTGGAATCTTTTATCTTTATCTTTCATCCTTTTGAGGCACTACTATCCAAATAGCAGTTCAACAGCTGGGCTTAAAATCTCTCTCAGGTACAAAGGAAAGTGAGAGCAAACAATCAGTCCCCTTCAAACTTCCCAACTATGTGAGAACAGAATGAGACCGAGGATGGTGAGGCTGATTTCTGCTGCTTCTTGCATTTGGCAGAAAGCAGTTTCCATCTGTGTTCCTTGAGCCCTTTCAAAGTCATTGTTCCTGGAATTTGTTTTAAAGATTTATTTATTTATTTGAGAGATAGAGAGAAAGAGAGGGGGAAAGAACACAAGCTGGGGGAGGGGGGTCAGAGGCAAAGAATCTCAAGCACACTCTGGGCTGAGTGCGGAGTCCGACAGAGGGGTGATCGACCCAGGGGTCATCCCAGGACCCTGAGATCATGACCTGAGCCAAAACCAAGAGTCCAAAGCTCAACTGACTGAGCCACCCAGGTGCCCCACTGTTCCTGGCATTTTAAGGCCTGAATATCAGAGATAATACTCCTTGTAGAGGGAAGAGCAGACTGAGACATCCATCGACACAGCACTGGGTCTCCCCAGAGATAAACTAGCCCATCTGGCAGACATCTGAGGCACAGGTATTCTTTACTGACTCTGGACACAGGCTAAATCATACAGAGTAAGAAATAAGAATATAATTCTAAGGAAATATAAGTTCCCACAAATTAAATCGATTTCATTCATGCTCCAGTTGCCCTGTTCATTTCTAACGTTTTTTACATTGAAAACCTCCTTCCCAACTTCTCTGTTCATGCTTGGGCTCACACATTCTCTTAATCTGTTAATTATCTGCATTAGTTATTCATCAAACACTACATACCTTTGGTTGGAATCTGACCAAGTAATAAAAAAGTTTGCTCTCCTAGGAATAACTTCTAAAAGACAAATCTGGATTTCATCCTACAGTGGCACATAGTGCACTCTCCAGAGAGCATACCATGAACACGGACCTACCTATCCCCTCCTTTCAAAGCAAAGTAATGTGGATTCTGAAACTTTCAGCCAAAAATTAAATATTCAAAAACCACAAAAAATATTTATGGGTAAAGATGCTATTTGTTTGTTATGCTTTCAAAATTATGCTCTACAGATTTTTGTCATGCTATTAGAAAACATCAACACAATACATAGGTACCATATATCAACCTGATATATTTAAAATGTTCCTGTTTATCAAAATTGAGAAATACTACATGTGCAAGAATCTAACATGACTTTTTTCCTTCTTTCTTTCCCCTTTCCCAAATCAATCCAATTACAATAGCTACCAGAATGGTATGAGAGAAAACTCATCATTCACAACACATGTATAGTGAACAAACAGCAAGGCACTTCCCAAACCAGTATTGCATGTGGGGAGTCAACAAAAAACAGGAAAGAATGCAAACTGTCAGCAGTAAGAAAAACCAGAGCAAGGGATCTGAGAGCTAACAGTGAACTTAACAATAGGAACTGTGATCCAAAGAACATGAGGGAAAACACAATGAATGGTGAAATTGGAGAGGAAGAAAAATAGCTAGCAAAATAAGGTGCCCCAGAGAGACAGGGATACAGAGGTCAAAGTAGCCCATGACCATAATGATGGACCCAGAAAGCAACGCTTCTCTAATGTGTTCTTTAAAAACTAAGACTGGATCCAAATGATTAAAGCGTGTTTCTCATACTATTTGACCCCAAAATGCAACCTGCTCCCATGTTTGTTATAGATCAGAGCTAGAAAAATGAGTTGAGATAAGTCAGTTCCTGTGCTGATTTATTGCAATCCAATTAGGCAGCTCTCAGCTCACTGATCAGAAACAAAGATTAAAGGAAAAAAGACACTATAAAGGCTAAAACTTTGTCAATCTTCTATCTCAAACCCACTACAGGAAAAGATATGCAGAACCAAATTTAGTATGGGTTATAAATCACTTCAAGTGTTAAAGGAAAAACAAAACAGATGTTCACATTTAAACATGTTCCTTCTGAATTTTGGTGTATTGTTATCTAACGGATGGAAATATTTTTAAATGAAGTGGAAAATGCTCTTATTTTTTGACTGTCTATACCAAACAAACATGTCTAACATAAAAAGTTGCTACAGAAATGAAAAATTTATGAACGTAGAGAATCTTACACAGATTTAAGTAGTTTTACTATAATTGTTATTTGGCCGACTTCATTCTAATTGTTTATGCCTTACTAAATCGGCAAAAACACTTGTCAGGATCAATATATGAATAACTAACAGCATGTGAATTGAGGGATTTGTCTTGGTCCAATGGTTATTTAACAGATTAACAGATTACTGTTATGTTCATTAGAGAATGTTAATACTTCTAGTACTTGCAAAATCCCAACAATTTTAAATTATATTTTGATTTTTTATTTCTTAGAAAAAAAGACGTGTAGAAAAACTAAGATCATCTTAAAGTTAGGAAAGTAAAATAGTAACTATAATGAGGTCAGGAATCGTAGCATTAACACATGTGATTTATTAATAGGTGATAAATGTTTTCTCAGCAAGAGATTTTGATCAATTCTGATGTCTGTTTATTATCTCAGTGGTAGCAGGATCTCTAAGAAATAAGAGAATGTTGGGGGGGGAAGGGAGGGTGGAAGGAACCAAGGAAAGCCAGGTGTCAGAAAGCCTGGATTTTAGATCCTCCACTGATAAGCTGTATGATATTTGGCAAGCCATAACCTCTCTAAACCTCAATTTTCTCTTAATATATCAGCTCAACTTATGTCCCAGAATCACAGTGATGATTAAATTAGATGGTGTAGGTGACATTATCTTACAAATTACAGAGCCCTATGTAATACAAATTTATTACTACTACCAATGTTTAACTAAACAGAGGAAACAATAAGAAATAATGAAGAATAAATTTAATTAGGTACTGGGTTTATTTGATCACAAATACCTTAAGTGTCATTAATTCAACTTCCAATGTGACTCTTCAAACTTATTTATCCAAAGTGTGAGTTGGTATATTTTATAAATATCTGTTGAACAGAAGAACTGAATGTAACCAGATAATAAATTATTTGCTTTCCTTGAGGTACAAAGCCACAAATGTCAAGAAATTGTCATTTTACTACATGAGATGTTTTAAAAATAAATAAATAATAACCTATTAGTCCCACCTTAGTCTACTGGCACCCAGAAAGAATACAGTTCCTTGAAATAAGACAGAGAAGGGCAAATGCCATGCGATTCTACTTACATGTGGAATCCAAATGCAAAACAAACAAACAGACGCATAAATACAAAGAACAAATTGGTGGTTGCCAGGGGGGAAGAGTGAAACAGATGAAGGGGATTAAGAAGTACAAACTTCCTGTTATAAAATAGTCACAGGGATGAAAAGTACAGCAAGGGGAAACAGTAAGATTGTCACAACTTTGTATGGGGACTACACTTAACCTAGTGAGCGTTGTGTAATGTAAAGAATTGCAGAGGGGCACCTGGGTGGCTCAGTAGGTTAAGCGTCTGCCTTCAGCTCAGGTCATGATCCCCGGGTCCTGGGATCCTGGGATCAAGCCCCACATTGGGCTCCTTGCTCAGTGGGAAGCCTGCTTCTCCCTCTCTACCCTGCTCATGCTCTATCTTTCGCTCTCTCTCTCTCAAATAAATTAAATCTTTAAAAAAAAAAAAAAAAGAATTGTTGGGGCGCCTGGGTGGCTCAGTCGTTAAGCATCTGCCTTCGGCTCAGGTCATGATCCCAGGGTCCTGGGTTCGAGCCCCAGGTCGGGCTCCCTGCTCGGTGGGAAGCCCGCTTCTCCCTCCCCCACTCCCTCTGCTTGTGTTCCCTCTCTTGCTGTCTCTCTCTCCATGTCAAATAAATATATAAAGTCTTTAAAAAATATATTGTAAAAAAAATAAAAATAAAAAAAGAATTGTAGAAATACTATGTTGTAGACCTGAAACTAATATTATATGTCAACTATACTTCAATTAAATTTTTTTCTAAAAAAGAGTAATATAGTTCTGAATTCCCTGGAATACCAGGATATGTCTAAGTAGAGGTTAAAATAGAGATAGTGTCATGCTCCTTCAGCCTGAAAGTTCCCAAATACAACTGCTTCAGAAGTCCTTGATGTGTAAGTCCTCAAAATTTTACAGGGGGAAAAAAAAAAACCCACAAACATACACATCCCTGCTTCAAAGAAAACACTATGTTATGACAAAGTGATCTCGGAAGCAGATTTTTTTTTAATAATTCTTCTTTTGGTGATCACCTTAGGTTAAGACATTGCTTCCAACCAAAGAAATTATCTCTCCAATATCTGCGTTAGATAGTTTTGGTAAAAGCAGATACAGGACAGTAACAATATCCATGGGATACTGAAAATTAGAATTTCCACTTAGCAGCCAACTTTTTCCGGTTACATTTTCCAAATCCCTTAATCTTCATTTGTCAGTTACCCCTTTATTTACTGCTCAAGCTCTGATCATAATGCCGTTATATCAAATTTACTATTATTTTTGCCCCCACTAGATTATAAACAAGCCATATTATGAGAAACTCAATACACAAATTGTCCAAATCACTAAATTAATAAAATAGAGAGCTAAATGATTTTGTATAACCTAAGATATAAACCTTGTTATCATAACTGAATTATTTCATAGTAAAGGACAGCACCCACTTAAAATGTGTGAATATTACAGCTGAGTACCATGTACAGGCCAAAGGAAAGGAATATATCACTGAAGATATTGATGAGGTAGCAGAAGGCTAAGGACAACGCACAAGCTGACACCCTGCAACCTCCCCCCCCACCCACTCCTGGGTGGGACATGTGTGACATTCCTCCAGGAAGCTCCCAACTGTCTTAATGTTAATACCGTACTAGAGGGAAAAACAACCTTAACTTGACAATGGCAAGGTCTTCAGTATCTTGTAGGTCCTCTTTAGCATATAAAAGTTGTTTTAACAACCTCCCTTTTCCTTATCTCCCCCAACTCCCAAGTATATCATCAGTCACCCCTCACAACCCCAGGGCAGCAGCTCTTTCTGCCCCGCCGGTCCTGTCCCCAGGTTTTACGAAAACCACCATTTTGCACCAAAGACATCTCAAGAATTCTTTCGTGGTCGTCAGCTCCGGACCTCACCCCACCAAACCTCACCTATATTCAAAAACCACATCAATATGATAATAGACAAAATATCTGTAGGCAGAACCACATTAAGAGGTTGACTAGCCATGCAGCTGCTCATGTTACCAAGAAACTATCACTAGAAATGTATCATGATGGTGAAAATTGTATTTTACAAAGTCCTCTCAGGAACAGGCTACACGGAAGACTACTTCGGTAAGTCTCCTGAGGTAGAGTGCATCCTCCAATGAATATATCCACGCAGCTCTGGTAATGTGCGTTCTAGGGAAGTAGGTGGGAAGCAGCCCTCTTCAAACCTCTGCACCCTCCGTGGCAGCCCTTGAAATAAATGTGGAAGGATAAAGAGAATTTTTTTTAGAAGGGCACTAAATTGGGGCGCCTGGGTGGCTCAGATGGTTAAGCGTCTGCCTTCGGCTCAGGTCATGACCCCAGGGTCCTGGGATCGAGCCCCACATCAGGCTCCTGGCTCAGCAGGGAGCCTGCTTCTTCCTCTCCCTCTGCCTCTCTCCCTGCTCATGCTCTCTCTCTGTATCTCTGTGTTTCAAAATGAATAAATAAAATCTTTAAAAAAAAAAGAAGGGCACTAAATTATTGCCCTACCAGGGAAGCCCTAGGTCACCTACCATGATCAGATTTTCATTTTAGATGTTTCACTCTGGCTGCACTGTGGATTGGAAGGAAGACACGTAAAGTCAGAGATATTAGCAGACATTTGGAATCGCCCAGGCAAGAAGCACCTAGTACCTACCTCAGTCAGTGGTAGGGAGGCGGGGAGGGCATGAGACCACGCCCCCTGGCCTTCCTGAGACAGGCATGAGTTTGGATGCGGGCTTATGGAGAACAAGCAGAAAATGAGGACAGCAGAGAGGGTGCCTAACGAAACCATTTTCAGGTGAATCATGGGAAAAGAAGCTAAACAACACTGAGTTCAGGAGGAAATGGGAGAACATGAAGAAGAAATTAACTGAAACCCTATTTCCATGAAGACAATGAAAGAATGTCTTAAATCCCATAAATAGCTTTAAAAGAAAGTTCACATATATAAGAAAAATAGGATATGCTGACCAAGTTTCCAACATAAAGTAAATTTATATACATTATGTCCATATGCTATTAAGTTTTTTGAGTGGCATGTTAGCAACACAGAGAAAGAGTAAGTCAGACCTTTAGAAATTGTACAATGAAGGCACATCCCATGTACCTGGCACACAGACAGGACCGACACAGGGCTGCAGGGAAGCACCGCTACCAGCTTCCCGTAAAAGAGAGAGGCTTCTCAACCCTTCCAAGCTGCTACTTGAATAGCAAAAATGAATCATTTAAAAAAAAAAATGAGGGACGCCTGGGTGGCTCAGTCACTTGGGCATCTGCCTTCAGCTCAGGTCATGATCCCAGGGTCCTGGGATCGAGTCCCATGTTTGGCTTCCAGCTCAGCGGGGAGCCTGCTTCTCCTCTCCCTGTGCCTCTCCCCCTGCTTGTGCTCTCTGTCTCTGTCTCTCTCTCAAATGAATTAATAAAATCTTAAAAAAAAGAAAGAAAGAAAAAGAAAATGTGTAGATCTACAAAATGAAATCATTGTTGGCTAGGGCAATTACACAATGCTGGCTCACTCCAGTGTACAGCAAAAATTCCCAAAGCCATCTATTCCTGTACCTTTGGGATAGCCCACTCACTTGAAAAGAAAATTATGAAATGATTTTACTTGTCACCACTACTGAATGGCAATGGAAATGCCTGGGACCATGCTGTCTGGCCCTTCTGAGATTTTGCAAACTACAGTTGCCTCTCCCACCAAGATAAAAAGAAGGAAACTGTTAAAAACTTTTCACAATTTCATAGTCACTCATGTATAAAACAAATGGTCACATTCATACTCATTAGTTAATAACATGAAACACCTCCTTATAATTTCTAGTAACCCTGCAGTAAATCCCTACAACAAAGCTAAGGTTAAAGAGCTATGTGCTGGAGCCGGCCAGTGCTCCTGAGAGTCAATTTTGTGTATTTCTTTCCAACTCCATTTTCGGTGATGTCAAGTCAGTAGCTTAGATCAGCCTTGGTGGGAGTATTTACACCACGGAAGATGGAAAACACCACAAATCAGAGTTTTTTTCACCTTCTAGAGAGCAGTTGTTAAACCTTTACCAACCTACCACTACTCTAAGCATCCTTTAAAAGCAGACTTGGATCCCTTCCCATGTCTCAGTCTGGAAGAGTTCTCCAGGATTTCTAAAATGCCAACATTTTCAAGTCTGAAAATTCACTCTAAGGGAACATACCTTAATAGCATCCTTAGTGTTGCTAAATTATACCAGAGGAAAAAAAAATACTTTTTTTTTGCTAAATCAGCTCTTGGTATTGCTCTAATATTTCAATTCCGTGCTTCCTGACAGCTAGGAGTCTAATTACCACTCTTCTGTTCATCCATTCAGCAATCCTTGACTATTCAGACCTTCAACCCAGTGAGGCATACAGATTACTCCTTACTCCTCCTCCTCTCGCCTGTTTCATATAAAAGGACTTCATCTGGATCCAGAAACAAATGCCTGTTTTGGGGGGGCAATAAGGAACACCAGTCATATTACTAATAACCTTGCTTGGCAAGTCTATACTCCACGCTCCATGCCAGGTGCTGACAATAAGAAGAGGAATCAAGTGCAGTCCCTCCTTTTGGAGATTAAGTGTGGCAAACAGACTTCCCCCACTGTATTTTAAGTAAGAGTAGAGCAGTAAGAATACTTTGGAATTCAAGGAGAATTTTTTAAATGTGCCATTTCTCATCACAGGGATACTTCAATTCAACACAATTTATTTACTCAGTGACCACGGTGAGCCAGGCACTGTGCATACCCGTCGTCTGCCCATGAGGAGACAGAAACAGGGAGAGAAGCAAACATGCAATCAGTCAAGTTATACTATCCTAAGAGCCACGTGTATGATGCTACTCAGCTGTAAGATACACTTTAGTCCTTAGAACTATATCCTACATGGCCAGAAAAAAATGTTAAAATGGATTAAATAAAACTAAAACATATAGAAGCTGGCATTCTTACAAAATGATTCTATGCCAACCTTCAAAAACATAAACCAATTATTCTAATACTTCTCTTTCAACCACTAGATGCATTTTATAAGGTGAATGGCTGTCATGTAACATGAAACTTACAGACATCACACCGTGGTGTCAAACACTGCCACTAAGTCAAAGTAATATTTAATTGATAACTTATAATTTATTGTCAACTGCAATATTCTGTAAATGAGAAAATTATGTACTAACTCCCGTTAACAAAATATCAAATGCAGTAAACAGAAACTATGTTAACATTCCAATTTCATTAAGTCATGATCAAAACATCCAATTGATGAGAATTAAAGCTCCATACAAAATAAAAATTCATTTCAGTCAAATATACAATCTATTCTTAAAACAGCTGATTTATAGTAATAAAAAATAAATTTTCCAAAGATAGCTCTTGAACATATCTTTTCATATTATAAAATAACAATTATTCACTGTGGCACTTTAAGAAAATTTCATTCCAAACCACAGTACTCAAGCTGCAGATATTACAGCAACTTCTATGTATACATACAATATCTTGAAAAGAACTTGCAAATAATTTTCACATATAGTTTAGGCCAAGTGTCAGCAAATATTTTCTATAAGAATCAGACAGTAAACATTTTAGGCTTTACAGTCCCTATGGTCTCTTTAGCAACTACTAATGCTGCCTTTGCAGTATGAAAGCCATAGACAATATGTGAACTAATGAGGATGCCAAGCCCCAATAAAACTTTATTCACAACCACTGGCCGTGGGCCAGAAGTGACCTGCAGGCCACAATCTGCCAATTTCAATTTAAAAAATTGAGCTAACATCTTCACAGTGAAACCGATCACCAAAGGCTTAACAGGGCAGAACAGTGCAGCTGCAACTCTTACCAAAATCTTGTTTGTTCTCAGAGTGCTGTCTGCCACCGCGCGTTTCTGTAATATTCCCACCTGACACCCTGACAACCATGTGTTAATTTCGTTGTTTTGTAGGAACTCAGAAGGTTTCATCAAGAAGCCAGCCAGAGCCAGTTGGGACCACTGACCTCCTTTCTGAACACAACAAAATGAAATTAGCCCTCCCCTATTTAGTAACTTCATCTGATTTTGAGTGAAGTAGCTCCTCTTCCCTTTACCCAGACCCTTTTTCTCTTGCTTTAAAAATCCCTGACCCTCCTTCTTGGGGAGGGGGTGGATGTTGAGGCTTCCTTTAATGTCCTCCTCTGGCTGCCTCTCAAACTTCCCTTGCACTTTATGTCTCAGTGATGGGCTTTGCTGCGCCTTGGGCACACGAACTTGGATTCAGTTATAACAGGTGTCTCTGACATTTATCCATATCTCCTTGTTTTACCTTCTCTGCATTCTGGAAAGACTGTCTTAACATGTATGCTCTAAGCAACTAGTGATTAGATACTTTTGTATATTAATATTTTATTTTAAATAGTCCTCTGCCTACACATTCTATCAGTCCTCTCAGCACCTGGCACTGAATCAACACCTAGTAGGTCCTCAGTTTATCCAGGGGTTCTGTCCGTTCCATTAAAATGATGAAAGCTGCTCTGCCTAAATTCTAATTGTTCTAAAACATCAGGGTCTGACTCAGCATATAAATGCCAAAGTAGGATTTAAGAGAACAGGCAGATTTTGTAGAAGTATTAGTCACAAAGGAAGATTGTATCCAAGCATGATATTCACTGCTAAATAGGGAGTATAGATCTAAATTTTTTTTAAATATTTCATTTAGTTATTTGAGAGAGACAGAGAGAGTGTGTGTATGAGCAGGGGGGAGGGCATAAGGAGACGGAGAAGCAGTCGGCTCGCTGAGCAGGGAGCCTGATGCGGAATTCGATCCCAGGACTCTGGGATCATAACCCAAGCCACAGGCAGATGCTCAACCAACTGAGCCACCCAGGCACCCTAGATTTAAAAATGTTAAGATAATTTACGCTTACTGAGAAAGCTTACTCCATTCAAAAAATTGAGTTACTGAAACTTATTTTGTTGGTATTATGGATGTTTTGCTTTATTTTAGGCTGAAATAAATTTTTTTAAAGATTTTATTTATTTATTTGACAGAGATAGACACAGCGAGAGAAGGATCACAAGCAGGAGGAGCGGGAGAGGGAGAAGCAGGCTCCCCGCCGATCTCAGGACCCTGGGATCATGACCTGAGCCGAAGGCAGATGATTAATGACTGAGCCACCCAGGTGCCCTTCTATTTTATTCCATTCTGTCATTCAGCTAAAACAATGCAGGTTGTAAACCACTAAAATGATTTTGAGGCACACTAATAGGTCACAACCTGTAGTTTGAAAAATACTACTTAAAATAAAATTAGATTGCTAATATCTCTTTAGGTAACTGTTGATCTCTGTTACTGTAAATTATTTAGGTAGAATCACTTGAAATCATTTTTTCCCCCTATCTTTCTAGTTTGCCATAGAAATGGTGGCAGCATGATAATTGTAACCTGCATAACACATAATCATCTTTGGTAAGTTTAATTCTGCTGCTGAACGTTGGAATTAATGCCCATGTGGATTATATGTGGAATGTGGAAATACCTATACTTACCATTGTAATAAGTTGACTAAATGGTATGTGGAAAATCAGATGGAAAGGAGGTTCCCTTCTATTGCAGGAATTTTTAAAATTCCAAAATATATGGGTTAAATATTAACTGCTCCTGTGATCTAGAAAAACCTATTACATGTATGAGATTAACTTGTTTCTTAATTATATTTAGAAGATTAAAAATACTATTTTAAAAATAAGATGCTGTATTGAAATCATAATGTTGCTATATTTTAAATTGTGACACCATTTTATAATTCTTTGGTTCTGATATCACCAATAAAATAAATGCTGCTCCAGAAAACAATGCATTTTAAAATGCCATGAAATGTACCCAAGTGTTATATATTTAGAATACAGCTGTATAGAATAGAATGTTGTTTTATGTAAAGTAGCAGCTTTCACACTTCATGTATCTGGAAGAGCTTTATAAAACAAAGCATTAAGTGTGAACTGCTCCCATTTCTATTCAAAGTTTATGAGACTCCAGAAGTACCATTATATTGCCTTTGCTTTAAAATGTAATTCACAGTAAAATACATCTTCCCTTTCTTTTTTAATAAGTTTCAGTGGGCTGAAACTTAAAGTGTCTTGTACCTTGTATCCATTTCCTCAGGCTGAAGACACTGAGGTGAACTCCAATTTTGCATGGTCTGAGACTTTATTTTTGAAATGTTGCTTTGTGGATAACACAATGGGCAAGTGTTCATGTTAAACCTAAGGCATCATTGGTGAAAGGCATAATATAAACCTTTTAATACCGTGTCCATATTTGCGTTTGTGCACAAGCAGAAACTGTATTTGATTTGTAGTTGTTAACCATAGAATCTGTCTTTGCTTTTTGGACTTCTGATCTACTTGATGATGTTGGCCAAAGATGTTGCTTCAGCTTCCTGCCTGTCGTGCTCGGGACCTACCTGGCAGCCATTGCCAGCCCCCAGACATGCACAGCTGTATCATATCCACTGAGTTGCACTCTCGTGCGTTTCTCCAATCCACACTGCTTGACCTCAGTTCTTTCTCTGCAGCTCTGTGTAATAGTCTCTCGTTTGTCATTTGTGAGGTCAAGTCATAGTAAATAATCCAGAACTCAGAAAAAAGAACGTATTACTAATGGCTAATATTCAACATTTTCTATGTATTAAGCTCTGTTTATAGTAGATTACAAATACTATCTCGCATCAACCCTATGAAATAGGTTCTAGTATTACTCATTTTTCCATTTTGCAGTAGAGCAAACTGAGACCACAGGAGAAGTTAAGTAACGTGCCCAAGTCACTCAGTTACTAAGCAGTAGTCAAAATCTGTGCTAGGGAACCTCATTATGTTTTCCAAGTTGCAAAAGCAGAGTCCCCCTCAATGTTTTTCTAATAAATTGAGTTCCTGAAACCTATTTTGTTGGTATTGTGGATGCTCTGCTTTATTTGATGCTGAAATAATATTTTCAGTAAATAATTACTTGAGATAAGATCATACTAAATAGCATGAGCTACAAAATTTTTAGCTTATTTGATTTTTGTTTCAAAGTTGGTTAATTATCCATTTGTTATATTTACATAACAATCTTATATACTCTGCATGTTTCTCTCTACAGTTGAGGGTCTGTTCAATTTCTATATCTATAAAGGTACTCTTTCAAACTCACCATGAAAGGGTAACTAAAGATATTCTGAAAAATATACCAGCAGATTAAATATATGTATTCAGAGAGGCATCTTATACTGACCGAAGAAGTAAAAGTCTACCACTGGAAAAATATTAATCTGGGTGGTTGCAATATACATGAAACTTGGAAAAATTATTGCTTAGAGAAAGTGTACTGTTTGCTTTTCATATGCGTTCATGATTTTGATTTGGATGACAAGAAATTAAATTAACTCTCATTTTGAAGTCTTTATGGTACCATCAATAATTGGTCTAACAGTCCCAGGAGATTAAATTTCGGATCTTTGCAATGTTTTGGCTTACTGCTCAATTCAGCAATTTCTGTGCAATAAAAGTAAGCACTACCCTTTCAACATTTCTCCCCATAACTTTTTACTTCTTAAATGAGCCAGTACTCATCTAGTATGTTCGATGCTGCTTTAGTATAACCCTATCTGAAATACTTGTTTACTAAAAATATTATTTCAGGGGCACCTGGGTGGCTCAGTCATTAAGCGTCTGCCTTTGGCTCAGGTCATGATCCCAGAGTCCTGAGATCGAGCCCCGCAATGGGCTCCCTGCTCAGCGGGAAGCCTGCTTCTCCCTCTCCCACTCCCCCTGCTTGTGTTCCCTCTCTTGCTGTCTCTCTCTGTCAAAAAATAAATAAAATCTTTAAAAAAAATGCAGTAAAATAGAAAAAATAGAAATATTAAAGTTTATCATAAGAGTATCTTTTCATAAAACATTTTTTCAATTGTGTATTTGTGAGCATGTCGAATTACAATTAAAATCTATTTCTTATTATAAGTATCTGTCAAAAACCTTTGAAAGTTAAGACAACTATTACACATAAATATAAATGTAAAAGTAAAATGTAAAACTCTTGACTACTGCTTACAATTTATCTACGTAGTTCGCTTCCCAAACCCAATGCCTAAAGTTTTAACAAACATAAAAATTATTCTCTGCCTTATAGTCCATATTTTCATTCCTGATGCTATGATTTACAATTTTAAAAACTGGAAATAAAACTTTACTCTTTTTATTGCTCTATCCACATCTTCTAACTCCTTTTTGGGGGGGGTAGGGGTGGGGGAGATACTTGAAGTTGAGTAGCACAAAGCAAACCACATCTTGGTTAGCTTGCTAGCTTCCCAGAAGTGTAAAACATTCTCTTAGAAAATAATCATTAAATTATGTTTTTCTGAAAATAAAAATTTTTTTATTTCAGCAATAATGCTATTGTAAGAACCAATATCCTGTCTAGATTTCACAAATGTATAGATTATCACACCATAAAAATAACTAACCACAATGTCTGAACATAACCTAAAGGTTAACCTGATGTATATAAGCATCACTGGGGCATATAATAATTACTTAGTAGCAGCAGCTCATGGTCTAACTGGTCACTGATAGTATATAAGCAGTAATCAACTGTCCCGGAACTTCCGGACACCTGGGTTTGTGGTCCACAGACTCCCAGACCAACCTTGCTTCCCTCATCAGGACATACCCACTCTCCTAGAGCTCCATCAGCAATCTGTAACTCCCTCAGGCTGACTTCTCTGCTCTGATACGTATCTTAATACCTGGGGATGAACGTGCCCTTTAGCCAGGATCTCCCAACAACATGGAGGTCACATGCTTGGCCATCCAGAGAAAATCAAAATCAAGAACTAAGTCAGACGCTAACTCCTGCATTCCCTGGCAGGCTAAATGGGTGCTGCCTACCTTGAATATAACCAAAAAAAGAACATCTTCTTTAAAAGGGGTGGGGGGAAGAGTGTCTAATCCCTTGTCAAGACAAGAGTAGCTAGCACTTTGTTCAAGGCTTTTCTACTTATATTCCTGAGAAAGGTCTGCAATTTTCTTTTCTTCCACTGTCCTTTCCTGATTTTGATGTCAAGATTGTACTGTACCTCCCACTGCTATTCTCTGGAAAAGTTTATGGTGGAATATTGGACTTGCTTGTTTCTTCAATGTTGGGATGAACTTACCTCTGATGCCATGGGAACCTGGTATTTTATTTGTGGACAGATTTTTACTAACTGATTTAATTTCTTCAATGCTTATTAAAATGATCAGGTTTTCTATTTCTTTTTGAGTTTGGATGAAAAGTAATTTTCTAAAAATTTTCGTGCCACTTTGGGCTAAGTTTTCAACTTTATTACCATTAAATTACTCACAATATCTTTCTGATCTTGTTTTTCTCAGTTGTGCCCCCTTCTTTTATTCTTCTTTTATTCTTGCTTTTTCTTTCTTTTACTTGACCTATCTTGTTAGGTATTTGCTAATTATGTTAGTCTTTCCAAGGAAACAAATTTTGACTCTGTTGATTCTCTTAAAACTGTGGGGTTTTTTCTAAATTGTGATTATATTTGGATTTATTCCTACTATATTATATTGTGTTTTCTATTTTTCTCTCATGCTTTTGTCTTCCTTTCTTGTCTTAATTTTTTAAAAATATTTATGTATTTCAGAGAAAGCGGGGGGGAGGGGGTAGAGGGAGAGAGACAATCTCAAGCAGACTCCACACTGAACGTGGAGTGCAACAAGGGGCTCTATTTCATGACTCTGACATCAGGACCTGATCCGAAATCAAGAGTTAGACACTCAACCAACTGAGCCACCCAGGCGCCCCCTTGCCTTATTTTAAATTATTTTCTTTCTTGTCCTTTTTTTTCCTTTACTAATTTGGAAATCATGTATTCTGTCCCTTTTGAGTCCTACCCTTGAAATTTTATTATGCATCCTTGAAAATGTAAAGTCTAGTACTAATCAGCATTACCCTTCTTTAAAAAGATATAATTTAAATACTTGAACTCATCATACTCTACCCTCAATTATATACCATTGCCAAATATTTCAGTTCTATCACTTTGAGCACACTAATTAGTTATTATTGTCACTGCTTCATTTAGTGGGTATCAGTTTAGCTGTAACAAGTTTCTAATTTTCCTTGGTCACCATTCCTTCTTGCATTCAGATCTCAAGGAATTACTCTTATGTACGTACGTGCCTTAACATTTCCTTTAGTGAAGGGTATATTGATGGTAAGCTCTCTCTTTAATTGTCTGAAAATCTCTTTGTTTTGTGTTTATTCTTCAAAGACTGGTTTGCTGAGTATAAAACTATAGTGAGATAGCTGTTTTTTTTCAATAACTGAAGGTATTCTACACTGTCCTCTGGCTCCCATTCTTGCTATGCAAAAGGCAAGTATGGGCATCACTCCTCTGTAGGGAATCTGTCTTTCCATTGAGCTGATTATAAGATCTTTATAATGAAGGGGAGCAGGAGACCACATAAGGCTGTGTATGCAAAAGGCAAGTATGGGCATCACTCCTCTGTAGGAATCTGTCTTTCCATTGAGCTGATTATAAGATCTTTATAATGAAGGGGAGCAGGAGACCACATAAGGCTGTGTATGCAAAAGGCAAGTATGGGCATCACTCCTCTGTAGGGAATCTGTCTTTCCATTGAGCTGATTATAAGATCTATATAATGAAGGGGAGCAGGAGACCACATAAGGCTGTGAACATCAGGAAGCAGGGATCACGGGCCACCTTAGAGTCTGTCTGCCACTGG
The DNA here is from genome assembly GCF_002201575.2 of Neomonachus schauinslandi. Taxonomy (NCBI): domain Eukaryota; kingdom Metazoa; phylum Chordata; class Mammalia; order Carnivora; family Phocidae; genus Neomonachus; species Neomonachus schauinslandi. Next base: position 53,196,476 of record NC_058407.1, on the reverse strand, counting down.
GTCTGATCCTATTGTCTGTTGCTTCAGCTGGTTCTCTCACACCAGGCCTTGTTTCAACTTAAAGGTCATTTTCTTGGTTGAAATTTCTTTTTTAATTCTTGGAGGCACAGATTTAAGAAAACTTCCTCTGGAGAAGATTTAGCTTGGCTTCTACCAATAACCTCAGGAAAAAGGAAATCTAGAACATGTTGAAATCAGCTTCTAATTTTAGGCTTCTTACAGACCACACAAGCAGCAAGAATTCAAATTTCAAATGCAAGCAAGAGCCAAAATGTTTTCACAAATTCTCAGGAGCGATTCCCCCCCCCCCTAAAATCCAACAACATCGTGACAAGTATATTTTCTTGCCTCATCTTTCTGTACAATGGGTTCTTGCAGGTTTACTCCTTCACAAAGATGGAACTGTTTGGTCTCTAAAACTGTCCACTTTGGGTGGGCTTTAGGTTTTTGTCTCCTGTCCTCTGTCCTGAGCAGCCATCATAGAAGTTCCTATAGGCAGACGCCTCCAGGGATGTTACAAATATTAAATATATCCTACAGTGAGGGGTGTGGGGGTGATAGGGCAGTCACATGATGTGAGGGAGGAAAAAAATGCTACATTTTTAGTTTAACCTTTTCATGTAATCAAACCAGATCACCATTAGGAGACTACTCATATTATGAGGTACAAGAAATTAATTTTGGAAACTGGAGCCATCACAGGAATAGGGAAAGCTGTAAGGTGCCCAAAAAAGTAAGAAGGTTTCAGTCATTCATTCATTCATACTCACTTGACAAATATTTATTGAGCACCTACAAGGTGTCAGATTAGACTGTTCTCTAGCTTTTGGAGACATATTAGTGTATACAAGTGAAAAAACTCCTTGCTCACAGGGAACTGACATTCTAGTAAGCATGAGGACATTAAGCTATTTATTATAAGGGTGAGAAAGACATGGCACTAACAAGTCCAGAGGAATCTCAGAAAAAAAGAAATATAAAACACGGAACTCTCCTATTGGGCCATTTTACTTAGACCTGACCTTTCATTTTCAAGATCTAATCTATTATCTTAGAATGCTCACTAAATCTGTTAATAATATGCTCTGCCCTATAGTGGAAACTAATGTTTCTTGCATCTGGATGCAGATAATTAATAAAGTAGAAGATATTTAAAAAATAATACTGTATGGTGACAGCTGGTAGATACACTTGTGGTGAACATACCATAACTTATAAACTTGTGGAATCACTATGTTACGCACCTGAAACTAATGTAACATTGTGTGTCAACTTTATAAATAAGTAAGCAAGCTAGAAAAAAATAATGGAATAGGAGAGGGGTTTTCAAGGTGACCTGACAAGACATTAAAGACCTTTTCTTCTGTACATGGGGTATCCTTTTAACATTTTGAATTCCTTTTTTTTTTTTTTTTTTAAGAGTATTTCTCTCTTGACTCTCAGCCTTATTTTGAAGTGTTTGCTATCATGCAGGAGGTGTGGAAAGACAATCCTCAGCCTATCTAGCCAGGGAGGATCTCTCCCCACCCCACTCTAAGGACATCTGCGAGTGGGCCACTGAGGCCATCTCTGCTCTAAATCTCAGAGAAAAAATATGATGCCTTTCTCACTTGGGTTTATCTCTCCCTCCTCACCCTACCATTTTAGGAGTAAAATAGCAAGTGTCAAGTTCAAAGTATGGACTTGGGGAAAAGGGCCACGGAGTACAATGGGATTGTTGTTAGTCTAGGCCTTGCATGAAAAAGACAAAGGATTCTGGAAGTCCATGCACAGTCCAATCCAACTTATGAGGGCCAGGGATTTGAAGCATAAATTTATAATGACACCAAGAGTTATTACATCAAAGTATCTTGCTCTGCAAGTTTCTCATACTGCTGCAATTGTGGTGAAGGACTGGTTAAGGACTTAGCAGTACAGTTTCCAGGCCAACTCAGCCTCTTTCTACTCTGAAGTTAAATCTAAAAAGGTCCAACCCTATTAAACAGAAAATATCATACCTTTTCACAAGTAAGGAAACCAAGATTTGGAACTCCAGTGATTTGCCCAAGGCCACAGAGCTAGTAAGAATTAAAACAACCCTCTGGTACAGATTCTCTGCTCAACTATGCTGACTTATTAAAGGATCTGGCTATTTTCCATTGGTGTTTGCAAAGGTTTTCAGACATGGTCCTCAAAATCATCCAGCAAGGTACTAGAGCAAGTATTATTATTTCATTTTACAGAAAAGAAAAAAAAATCCAATTCCTCTGCCCCCTTGACTTGATCTGCTGGAATGATGTGGAGAGGTGAACCCACCTCTATTAGTTTTCTGTTGTTGCCATAACAGATTACCACAAACATAGAGGCTTACAACAACAACAATTTATTTTCTTACAGTTCTGTAGCTCATCATACTAAAATCAAGGTGCTGGCAGGCTGCATTCCTTTCTGGAAATTTTCCCTTCTCTAAGGGAAAATCCATTTCTTGCTTGTTGACAAAATTCAGTTCCTTACAGTTGTAAAACCAAGGTCTCCATTTTCTTGCTGGCCAGTAGCTAAAGGCCTTTCCCAGTTTGTAAAGGCCACTGAATTTCTTGGCTCATGGCCTCCCTCCTCTACCTTCAAAGCCAGCCACAGCTGGTAGAGTCCCTCTCACACATGAAATCTTTCCTCCTCCCTCTTGTGTCTCAGCTCTCAGAGCCAGCCGGGAAAGGTCCATTCCTAAGGACCCATGCAATTAGACTGGGCCCACCCATATAATCCTGTAAAATCCCCCATTTCAATGTCCTTACCTTTGATCACATCTTCAAAGCATTTTTTGCCCTCACTATAGGCTAAATGTTTGTGTTTCCAAAATTCTTATACTGAAATCCTAACCCCCAATACGACGATATTAGGAGATGGAGCCTTTTTCATCAGAAAGGATGAATACCCAACCTTTGCATCAACATGGATGGGACTGGAGGAGATTATGCTAAGTGAAATAAATCAGGCAGAGAAAGTCAACTATCATATGGTTTCACTTATTTGTGGAACATAAGGAATAGCATGGAGGACATTAGGAGAAGGAAGGTAAAAATGAAGGGGGGGAAATCAGAGGGGGAGACGAACCATGAGAGACTATGGACTCTGAGAAACAAACTGAGAGTTCTAGAGGGGAGGGGGTTATGGGGATGTGTTAGCCTGGTGATGGGTATTAAAGAGGGCACGTACTGCATGGAGCACTAGGTGTTATATGCAAACAATGAATCGTGGAACACTACATCAAAAACTAATGATGTACTGTATGGTGACTAACATAATATAATAAAAAAAAAAAACCGGAGATGGGGCCTTTGAGAGGTACTTAGATCATGAGGGTGGAGCCTTCATGGGTCAGACTACTGTTCTTATAAAAGAGGCCCCAGAAAGCACTCTCTCACCCTCTCTACCATGTACAGGTGACAAGGAGAAAACAGCCTTTTGCAAACCAGAATAGGGCCCTCACCAGAATCCAACAATGTTGACACCCTGATCACAAACTTCCAGCCTCCAGAACTGTTAGAAATAAATTTCTGCTCTTTATTAGCCCCCGAGTTTATGCTATTCTGTTACAGTAGCCCAAACGAAGACAGCCATGAAAGGTAACATATTCCCAGGTTCTAAGTAGTAGTAGGACACACATATCTTCGGGAGAAGAGGGGGTTATTCTGCCCACCATACTTGATTCCGTGGTGGACTTTAAGCAGAAAATTTGTACTGGCTACAAACAGAGGCTGGGTTTAGGAAGAAGAAGGAAATGTTTTATTAATGATCTCTGCACAGCATAAAATGGGAAATTTCAAATAATTACTTTAAGTAAATTACTATGATATAAAAGTGATTTTCGAAAGTTTCGAAAGAAAAAATCAACTTCCTAAAGTAATTAGAAAAGAACTTTTTTATGGGGGTGCACTTACTTTGCGATACAGAACTGACGATAACTTTGCAAGATACATACTATTAAGTTCCTATTACATATCATTAAGATGCTTTATGAAACAATAATCATCCAAATCTATAATACCAAACCAACATCATAACAGGGAAGTATTTGTTTCCATGAAAACTTCAGTAATAACAATGTACTAGGGCTGTTTTCTCTGTCTCTAGCTTTATGCTTGTCGTACTTTATCACTTCAAGATAATTTTCCTTTTTAGTGATGCAAGCGCTTTCCATTAATTCAACCTGAAATGGCAAAATTTAAAAATGTTCTTTGTGATTTCAGAGTACATTTACTTATTTCCATTAGAAGATTAGTTTCTTCTTGAGTATTATTTAGTCATTTTGGTCTTATAAATGAGAGCTGCTTTGTAGAAGATAAAATTGGTTATAATCTCTTACTATTAAGGTTTTCCCCAAATCTTAACATGAAAGTCTCGCAATTTCCAGTTCCAACGTAGCCAAGAGATACAATAACTGGGCTATTTATGTAACTACACTGTGATGAGTAAGTCCAAGAGCCGTATCTTACCATTAAATTCTTAATCACTTATCTGCTAAAGTTTATCTGAGGAAACAGAAATGTGTATTCCATGTATTATTTGGGTCAACCTTTTCTCAGCACACTTGGGATCTTTCTATAGCAATGAAATTCATTCAATATGCAGCCCTGGAAAAGGCACCTCTGATAGGAAGGCAGATACAGAAACAATGAAGTGGTCATATTAATGCTTAGCCACATCATATTTTTCTATTTGCCAAGTGAATGCTAATCACATAGTAAATTCTTCATTATCCAGATGGGAATAAGGTGTTTTGATATATCAAATACTATGGTTAATAGAGATAGGAGACATGTAGATTTCTTGTAATCAAAAAACTTGAATAAAACTTAAACATCATTGATGATATAGATACCCTGAAATGAATCCAAATACAAACGCCAATGGTTTTTGGTTGTCACACCTAGGAAAGGTGGCTAGGAAAAGAAAGAAAGAAAATGGTCATAATGTTTAAGGACAAGAAAACAGAGAAGGAACTCTGAAGAAAAACAATAATAAGAGCTATTACTTACTATTTCCTTTCTCTTTTCTGAGACAGTGCTAAGTGCATAATATATATTAATACGTTCAGCTGTATATATTAATATAGCGGCTGTGTAATTTGTGTGGCATGCCCATTTCAGAGATGGGGAAACTGAGGCTCAGAGTCAATTTTTAAAACTTGCTTAAAGGCAAGTAGCTAGCAAGTGTCAGAGTTGGAATGTTTAAACCTGAGTCTGGGCATAAAGTTCATGATCTTTCTAAAATATACAAAAAATTTTACCTAACAGTTGTAAACACTATTATTTTTGAATTTCTAGGGGAAAACATACATTTATTTTGTGAGCTTTTGGGACACACAGAGACAATCTTGTCATGTTTTATCATTGTACACTGACAAAAAAAAATTTATTTCAATTTAAAAAATTATAGTTGTCAAAACAACAGAACAACTTACCTCTGCTTTCTTATTAACCGATTGCCGGTACAACATTAAGAGGGAACCCAGGTTTGGCTTGGCAGCCAAAAACACTAAAAAGAAAATAAAAATATACATCACCCAATTACGTTGAACTTCGTGAAGAAAGTTCAAATTTCCCTTCAGTGGATTCAACAAAGAGAATGCAAAATCTTAAAATAATTATCCAAATAAAAGCTACGTTTACTGCTCAATATAATCATTAAGTTTTCCATTTGTTTCACATACAATATAATTTTGGGAAAAAATTACTTACTTAACTGAATTGCATTCTCTAATATATGATATTAAGATACATATCCGTTCACTATACATAAATCAATCTGCAAACCTAAAACAAAATGGTGGTAAATAATTTTTGAGTGCACATGGCTTCCACGTGTAGGAATACCACTGATAATCCTCAAAGTAATTCTTTTGAATTTACACCATCTTATGAACTAGAAAGAAAACTGTTGTCTATATTTCTCTAAGTTTTCAATATTAATTTTACTATTTTAACTAATGATATAAGGTCTTGAAAATACATAACTGAATTCTATATATTACTTTAGATAGCTGTTTTTGCTAAATTTTAACACTATTTCTTAAATCACTCCCTCAAGATTAGCAAATCATACAGCCTTGTTTTTCTTCAAAGAGTTTAGTTCCAAAAACCAGTCATGGTACAAACATTTTCTGCAAGTTATTTTCATAATGAGTACAAGCTTTGCATGAAATCAGAATGTTATACACAACATATGTATTTTACACCTGAGCCATACACCTTGCTTTCAGGAAAAACCATACAGCAGTCAAAACATCAACAGTGTCTATATAGGGAGTAGACAGCAATAGGACTTTCCAAATTACAAAAATCAATTATTCAGCAACCTGTTGCAAGCCAAAGTTCTGTGAAGAAATAATCGCTTATCATACCATAAGAGGCTTTTGTTTTCCTGCCTAATCTTACCAATAAAACACTGTAACAATGTTGAAAAATGCGCAGTTGAAAACTCCAAATCATACCTAGGCTGGCAAAGTCAGTTTTCAAGACTAAAAACGTGTCACAGTACCTGAGCACAGGCCCAGAACCTAATGTATGATAAACATTTTTGTCTTTATTCTTAGTTGGCCTCTGGTTTACAGAAGGTCTTCAGCTCTAGTCAATTTAAAAAAAAAAATTGCACAATTTGACTAACCAAGAAGTGTTAAGTATGCTGATGAAAAAACTGTGTGCTGTGTGTGTTCATGATTAGTGAGGGTGGAGCTAGAACTCTGATATTTCACCTCAAAAGTAATATTTACACCTGTGCTCAGTCTTATCATCCACGAAATGATAAAAGAAAAACAAGGTTTCTCCTGTATGTTAGTTAGAAACACACCAACAGCCTGCAGAACCACACCACGTCATAAAACAGCAGGTTACGGTTGTTAATGTCAGTGTAATCCAGAGAACACCAAAGCATGTAGGAAAATCTTGAGATAAACCCTGTCATTTCTGTGAGACTAGGAATAATAATTTTTTCACAGAGAAAGGACACTGTGAATTAGTAATTTACAAGCAGACAGAATTCCTCAAATAAAAGGCTGATAACCCTTTTCTGAAATAGCCCAGTTGAAAACAAACCCAAAACACTAAAGTATCAGACAAAATTCTACTCAGAATATCAAAATGAACTCTTGTGAAATAGGTATCTTCTAAATATCCAAGTATCATTGAGAAGGCAAATAAGACATTTGACTTCACAGTAAGTTTTGCATTTTTATATATTAAGTGACTTATTGTGATTTGACTCTGTGTCTCTTTATTACTTTCCTTTTTTAAAAAAAGATTTATTTATTTGAGTGAGAGAGAGCACAAGAGCATGAGCAGGGGGAGGAGCAGAGGAGAATCAGGCTCCCCACTGAGCAGGGAGCCCAGTGCAGGGCTAAATTCCAGGACCACCCCGGGATCATGACCTGAGCCGAAAGCAGCCACTTAACCAACTGAGCCACCCAGGCACCCTCATTACTTTCCTTTTTAATCTTTGCTTTTACTTTTTGATTTGTTCAGGTTCTTCTGAATAGAAAGATTATTAGTATCAGAACTTTAATTCTACAAATTCCTTTCTGCAATTCCACAGTGGCTCAAATCTGTAATTCCTTTTCACTTGGCTTCTACAAAATTAAAAATAATAAGGCTTCTTCCTCTCCCTCACTTAGAAAATACAAATTCTGATGCAACTCAGATCTATTTTTATTTGGGTTTTTTGGTTTCAAGTTTTTATTTAAATTCTAGTTAGTGAACATATAGTGCAATGTTGGTTTCAGGAGTCGAATTCAGTGATTCATCGCTTACATACAACACCCAGGGCTCATCACAAGTGCCCTCCTTAATGCCCATCACCCATCCAGCCCATTCCCTGCCCACCTTCCTCCAGCAACCCTCAGTTTGTTCTCTATCATTAATAGTCTCTTATCATTTGCCTTTTTTTTTTGTCCCTTCCCCTATGTTCATCAGTTTTGTTTCCTAAATTCCACATGTGAGCAAAATCATATTTTTATTTGTTTGTAATACAGGAAACATTGTGATGAACGTCATTGTCAGTACAAGTGAAAGGAGGACATTAGAACCACCAAGTGAGGGCGCCTGGGTGGCTCAGCTGGTTAAGCGACTGCCTTCGGCTCAGGTCATGATCCTGGAGTCCCTGGATCGAGTCCCACATCGGGCTCCCTGCTCGGCAGGGAGTCTGCTTCTCCCTCTGACCCTCCCCCCTCTCATGTGCTCTCTCTCATTCTCTCTCTCTCAAATAAATAAATAAAATCTTTAAAAAAAAGAAAGAACCACCAAGTGAACCTTCAAGAAATGTTAAATTACAAATACCCTGACATGAGCCGACTTGTGGTCTCTCTTCAGTTCCAATGGCACATCCTCAGCTACCCGGGAAAAATCCACCACATAGGCATCTTAGCCCTGACAGAGTGGTAGGATAGAGCTGCTGCAGAGAGAGAGGAGATTGAATTCTCTATAATCTTACCTCTGCTTTCTTTTGAAAAGCTGAAAAATACCAAAGCTAAGCTATTTTTCCTGCTGGCACCTTAAGAGAAATTATCTTGTCTTCCACCTGCCTCCTTGGAACAGGTCTTAGAATAGTTAAGCAAGGGGCTCATATATCATGCCAGTCAAATTATCAGATGAGCTCGCTTTCTGTTAGAATATAGAAAAATCCAGACTTCAAATATTATTCAAAAAATTTAATTTAGAGGATTTCTCCTTCACCCAGTTAAATGTTATCTTTGACTCCATATAGAGGATTTCACATGTTTATTACTATTCCATGATTGTTAAGAATCACTGGAAAACGTGAACCTGTGGTCTCCGTGATGGCATCCATCAGAAATATTGATGATCACAAGCAATCGTTTAAAAATAGAAAGGATGAATTCCTACGCATTGAATGTATCAGTGTTACCAGCATCAACACCCACGCAAATAGAAGGAAGCTGCTCAGAAAGTGTGTGCCGGAATGTCACCAATTTTCTTCGTGTTTTAAAAGTTGCTTGTGTGAGGACATCATAAAGCATGTTCTCTCTGGAAATGAACAAAGCCAGCTTGTAAACCTCAATCACAAAAGAAACAGAGTGACTCTGTATCACGATTTCCACAGAGAGGATTAGCTTATGCAATCTGTGGAAACCACCAATAAATAGCCTCTGGGCTCCATACTGATCTCCCACTCTCCAGGCTGACTACTGGGTTATTGCTCCAGGGCAGCCTGCTAACTTTTTAGTTTATCTCTGACCATAACAAAAAATCCCTAATGGCGCAGGAGCAGGAAAGAATCAAGACAATGATTTCTTTAAAGGCTTGTGTCGTTCATTTTCTGGAAATCACTGATCTGGTGCTCTTACTATGAGCAAGGGGACAGGGACAGCACCTAATCCTTTATTCTGTACATACTTAGCACATTACCAAAATTAAGAACATGCTGAATTACAGTTTTTCCAGGACTAAAACTACCTCCTGGAGAGATAGCCACCTGCAGAACCTACATGGCCTAGGAGTTCACCCAAATTGTATTTTTTTTTTTTTAAGATTTTATTTGTCAGAGAGAAAGGAGAGAGAGCACAAGCAGAGGGAGGAGCAAGCAGAGGGAGAAGCAGGCTCCCCACTGAGCAAAGAGTCCGACACAGGACTCGATCCCAGGACCCTGGGATCATGACCTGAGCCAAAGGCAGAAGCCTAACTGACTGAGCCACCCAGGCATCACACCCAAATTGTATTATAATAGCAAGAACAACTTCTAGGGGAACATGAACAATAGACAAGTCCCTTAAACTGTATGATCACACGAGCTAACACATGTTGAGCAGTTCCTAAGTGCCAGGTAAATGTACAAAAGTTCCTCACTTACGTTGAATCCAAGTATTTGTTTCTTTTTTTTTTTTTTAAAGATTTTATTTATTTATTTGAGACAGAGAGAATGAGAGACAGAGAGCATGAGAGGGAGGAGGGTCAGAGGGAGAAGCAGACTCCCTGCCGAGCAGGGAGCCCGATGCGGGACTCGATCCCGGGACTCCAGGATCATGACCTGAGCCGAAGGCAGTCGCTTAACCAACTGAGCCACCCAGGCGCCCGAATCCAAGTATTTGTTTCTTATACTTGAAAAAAAGAAAACTAATAATATATCACCATTCTTGACTCAACTGCCACCCTGGGATGTCTGAGTTTTAATTCTTCCACACGATAAGACCACCACAGTAGTGACCAAGCACATGGCTACAGCTTCCAAGTTCAAGTCCATCGCATTCTTCTTTACATTGTAAAGATTTGCTACCACATTTTAAAATAAAGACAATTTTATTTGTAATAAGTATCATGCTTGTCATGGCCAATGCACACCTGTGGAGTTCCTTCTAATATTTATAATGTTGTCAGATAGCCTTACTTCAGGTAGATATTTACAGACTTGCTTCCTAGTCTTGGGATTAATATTAATTTGTTCATTCATTCATTTGTTCCTGAGCCATCCGAGATCAGCTCTCAGCATGGAACTAGAGGCAATTCCAAAGACAGAAGTCAGCTTCCTTTTTAAGATATTTATTGCTTGTGCTGCTTTATTTTTATTTTTTTTAATTTATTATGTTAGTCACCACACATTACATCATTAGTTTTTGATGTAGTGTTCCATGATTCATTGTTTGTGCATAACACCCAGTGCTCCATGCAATATGTGCCCTCCTTAATACCCATCACCGGGCTAACCCATCCCCCCACCTCCCTCCCCTCTAGAACCCTCAGTTTGTTTCTCAGAGTCCATAGTCTCTCATGGTTTGTCTCCCCCTCCAATTTCTCCCCCTTCATTTGTCCCTTCCTACTATCTTCTTTTTTTTTTTTTTTAACATATAATGTATTATTTGTTGCAAAGGTACAGGTCTGTGATTCATCAGTCTTACACAATTCACAGTGCTCACCATAGCAGATACCCTCCCCAGTGTCCATCACCCAGCCACCCCATCCCTCCCACCCCCCACCACTCCAGCAACCCTCAGTTTGTTTCCTGAGATTAAGAAGTCTTCATATCAGTGAGGTCATATGATACTTGTCTTTCTCTGATTGACTTATTTTGCTTTATTTTTAGAACATTATTAGGGAATTTGAGCTTAAAAGATGTATTGAATGACGTATAATAATAGCAATGTACTGCAGAGACTTTCTTAATCTCTAATGCTGATACAACGGGCAACTTTTTTAAGCCAACCTCAAAGGATAGAATTCTTTCCTTAAGGACAAGACAATGTGTCTGTGCATGCATCAAATATTGAAGAATAGGCTTTCAAATATACCATCCAGGAGCAACAACCATAAAAGCAATACAGTCAACAATCTGATCTTTCCCTTGGTTCAATTGACACCCAAAGATTTTTAGTGGCAGCTCTTTGTCTAGAGAGGTTATGTTGAGGATGTTGTTCTCAGAAGTCACCGAGACCTTTAAAATCCCTCCCACCGGAACAGCCCAGAGGATAGGGCAAGGGCTAAACCAAACGAACCCAAAATATTGTTTTCAATATGAGAAGCGCCATATCCCATTTATAGTGTTATGGAAAACAAAACCAAGCATTGCAGATCAGTGGACAGAAGTAAGCAAGAAAAAAAAAAAAAATAGAGACTGGAATCTGAAAAAGAAAAAAAAAAAAATACTACAAATACCTTACCCTAAACACTCCTGCCTGAAGATTTCACTTTTACTCTAGTATTTTCCCTTCTGTGTACTAGACATCTTTCACAGCTTCTCTTCTTCCATTTAATCTTCCCATCAGTCCTGTGAGCTAGGTATCACTACATACATGAGAAAACTCAGGTTCAGAAAAAGGCAACTTGCATAGTATTGCAGTTAGTAAGGGACACAGCCAGGATTTGACTTTAGGTCTGTTTAACTTCAAAATCTATGTTAGTGCCTGCCTAGTTTGTATAATTTGCTAGATACACTTCTGATTACATTATAGGTATACGGTACATTTTCGGTCTTCTTCCCTTACGAAGTGACAGGAGGGCTCAGGTGGCAGAGATCCTCCTACGCTGTGACTATCCAGACAAGAGTGAATCCTTCCACAGAACAGCGACAGCTCATGGACTGTTCCTGAGGAGGTGAACCAGCCCTCACACGCGCACACTGCTGAAGCACGTTAGAGCTCCGTCTTGACCGCATTATAGGTTTATGAAAGAAATGGTCTTAAAGTATGTGTGCTGAACCTGAGTCTGGGTTAGTGGGTGCAAACTCGCTTTCATTTGATTGGTTTGGCCAGTAGAGCACTTTGTAGTAACATCTGTTTTCCATTAAATGTACAGTTATTGATGGATGCAATAGTGATTTAAATTTATGTATTGTTATCCCTTTACTTTCCAGAGTTAAAACACACACACACACACACACACATGAAAAGAAGGTTTGGCAAAGCCAAGACAGCTTTAGACCTCTGTGCACAGGCGGAATCTACACCACTAGGCACCACAACACTCCAGCCAACAAGACAGCAGAGGCAGAGAGGTTTTCCAGCATCTGTCAGAAAGTACATTTTTTTGCCTTGCAGAATTTCCTGTACTTAATCCTGAAACTGAAGGACTCATTCAAAAGGAAGGATTTTTTTAAACCCTTCAAATTCTAGTCTCTAATGCCATTTGTTTAGGGAGTCATCAGTCTTAGGAGCTAATTCTTAATTCATGGCGATCAATTTGTTAATTTGGAAGCCTTTTCAGTAAGACATTATATATGTCACATTTTTTTCATAACAAATCCATAGATACTGAGAACTATGAAAATAAGAAATTCCATTTCTCTCTTGCTTCTGAAGCCACATCCTTCAATCATCATTTTCACAACAAAGAGCATTCAGCAAGCTTATATATGCAATGTTCACATGTAGTATACCCAGAATCCTTTCTGTACATGATTTGTAAATATTTAACAACTATAGGAAATCTGTCACATACAAAAGATGGACATGTGTTGTATTTTCAGATGCCAAGCACTGCACTGAAAATACAACATTCTTGTTCACTGTTATTAAATGAAATGTTAGTAATAATAACAACTATCACTTCAGTATTTACTATATACCAGACACAAATGCACTATTTATATGGTATTTTATTTAATATGCAAAGCATTTAACATTCTAGGTATTCTATTAAAACAGAAATAAGGAAAAAGCAGTGTCCATCATAGTGGACAGGTTAGCTATCAATCAAAATCAGTTGTTCTTTTGATAGCAATGAAGTTCTGGGTCGGATATGAATGTCAAGCTAGACATGATCTAACCCCAGGCTCCCTTGTTCTTAAATGTGGCCATGTATCCAAGCTTTTCCCAATGGAGTATGAGTAGAAGCAATGTGTGCAAATTCCACCTCATTTGCTTGAGTGGAAATCAGTGGACCCGGATTAGACACTCTCCCCCTTCTCACAGATATAATGGCCATTTCAACTCTGTTCCCAGTTGACTATAAGGAGTAGGGCTGCCAGCCTGATGAAAACGTTGAACTTGACGACTACTGTTTAACCATTATTTTGATGTCTATTTGTTGCAACAGATTAGCCTACCCTAATTAATTGTATGCACATGTCTGTTTGTAAGTATTAAACCATTCACACACATATATGTGTGTGTGTGTGTGTGTGTGTTTTAGTCAATAACCAGTAAGAGCTTTTGTCTTTACTTCTGGAGGATTATTAATCCATTAAGTTCTTTAAGAGTAAGTCCAGACCAAAATATCAAGAACACCCACATGAACTATAACTAAAACCATTGCTTTCTGATTATTATATTGCTAATGTTAACTAATATTTTAATTGTATGGAAGTGAACTTAAATTTTATGGTTTACAAAACATTTCCAAAAACATCCTCATTTGATCCTCATTATAGTCATTTTATTTTGCAGTTGCCAAACTAAAATTCAGAGTGGTTAAAGGACGCCAAACAGTACCAACTATCAACTGGCATAGGAGGTATTAAACTGAAATATGTGCTTCAAGACTACATTGTACCATGTCTTTGTGATGATACCGCTGTTTGACTTGGTAAATTCAGCTAATCTGAGCTATTTCAAAAGGGAAGTGAATTTTGCCTGTTGTTGTTATATTAAAAATGAGCTAAGATCAGGCTTTCCTACTCCTATATATTTGAGCATGTCTGGTATAATCTGTACTATTCTGAAAATTCCAATAGATCTATGTGGAGGAACAGGAAAAGAAAAATGAAGAATTTTAAAGTTTAAAGTCTCTTAGGAGAAAGTCTCCAAATTATCTTTCGGTTTTGTTAGCAGGATAACTCAGTGAGATTTAAGGCACTGGAAATAGAAATTGATTTTTTTTTAATAAATAAATATTTCCAGTGCAAAATCTGTGTAACTTTTTCAAAAATCACTTTTCTGTCCTGGATTTCATCAAAGTCTTATTTTTTTTTTTTTTTAAAGATTTTATTTATTTATTTGACAGAGAGAGAAACAGCGAGAGAGGAAACACAAGCAAGGGGAGTGGGAGAGGGAGAAGCAGGCTTCCTGCAGAGCAGGGAGTCCGATGCGGGGCTCGATCCCAGGACCCCAGGATCATGACCTGAGCTGAAGGCAGACGCTTAACGGCTGAGCCACTCAGGCGCCCCTCATCAAAGTCTTATTATTGACATGACAGTTGGGATAGTTTTATTTTTTTCTGCTTCCTAAGCTTTCCTTAGAGCTTTCCAGGTATCTCCCTCAGTAACATCTAATATTTTCCTCACGACTCTTTCAGTTCTTCTTTTGCTAAGGTTAGACACCACATGTAAGTCTATGGCTATTGGCCAGGAAACTTCCCAATCCCTCACCCAGTTTTGTATCCTATTTAAACAGTATTTCTCCTACCCCCTAAAAGAAGGTAATCAAACAAGAACTTCCACCAATTCTTTTTTCCAGAGAAGTAACCAGCAGTTCTACTGTTATACAACACAGAAGGTAGAAGGGGTAGAGATATAATTTATTCTTTATCCCCGTAAGTATCCTCATGGGCTAGTATTCATATAAGGCCATTTTTTCTGAAGGCCTTCAGGATGTAAATAACTGTGCAGGGCAGCCTCAAAGTCAGGGGGTGGGGACATGACATGAAGCCTGTAAAGAGGAGAAAAGAACTCAAAAGTGGAATTCTGGTAGAAATAAAGCCTCAGTGAATTTTAGATTCCTCTGGTACATAGATTAGGTGATTAACTTTCTGAGGTATTCAATATAAATGAAAATAATGCATATTCTTCCAACCCTAGATAATTATTTATGGATCCATCAACCATAAAAGGAATTATTCAACACTAGATAAATTATTAAATTCATTAACTACGAACCTAGAAAATTATTGTTGACTGATTTGATTAGGTCTCTCCCTAAAACCAACAGTTTAAAGATACTTCTTTCAATTAATTTGACACTAGTGATTTCATATGCTGCAAAATATATGAACATGGTTTAATGTGATGCTTGTATTCTGTGTTCTGTTATCATTAACTGACAAAGAAGTATTCACTGATAGTTTGGCTCCAAGTCATTGTACAAGCTATCTTTTATATAAGAGTAAATTAAAAATTAAAGTTCCTTCTTAAATTAGCAAATAATGATTATTTAATTGCAAAAGAGGAAATGCAACTTCTTTCTGGATTGTTAAAAGGAAAGTAATATTCTTGGTAAAGGAATGAGGATCAGCATTGAGTGTGGCTGATTTCAGAGAAGAAATTATTTCAGTGACTGGATCATTAAATCCCTCTAAAGCTATGCAACAGGTATTACAAAGCATGGGAGAAATTTTATAAAGATTAAAACCCCATTTCTCCCTTAGCTGCTAGAATATCACATGGTTCCAATTCTCTTTCAAACTCTGACAACTTATCAGTATTATCCAGTATTGCCTGCCTGTCCCCAGGGCTTTTTCTTATGCCATATATTCCCCCAAGATGATCTCATCCACATTCATGAATTCAATGGGCACCAATACACTGATGGTCAAAATCTACATCTTCAACACCAATGTCATTCTAAGTTCCCAGTCCATATTTTAAAACACCTCCTTCTATATCACAGGGACCTCAAAATCAACATACCCTAGATTTACTTACCTCTACTCCCTACCCCACAGGCAAATAATGTTAGTTCTCCTACATTTCCTCTCTCCATGAAGGGTTTCTGTCTTCTCCTTCAGTGGTTGGTCAGTGTTCCCCTGGGTACATCCATGAGTACCTACGGCCTCCATATTGCCCAAACAATGCCATGCTTCAAAAGGAAGAGAGGAAAACATGAACATCCTCCACTCTAGTTCACTTTGGCCCTTGGAGATCCATGCAGCCCAGCTCATGTGCATATTTCACAATTTTTTCTTGAAAGCCATTCAAGTTCCAACTATAGCCTCTCTCTGTGTAGGGTCATACGGAGCCCATGGAGTCAGATTGTATTCCCGATGCCCTTTCAACATCTGCAGATGCCCCTGTCTCCCACCTCAGTTCTCCAGGAACCATACACCAACCTTTGTTTGGCAAGTTCCTTTCCTTCTAATAAGTTTGCAAACAGAAGCCTACGCAAATTGCTGGTCACATACACTCATATACATTCGAATCTGTTTAGCCTTGTTTATCTCACACACACTCACACACATCCCCAAATCTGCAAACTCAGTCTGCGTTTCTCATCACTGTCACTTACCATCATCCCTGTCACAGGGTAGGTAGTAAGCTGACATAAGAAAAAAAGAGCATGAAATTAAAGTGTAGAAGTTTATAAAAATATATTTTATCAATTACTTTCAAGTTATTGAATATTTCTGGTAGGTCTTAGGGTTGGAGTCAACAATGTGACTTGATAAAGGTGTAGCAGCATGTTGTGACTGAATCCATGATCTCAAATCCATATTTCTGTCTAAAAGAATTCAGGATATTCAAGTTAATCTGGTTCAACCTACTCACTTTTTTCAGAAGCTGCTCACAGAAAGTAAATCAAGTAGCAAACTAATGGCAAAGCCAATCCCTAATCTCCCTATTATTTTTCTACTGCCACATCGCAAGTTACCACCAACTTGGCAGCTGAAAACAAGACCAATTTATTAGCTTGTAGTTCTACGGGTCAGAAGTCCAAGGACAAAGACACTGGTTTCACTGCTCGGGTCTCACAGGCTAACCTCACAATGTCAACCAGGAAGCTCTCCCGTGTGGAGCTCCGCTCCTCTTCCGAGACAATGTAGTTGTGGCACAATTCAGTTCCTTGCAGTTGTAGGGACTGTGGTCCCTACTTCCCTGTGGACTATCAGCTGGAGGTTGCTTTCAGCTCCTAGAGGCCAGCTACACTCCTCATCATGTGGCCCTCTCCATCTTCAGAGCAAGCAACAGGGATTGTCCCTTTTGTCAAAAGAAATTCCCATTCGTTCTAAATCTCATTTTCCAGGGGAGTGCAGTCCCTTTTAAAGATGCACCTGATGAAGTTGGGCTCACTAAGGAAAATCTCCCTTTCTTAAAGCCCTATTATAGTCACAGTTCAGGCCCATATTTGAAGAGACGGAATTATATAAGCATGTATGCTAGAGGGTAGCAATCCGTGGCCCATCTTAAAATTCTGTCTACTAATTATAGTTCTTTCTACCACGTAATCATCCACTAGGCTGCATTAACCCCCTGAGCAGAGAGAAGAAAGACAAATAGAAGAAGAGAGAATAGGCATGGGGGAGAAGAATGTGTAATACTGTTATGGCTTCTTTGATTTACCACGTATACAAACTTTACAAAATTCTAAAATCTATATCTTCTTCA
Organism: Neomonachus schauinslandi; assembly: GCF_002201575.2. Lineage (NCBI taxonomy): Eukaryota > Metazoa > Chordata > Mammalia > Carnivora > Phocidae > Neomonachus > Neomonachus schauinslandi. The sequence continues at coordinate 53,178,746 of NC_058407.1, read as the reverse complement.
GTGTGGATCTATTAAACCTCTGAATTTCTCTGGCCTTCAGTTTCATAATTTATGAAACAATGATTCCCACTTTGTGTGACCATACATTCATATGTAACGCATATTTATCTTAAAAAATTTACAAGGTTACAGAAAAGGAAAGATTGTCTCAACTTAACTTCATATTAATGCTATCAATAGTAGTCTACACAATCAGTTCATGAGCTAGCAACCTCCTCAGCCTTTGACAAATGGTCTATTTTTTCTTAGCATTAAAACCTCCTCCTAAGTATTACTTCTATCTATAGAATGATAATATCTTTGCAATCATTTTAACTCTTAATCATTCTAAGTTTTCAAGTTACCTTCACAATTATTGTCATGTTAATTTTATAATTAAAAAAAAAATCCATGTAAAATAGGTAGAGCCTGTGTTACTTTTCTCATTTCACAGGTGGAAAAAGAAAAAAAAACCTGTGTCTGAGGAAAGGTTTAATGATTTTCCTTTAGCAAGTTAGGAACAGAACCAAGAGCAGATTCCAATTTTCTTCTCATTTGGCCTGAGGCACTTCCTATTCCACTGTTGTTCCCTGTCAGCTTTATTAATAAGCAACTGTTCTGTTTTTTTTTTAAAGATTTTATTTGACAGAGAGAGAGAGACAGCGAGAGAGGGAACACAAGCAGGGGGAGTGGGAGAGTGAGAAGTAGGCTTCCTGCAGAGTAGGGAGCCTGATGTGGGGCTCGATCCCAGAACCCTGGGATCATGACCTGAGCTGAAGGCAGACGCTTAACGACTGAGCCACCCAGGTGCCCCGCAACTGTTTGGTTTTTTTTTTTTCCCAACTGTACAAATACCATGTCTTGTTTATCTTGCTTTGTACGGGGCATAGCACACAGTCAGTGCTTGTTCATGCAATCGATACTGAGCACTGCTGTGTACCAAATACAGTTCCATCCTGGGGTGCTGGGGCTGCCTCCACACAAGACACAGCCCTGCCTTTAGAAAGCTTATCAACCTCAGAAATTACTTCCAAGGAGAGCGATTTTGGACTCAGTCTTTTGCTGGGGCTATGAAGTCAAGCAAAGACAGTAATACATCATGTATTGAAATAATAACTAGCCACAAACTCATCACAGTGGAACAATTCAAGTGAATTCTAAAGAATATAAACTATAATTTTTAAGACATAGTCTCTAAGAATACTTTGTGTCATTTGGTCACTCACCAAAAAGAACAGTTAACACAGAACAGTAACTATGGGTCCCCATGTTCTACAGTAATTTTTTTTCCATGTAATCTTTGCAACAACCCTTTGAGAGTAGATGCTATTATTATTCTCATTTTACAAATGAGGAGACTAAACCCAAAAAAGAAACTCTCGAAACTCATACACAGTAAGTGTTAGAGCTGAAATTTAAACTCTCCCCATCTGGTTCCAGAATCAAGGCTCTTAACCAGTAGATTCTGTTGCCTCAATAAACATTTTTGGTTTTTGAGTTTCTTCTAAGTTCCAGGCACTGGGAATTTATTTTTTATATTATCTTTTTATTTTGCTAATCGAGATTATAAACCAAAGCAGCAATCTCATCTGAAATGAACCTGTTACGATCTGGTAAGACTAGAATCCGGTCTGATCTGAATCATCTCTTTGGGCAGAAAATGCACTGATTGAGGTTCTACAACTTTCACAACAATAGAGACCTCTTCTTCCTTCTAAACCTCTTGCTATTAGGTGAGAGTTTTCTTTTGTAAAGGAGTTTCAAAAAGTAGAAAAATGCTTCCTGGACATGACCCAAAGTCCAATGAAATATTTCTCTGCAGTACGTGCCAAATATAGCAGGTTTTATCTTTCAATATCTAAAATCTAAATAAGTTAGGTAATTAATATCTAACTTTTAATGATCCTCTCTCCTCCCTACCATCAAGGCAAGCAAAATTAAATACGGCTGAGTTTTTGTTTATCTGAGTCTGAACAATATTTTTATAGCTGCAAACCCAACCACATTTGACTACAAAGATTTGTACATCATTTACAAATAAAACTGTATTCTGCCATTAAGAACTTTGGTTTGTCTTCCAAAGTTTCAGCATGAGAGAGAAATAGGTCTTATATGTTTAAATATTATTTTTATTAGCAATGGCCAGATAGTGGAGAAACTAGTGTAGGAGGCTCTTTAGTGTAGTAGAGTCTAAACACATCACCTGTCATTAAAATATCTAGAACATTTAAAGTATGTTAATAGGCTTAGCATTTATGTAACTTTTTTAAAATTTTTTATCATCTAATTTAAATTCTCCCCACACTGCTGTTACTTGGAGAATATTTTATTCTCATTGTGTGTGTGCTTGAGTGTGTGTGTGTTTCTAAAGATACATTCAAAAGGAAATGCATCAGTATTCCCAGGGTGTTTTTAAACTGAACTCCAAATTCAAGAGATTTATGGCTTAAGTATGAGTACACAGTACATTTTCAAAAAAGCCAACCTTTCATCAAAATCTGTACTAGGTATGCAAAGAAAATCATCTGGCAACTGCACTACATGCTTCTAATATTTTCTTCACCTATTATATTCCTTTTCCTCCTACAGTTTTCAAATCCCAGTTTACAGGGAAGCTTTTTGAGAGCACAAAACCACTTCCCAATTACACGCTTAGTACTTAAATACCTAATGGCTTACCTAATACTTGTTTACATAATGAACCCAATTATGACAATCCTTAGCATTTTGCCATTTGCTCTTCTCTAATTATAATAGTAGAGTACAAAGGTAGAGACATAATACAAATGATGCTGAACCGAGTGGGGCACAGTTAGAGTCACAAGGAGTGGGAAAGGTCTCTTGGCATATTTACCAATGCGCAGCTGAAAATGTTTGTCAAAACCCGACAGCAATGTTTGGACATAAGTCTGCAATAATTTTTATGAGAGGAGAAATTCTATTCCCCAAAAAGGGGGAAAGAGAATAGTCAAAGGCAAGTTCTCCCTCCAGTGGTTTATTTATTTCTGCTAAAATTTTCCTTCCTAAGTAGCCAGCCTCATGCTTAGACCATCATCAACACTCATGCCTAGAAGTAAAGACTGGACAAAGAAGTAATAGAGATAGCAGTGTTACTCTCAAACCCACCTGGAGAACTTATTTTGTTTTATTTTACTCATCATTTATACAGTTAAAAAATAAAACTTATATTTTCAAAAAAAAGAATCAGTGAGAGAGAAAAGTATGTCTTTTTGTGTCTTTGCAAGACATGTTGACATCAGTTAAAACATTTTCAGGATCTCCTGCTACAGCAGTTATTTCCCCATGCCACGTTAGCTTGAAAGTAGATTCAAAATTCAGTTCTTTTGGGGACTTGAATTAGAAGAATATCCAAGTCTCTTTCTTTCCTCAAAAAAAAAAAAAAAATAAGCCTCTTTGAGATGCTCCAGAAGCCACCATATTCATCACACATAACTCCAAACTTTAGGATCCATGAATATAGGGAATTCATCAGCTGCTATTCCCACTAAGAACTAAAAAAATCCAAGTGTTGTTGACCTTGGCAGACCTCTCTCTCTCATTAGGCTTCTCCAAAACAAGTGCTTCTTCCTATCTATTCAGGCCCTCAGGCCCCACTCCACAGCTAACCAGAGGGATTACCCCACCCCAGACGGAGATGAGGCTGTTACCCACTGTCCCAGTCTATCCATCCCTAGATCCACCCTTCAGGCCCTCCAGCCTCTATCATCAATAAACTAGGATCTATCTTCCTTTCATCAGACCTCCCCATCTCTATCAGAAGATTCCTGCACAAAGAGTTTAATAGATTTTCTTGAGGTAAGAGGAGGGATGGTGAAGAGAAGAGCCTCCTCTACCCTCCAATCAATAAGAGAAGCAAGTTTTCAAGCCCGTTTTCTCAATTATTGTTCACATAACATGCTAAGAATCATAAATAAGATGTACTTTCCCAGATAAAGGACCTAGACAAAGTTAAAGTGTCTTTAACATGAAATTTAAGGAATCTAAAAAGAAGATCTGTTCTGGGGTGCCTGGGTGGCTCAGTTGGTTAAGCATCTGCCTTCAGCTCAGGTCATGATCTCGGGGTCCTGGGATTGAGCCCCGCTTTGGGCTCCCTGCTCAGTAGCGAGTCCGCTTCCCCCTCTCCTTCTGCCCCTTCCCCCTGCTGATGCGCTCTCTCTCTCTCTCTCTCATAAATAAGTAAAATCTTAAAAAATTCTTTGAAAAGAAGATCTGTCCTGAAGCTCTTTGCCCCATTGCTTTCTTCAGAAAAAAGAGGACTTTTCAATGTTACGTTTGTTATGTTACAATACCTTACACTATTTACATTATGTTTCATCTCACTCGTAGTGGATGGAGATTAATTAAATCTGATTAACCACACTTCCAGGAATATAACTTCTAGGCTAAATGGTCAAAGAAACAAGAGTTAGAAGAAAGCTGACTTAGAAGGTGACTAATACAAATTAAATAAGCTCAAATGTTGGCACAAGATTCTATGATTATGAGAAGTAAATAGTTATTTGCCTTAGAAACTTCATTTGAGTATCTCCTTTTGTTTTTTCATTCGTTCCACATTTTACTATGTGCCAAGCCCTAAAGGAAGGACTGGGGATACAATGTAAAGCGAAACAGGTATGATGCACGATCTCATTGAGCTTATATTTTATTGGAATTACAGAAATAAAAAGAACAGGTACATATACCATATACAAAGATCAATTTTAAATGAATCAAAGATCTAAAAAGGGCTAAAACTATAAAACTCTTAGAAGAAAACATAGGGAGAAAGATTCATAACACTGGATTTGGCAATTATTTATTGGATGTAATATCAAAAGCACAACCAACAACAACAACAAAAATAATTTGGACTTCCTCCCAATTAAAAACTTTTGTGTATCAAAGGAGTAAAAAGGCAACTCAGGATAGGAGAAAATATTTGCAAACTATATATCTGATAAGAAAAGTATCCCAAATATATAAAGAATTCCTAATAACAACAAACTGATTTTAAAAATGAACAGAATACTTGAGTAGGTATTTCTTTTTTTAATTTTTATTTTTTAGAGAGAGAGAGATTGAGAGAGACAGCGCATGGGAGAGGGACAGAGGGAAAGAGAGAATATCAAGCAAGCTCCACACCCAGTGCGGGGCTCTTTCTCATGACACTGAGATCATGACCTGAGCCAAAATCCAGAGTCATATGCTTAACCAACTGAGCCATCCAGGTGGCCCTTGAATAGATAGAGAAATGGACAATAAGCACATGAAAAAATGTTCAGCATCACTAATCATTAGCAAAATGCAAATTAAAACTACAATGATACCATTTCACATTTATTACAATGACTATTATTAAAAAAAAAACACACACAGAAAATAAGTGGGGGTGAAGGTATGGAGAATAGGTTTAAAACCCTATTCACTGCTGGTGGGAATGGTGCTGCCACAATGAACACAGTATGGTAGCCCCGGAAAAACTTAAACATAGATTTACCACATAATGGGGCGCCTGGGTGGCTCAGTTGCTTTGGCTCAGGTCATGATTTCAGGGTCCTGGGATCGAGTCCTGCATCAGACTCTCTGCTCAGGAGGGAGCCTGCTTCTCCCTCTGCCTCTGCCTGCCTGCCTGCCTGACTACTTGTGATCTCTGTCAAATAAATAAATAAAATGTTAAAAAAAAAAAAAGATTTACCACATAATCCAGAAATCCCACTTCTCAGGATGTACCCAGAAGATTTGAAAGCAGTGTCTCAAAGAGATATCTGTATGCCCATGTTCATAGAAGTATTATTCAGAATAGCCAAAAGGTGAAATCAACCCAAGTATCCATCAATGAACAAATAAACAAAATGTGGTATATATACATACAGTGAAATATTATTGGGCCTTAAAAAGAAATTCTGACATATTCTACAACACAGATAAACCTCGAGGGTATTATGCTAAGTAAAATAAGCCAGTCAATAAGGACAACTACTATATGTTTCCACTTACATGAAAGTACTTCAAGTAGTCAAACTTACAGAGACAGACAGTAGAATCGTGGGGCCAGGGGTTGGGGAAAGGGAAGAAGGGGTAGGTACTGTTGAATGGGTATGGAGTTTCAGTTTGGGAAGATGAAAAAAGTTCTGGAGATGATTGTACAATAATGTAAATATACTTAATGCCACCAAACCACAGACTCAAAAAAGATTAGCATGGTAAATTTTACTTATATATATTTTACCACAATTTTGAAAAACAGAATAGGATAATTTTGGATATTGGGAAGTGCTATAAAGAAACAGAACATGATGGAATGACTGGAGAATGGGTGAAGACAGCATTAGAATGAGCTGGAGTACTCAGAGGAGGCGACACTTTTCTGAGATCTGAATGACAAAAGAAGAATCAGAAAAGTAAGACCTGGTGGGCAAGCATTTCAGGTAGAGAAAAGAGCAAATGCAAAGTCCCTGTAGCCGGCATAGGCTTTGCATTTGAAGAACCATAGAGAAGGCCCAGGGATATTGATGTGGGATGACCTACAAGAGATAGGTAAGGCCTTATAGGCCAGGGAAGCATGTGAATTTTCTTTTAAGGCCACCATGAAACCTTGGGAGATTTTGGAACAAGGGAATGATGCGATCTAATTTGTTTATAAGAGTGTTTTGGCTGCTGTGTAGAAAATGAATCTTGGGAAGGTGAGAATAGAAGCAGATGCACCAGGAGTTGTTCTAACAGTACAGAGTATACATGCTAATGTCTTGGAAGAGATCACAGCAGTGGAGATGAAGACAAATGAATATATCCAATGTATGTTTTGAAGGCAAAGCTAACAAATCTTGCTTATTTACTCATGGATAGGGTAATCATACATTCCCTGTTCACTGCAACAAAATCTATTTCGGTCTATTGTTGCAGTGCCCCATACAGTGACTGCCCCTTTTATTCTCAACATGACACCAGTTTGGACAATAAACCACAGTTGTCCTAGCTAAAGAGAATAAAGGAAAAAGAAGAATCAAAGATGACTCTTCAGCCTGAGCAACCACAAGTTTGTGGTATTGATGTTTCAAAGATGGTCTATTAATAGTATCATTAAATAAAGAAAAAATATAGTTAGAACTTCACATTCTATTTATTTTATTCATGAGCCCTTTTTGACCATTATCATTCAACAATCCCGTATTTTTCTTTTCATCCTAATTTAGTAGATAAGTATGCATCTCAAAACCTTAGGAAAAAAATAAGGCCAAATGAATGAGCTAACTATCCAGAAAATAAAGCAAAATATGAGCAATTTCCAGGGCACCTGGGTGGCTCAAGAGGTTAAGCATCTACCTTCAGCTCAGATCATGATCTCAGGGTCCTGGAATCAAGCCCTACATTGGGCACCCTGCTAAGCGGGGAGTCTGCTTCTCCCTCTCCCTCTGTGCTCTCTCTAGCTCTTGCTCTCTCTCAAGTAAATATTAAAAAAAAAAAAAAAAAAAAAAAGAGCCATCTCCAGGAAGGAACACCATGTACAGGAGAAGCTCCCATGGTGCTCCCAGTCACATGAAGAGACAAAAATCACAGAAGTGGATCTGGTGGATGAGGTTTATTCTTGAGCCTGGAGCTGCAATGGGTTTGTAGCACTGAGAAAGACTCTCAGAGAACATCTCAGGGAAAAGAGCCCTAAAGAGACTGCTTGCTTCCCAGAAAATGGCATGGGTGATGAGCTAGAAAACACATTAAAAGTGAGGAAGGCTACAGTAGAATGCTTTTTTTTTTTTAATTTTTATTTATTTTTTTTTAAGATTTTTTATTTATTTATTTGACAGAGAGAGACACAGCGAGAGAGGGAACAGAAGCAGGGGGAGCGGGAGAGGGAGAAGCAGGCTTCCCGCAGAGCAGGGAGCCCGATATGGGGCTCGATCCCAGGACCCCGGGATCATGACCTGAACCAAAGGCAGACACTCAATGACTGAGCCACCCAGGCGCCCCTAGAATGCTTCTTGAGAAGGAAGACAAAGGCACAGGAATACTGTGCATCTAAATAATTACAAGTGACGGAGAGAGCACTATGTAAAACAGAAGTTAAGAAATATGTTGGGATGGGCGCCTGGGTGGCTCAGTTGGTTAAGCAACTGCCTTCGGCTCAGGTCATGATCCTGGAGTCCTGGGATGGAGTCCCACATTGGTCTCCCTGCTCAGCAGGGAGTCTGCTTCTCCCTCTGACCCTCCTCCCTCTCATGCTCTCTCTCATTCTCTCTCTCGCAAATAAATAAAATCTTAAAAAAATTTTTTTAAAAAGAAAGAAATATGGGATATCTGAAGTTGTCATTCCCTGAGATACTCTCAAGGTGTGCCAGATTATTATTTTGCATTCTGAGAAAAAAATCTATACTGACGCAGTCTGAAGAAACATCTGCTGTCTATACATCTCAGACATAAAAAAAAATTCTTATAAAACAGCATTGCTTTTTCTTTCCCTTTATCGAAAAAAAAAAGTAGCAGCAAAAAAAAAAAAAAAACTTTTCTTAATTCTCAAGGTCAACAGATTTCCTCAAGGACAAAATAGGATTTCAAACCCACCCTGAGATAATGGTTAAATCAAATTAACACCAGAGCTTAGTACTGGAACTATTCCCTTTTATTAATACTTGAAGGCCAGTTAGTTAAGATTAAAACCTCTTGGGACACCTGGGTGGCTCAGTTGGTTAAGCAACTGCCTTCAGCTCAGGTCATGATCCTGGAGTCCTGGGATCGAGTCCCGCATCGGGCTCCCTGCTCGGCGGGGAGTCTGCTTCTCCCTCTGACCCTCCCCCCTCTCATGTGCTCTCTGTCTCCCATTCTCTCTCTCAGATAAATAAATAAAAAATCTTTAAAAAAAAAAAAAAGATTAAAACCTCTTACTACACAATAAACCAATGCACTTTTTTTTTTTAAGTATATGATAAATTGACTGGGGACTGTCAGTGAATGTGATCGGAGTCAAGAAGCAAATAAAAAGATTAGCTGTGTTTCAAAGGGAATTGCTGCACTTCACCTGCTACCCGCAATTTCCAGGCTATTTTAAGCCTCAGTTTTGTGAACCATCTACATACTATGATTTCCAGCATTACCCAAAGTGAAAGAACCCTAGCAGTGCCCAAGGACTTAAATGCTGATTTTTAAATTTCAGTAATTGGTTTTGTCAGTTGATCGTTTTAGGATGAGCCAAACAGGATATGAAAAGCAGCAGGACTTTACCAGAGTCTAAATTGAGCTGTAACATTAAGACGGGAGGGGGATGGGGTGCCTGGGTGATTCAGTCGTTAAGCATCTGCCTTCGGCTCAGGTCATGATCCCAGGGTCCTGGGATCGAGCCCCGCATCGGGCTCCCTGCTCGGCGGCAAGCCTGCTTCTCCCTCTCCCACTCCCCCTGCTTGTGTCCCCTCTCTTGCTCTGTCAAATAAATAAATAAAATATTAAAAAAAAAAAAAAGACAGGGAGGGGGAGCACAGGGAATATCAATCCCTATAGGCCAATTTCATCTCTTCTATATTCCTGTTAACTTGGTCCAATCTTTTAAATATATATGGTTCACAGAAGTATCTGAATGATCTTTGAAAAACCACAGTGCTGAAACAAATAAGTGCTAATTAGTCATTGGAACTGAAGATTAGATAAAATCCACTCTTTTATCAGGCTTTCAAGATCAACAGCTGCAGGTAACGTATCTGATTAGGCTTCTGCCTATGCAAATATTATCCATCTTGCCACTTGCCATTTGCTTTATTCCCTTAACAGAGTTCTTTAATCAGAAAGAGTTCCTACAGATCCATCAAACCTCACTCATCATTGTATCCTGTATTGTGAATTAAGCTGGGTATCATTTAGATGTTATCTTTTATGAGTTATGTGCTACCTAAATATTACCAGTTCTCACAAGACTGCCTGAATATTGTGTTCCACACACAGCTAACTTCAGGCTCTTGCAGTGATGGCTTATTTTACTTAGTGTTAGAGTCTCCCTTTGGTTTTAGTTCACATTCAGATCTTGATTTTTTTTCAGTAGATAAAATTCCAACATGAATGCAAAATAGTCTCTAACCTCCAGTCCAGTAGAGTGAAACTCTTGAGGAATTTATTCAAGAATTTCAATTAATGGACTGAATTGAAAGCTTTTTCTACAAACAAGTGATGAGCTATAGGAAATTGGACTCTGAACAAAGTCTCCCAGCAGTCACTTATACATCCATTATCTAGCAGAAAATTTTCAAACTTTACCACAAAGTTATCAAAATTATCAAAATTATGCTGCAAAATCAAATAAAATAGCAAATAAAATGTGTTTCTACTTTGGAAAGTAGAAGCATACTTTTACAGTTTGAAAAACAGGGAGGTTTCTAAACAAAACAGTTGGCATCACTTCAAGCAAGCTGCTGATTTAGAAAGAGAAAGGGGTTGCCTCAAGACTGTGAATAAGAACTCTTCCTTTGGCAATTGAGTAATAATTGGAAGCTGAAATAGAGTCACTACCAATCCTAGTACTAGAGCCTCAGGTCAACTGAAAAACTAGTTTCTATCTCTTTTCCACAATGATGTAACTATTCCCTTTTCGTTCTCGTGGAACATGACAAATATTTTTTTTCTAAAGCATAGATAATCCTGGGGCACCTGGGTGGCACAGCTGGTTGAGTGTCCAACCTCTTGGTTTGGCTCAGATGCTGATCTCAGGGTCATGAGATCTAGCCCCTCATGGGGCTCCATGCTCAGTGAGGAGTAGGCTTGGGACTCTCTGTCCCTCTCCCTCTGCCCCTCTCACCTCCTCTCTCTAAAATAAATTAAAAATCTTTAAAAAAAAGAATAGATCATCCCAATTGCAACCTTCATGTTCCAGGGAAAATATTCCCAGTTAGATCAAGATGAAAAAGCAAACCATCTCTTCTTTGGTTGTTTAGTCATTTCCAGAAATCTGCCACTTTTGTTAAAACGGTTCATAAATCCTTCAGAGAAGAGCCAGTTTGGGCCTACACTAGATTTCCAGTAATGAAGACTTGATAGAGCCAGCAGAGCTGAATTATTTCCTACAGACATACAGATTATTTATGCCTGTTCTCTATTGCTTGGTCACTTTCAAGAAATTTGAACAAAAGATTTGAATATTCCCACACATAATATAGCAAAAGTAACCCAACAGGCATTGTTAAGTACTTATTATGTACCAAGCATTTTGGTAGGTGTAGTTACATCCTTTTCTTATCTCAGGTGCCAAGACAAAGACTTGGCTGAAAGTCCCAGTGCAAAGTCTGCATTTTCATCCAACTACAACTATTCAAGTCTGCAATTTTTTTTTCTGTTCTAAGCAACTATAGCATTTATATCTATATTTCTCATTTTAATTCAAGGCAGTGAATGTCCTTTTGACATTAAATAACATTACAGAGCTTGGCACATGCTTAGCATACAGTAGATATATATTAAAGATTTCCCTCCCTCTTAAACATAATGTAGATACTTATATAAACACATGGACTTCCATCATGTAATGTCTCTCTAGATACAGGCCTTACATTTTATGCCCTGTACTTTATAATTTTCCTATCACTAGAGGGTGGAGAAGAGGAGGATCACCAAACCACCCACGTAGAACTAACTGATAGATCAGTTGGTAGCCTGACCAGATAATTCAGATCTCATACAGCTATTCACCATCTTTTCTCATTATTCACCTCTCCAATGCAATTATTTGAAGGTCCCAAACTAACAGCCACAACTAGATGATTCCAGTTCCTATGTATTCGTTCAAATATTTGTCAAATTGAGGACAAAATACAAGCTCAGTCACAATATTCTTCCATAACCACCTCATACCTGGCTCTATTTTGAATCACCTTTTGAAGGGCTGCTATTAAGTGTTTTTAAGTCTTTAAGTTTTTAACAGTAAAGTATTCTAACAATGGTCAACAGAGTATCAAGTTGAGTGACATATTGTTTTCAGCTGATCATTATCTGGGTGTGCTAGTGGGCAATTCCTTTGAACATTTAAAATTATTTTTTAAAGGATAATACCCACTGCACATCTACTCACCTATCGGCATCTGTGGCCACATACTCTATCTTCTTTCCTGAAAGCATGGAACTGTTTGTGTTCCTTGGATCAACACTCCATTTGTGCACTAGATCCCAAACCCCCCCCACACACCTACTCAGGAACACTGATTCAGCCCCTTTCCCCTTGCTCTTACAGGAGGAGCTTGTCCCTCTAATAGATCATTACCATTAACAAAAACATGCTGTGATTTCTCCCACTTTATGAAAAAGAAAATAAAAAACCAAAACTCGCTTGACCCCATTCTCCCTGCACTTTCATCTCCTATCACCTCATTCCTCTCCAACCCTTTGGCGTAGACCTCCTTAAAGGAACTGTTTAAACTCCTATCTTCCAATGTGTAGCCTCTCCTTCTCTTCAATCTCCCACTCCTTTCCCTCTAGAACCCATCCAATCAACGTCACAAACAACCCTCCACCTTGACAAATTCCATGGTTCCCATACTACTTGACATAAATAATTAGCCTAGTTGCCTTGAAATATCTTCCTTTCTTAACTTGTAGAACATCACACTCACCTGGTTTTCCCTTCCACTCTTTCTCAGCCTCCTTTATTGATTCCTGCTCAATTCCCCAACACCTAGTAGCCCAAGATCTAGAACAGGGCCTGGAACATGGTTGCTATTCAACATATATCACTTGACTGAATCTATCAAAGAATCTCATTAACAAATGTATTGAAAACTTACTAAAGTGGGTTAAAATATGGCTCCCGGGTCAATGGTATAATTTTTTTTTTTTTTGGCACATTACCTGTTTGTGGGAATATTCTATCAAGGGGAAAAAAGGCACAATGTTTAAATTTCTTTAGACAGTTTCAGAGACATCAGTCCTGCAAACATCTCCCTCCAAATCCAAATCAGTTTTATTTATTTTTTTTTAAAGATTTTATTTATTTATTTGACAGAGAGAGACACAGCGAGAGAGGGAACACAAGCAGGGGGAGTGGGAGAGGGAGAAGCAGGCTTCCCGCCGAGCAGGGAGCCCGATGCGGGGCTCGATCCCAGGACCCTGCGATCATGACCTGAGCCGAAGGCAGACGCTTAACGACTGAGCCACCCAGGTGCCCCTCCAAATCAATTTTAAAATTAAAATAAAAAATTAGAATTTTAAAACCATTATAATTAAATGAATAATAACCATAATTATTGGTCTGTTTTCAGTCAGGTCTACACATCAACAGAGATTTTCTTTGCAATATGGAAAATTTTATAGTCCATTCGTATCTTCTTTATAATCAATATGTCCAGTATATTTACGGATATTTTATAGGACTTAGTATACAACTATTCTAAAGGGCTTTCCATTTTTAATGCATTATTGCTATATTTCTGATTTATTTGATTTTCTGTCATTGGTTAGGAACACAATCTCCAACAGTATTGTTCCTTTGGGAATACATTATCTGCTTTACAGAACTATTTTCAGGTTGTGATGGAAAGCAATGAGAGAATGCATTTATATGATTTTAATATAAGCCACTCCTATGTGCATGTTATGGACTTATCAAGGTAGTATTAATGATGGAAATGAAGATTTCAAATATGTGTAATTAGAATGATAAATATTTAATGGTAAAATGCAGCCATGACAAAAATAGATTGCATATTGACACTGCTAGAGTTTTATTGTTGTTGTTTCTAATAGAATTCACACATTCAAATGAATTTTGGCTTGAAATTTGTTATGTATCTTAAAAGCAAAGAATCAAAAAGACCCTGTGAACAGTCTAAATTTTAGCTCTAAAAATAGTAACTGCTAGAGTGTTGTTCTCCTCCGAGTGATAACCTTATAAGGCAAGACCATATTCCAGAGATGGTGCCGTGTGTTCACAATGTTCTAACAACTCCACCTTCAACAGCATCACCAAAGCACACATCACACTCTTGGCCATCCTCAGAGAGCCACACATGTTCATTCACTGAGGGTGGATTAATGGACCAAAATTATTTGATGTCAAGTCCAATAAATCAGGTGAATGATAAAATTAAGTAATAGCATCTTGAACCTACAACAAGATTTAACTACAAAATAAAAAGGCAGATGTCCTTGTAAAGAGTGTAAATTTGCTCTGAAGGTGAGTCCAGAAGAGGAGATTTTAACACGTATTGAGCAATTGCAGCGGGGTTTTGAAATGTGGGCAGCCTCCAGGGGTAAATACTTTGAAAGATATCAATCACTTTGATTATACATTCAGGAACTTTAATGTTTTAAAAATTCCTTCTTGGGGATATTTGTAAATGTAGGTATCTAGGAGACAACCTGCCCCATCTTTCTCAGGGTTATGTCTCCCAACTTGAAAAATACTTATATCATTAGCTAAGGTAGCTACTGACTTTACCCAAAAAGAATTTTAGAAAGAAATTAGTTTACCTTTCAAAATTTCAAATGGATACATAACATAGGAAACAGAACAAATATAAACTTTCATTTTACCCCAGATTTATTTATTTATGTGGAGTAACACTGAATGCTTACCCTCTTCTAGATACTGCTCTGAACACACTGAACATTAAAACATTTCATCTTTACAAGAACCTTGTAAAATGCATCTTATTATTAGCTTCATTTTCAAAATGAAGAAACTGAAAGCAGAGAGATTAAGAAACCATCAATACCTGCACCTCTATGTTTACTGCAGCATTATTTACAGTAGCCAAGATACGGAAGCAGCCCAAGTGTCCATCGATTGATGAATGGATAAAGAAGAGGTGATACAGGGTGCCTGGGTAGCTCAGTCGTTAAGCGTCTGCCTTCGGCTCATGTCATGATCCCAGGGTCCTGGGATCGAGCCCCGCATCAGGCTCCCTGCTCTGTGGGAAGCCTGCTTCTCCCTCTCCCACTCCCCTTGCTTGTGTTCCCTCTCTCGCTGTCTCTCTCGCTGTCAAATAAATAAAAATTTAAAAAAAGAAGAAGAGGTGATACACACACACACACACACACACACACACGAATATTACTCAGCCCTTAAAAAGAATGAAATCTTGCCATTTGCAATGACATAGATGGAGCTAGAGGGTATTATGCTAAGTGAAATAAATCAGTCAGAGAAAGACAAATACCGTATGATTTCACTCATATGTGCAATTTAAGAAACAAAGCAAACAAAGGGGAAAAGAGAGAGAGAGGGAGGGACAGATCAAGAAACAGACTCTTAATTATAGAGAACTGATGGTTACCAGAAGGGAAGGGGTGGGGGGTTGGGTACCACAGGTGATGGGGATGAAGGAGGGCACTTGGATGAGCACAGGATGGTGTGGAAGTGTTGAATCAGTATACTGTATGCCTGAAACTAATATAACATTGTATGTTCACTAACTGGATTTAAAATAAAAACAAGCAAACAAAAAAACATTGTATGTTCTCTAACTGGAATTAAAATAAAAACAAGCAAACCACAAATCACATAGCTCAAAAGAGGTAGAGCTGAGACCGGAGCACAGGCAATTCAGTCCAGATCCTGTTCTCTGAACTATGGGGATATATTGCTTAGAATATTGGCCCAATTATCACAACAAATTAGAGGAATGTATGTTCCAAAGATATTAAAATTTTCAGGAATGAGGAGTAACAGTAGAAAATCAGCCATTGACAGGTTGTTCTTAATTGCCCCCTTTTCCAAATGCTAAGGGTGCTTGTAATGGTACCATTATGCCTACCTACCCCCAGACCCCGGGCTCCAGAACTTGAAGGCCAGGCCTTGCTCAGGAATCTCAGTGATGTACGCAAAATGTCTGGCTTGCACACTTTTAGAAAACCTTCCTACCTCATGATACCTACAACCACAAGAGTATCCTAAGCATGATCCTCTGAAAGGAGGAAATGCAAGGAGGTGTCGGGCCCTGGGCTAGGCACTGAGACAGCCCCTGAGAGATGGGATATAACTGCCAGCCTGCTGGAGTTCACATCTTGAGGGGTAGACCATCAAGAAACAAGTAAACAATTTAAATAAGTGTTATTTGAATTATGAGGAAAATAAACATGGCTGTGTGGTAGAGAATAAAGGGGATGGTTTGGGAAGGTCTAGAAAACCATGGTCAAGCCCAACACACTGTAAAATCCTTGAAGGCCAGATGTCATAGCAGTAAATAAAATGTAGAAGTGGCACAGCAAGAAATTATGATCCCAGCCTCCCTGAGTGGCACAGCTCAAATGAAATTCTTTTAATAAGGTTGACCCCCCACCCTAAGTTGATACACCCAACTCTCGCACTAGCCTAAAAAGGGTTAAAAGGCAAAAATCCCTCTTGCCTGTAGGGTCCTTCACACCTGATTCTATGAAACTTTCAGTAGGCCTCTGAAAAACACAGGAGGTTCCAGGAATCTGCTCCCCATCCTTGCCATCATATTGTTCAACTCACATGTATCCTTGCATTGCTTATTTTTGGATTCATATAATACAAAAGAAAACTAACATTGCTCAAAGAGAATTCTTTTTTTTGCGACTCCTCAAGTATGAGCCAGTCTTTGCAAACTGGCCTACTTCAGAAAGCCTAAGGATGTGATATTTAAAATGAAATCTTAAAGATGAGAAGGAGCCAGTGACACAAAGCTCCAAGAAAAAGAGCACTACAGATCTGGTTTAAAGTGCAAACTTTACTAAGAGTGGTATTAGGAAAATGTCTCCCTATATTGCCATATCTTCCTTAATACCTTTTTACTTTATCATTTCCCACCATCATTAAACCAGCATCCCATGATAGATGAGGATGCTATTAGCAAGAAAAGCAAAGGGGTGACTTTTGGTTCTCTTATTTAGGGATCTTATCTGTTCTTAGTATCTTTAAGCACAGCCCAACTTCCCAGCTAGGTCCAGGGACTCCTATCTTCATGCCAAAGATGTTGCTCAGGCTGAGATGTGCTCCTTCAAAAGTCAAGCATCTTCACATCACCGATAATGCAAACACATTTAAAATCACTTAAGTATTACAGAGAAAACAGGAAAGGTGAAGGAGCTCTACTCTAACTATACCTGAATCAAAAGGAAAGTTGTTTTTTTTAAAGCTAAGATGAAAAGACATGTAGCTCATCACAATGTGGTCCGATTCACGGAAAAGAAAATGCAAAATATTAGCTAAAAAAAATAGTTCATTTAAAAAGGTTCACTAAATTTGGCATCCAGTATTATAATCCCAATTACAATGGTCTCCCTTTTTGTATGTATTCCCAGAAGGCAAGTGATCTTTAAATTATTTTTAAGATTTTATTTATTTATTTGAGAGAGAGAGTGCACACGAGAAAGAGTGAGCACGAGGAGGGGTGGGGGGGAGACAGAAGACAGAGGGAGAAGCTGACTCCCCACTGAGCAGGGAGCCTGATGTGGGGCTCCATCCCAGGACCCTGAGATCATGACCTGAGCCGAAAGCAGACGCTTAACGGACTGAGCCACCCAGGTGCCCCTTTAAATATTTTTAGCAAAGAAACATCCAAAGTGTACAATGCAATTTCCAATATTTCAATAATGATAACTCAATGTTACAAATGAAGCCAAATCAGCCCGTGGAGCTAGCGTTGACATCTCCATACAAAAGGCTTAGCTTGTCACTCACAGGCAGCGTGCACACGGCTCGCAGGCTGCTGGGCGGTCCTGCTTGCCGGGCCTTCCCAGCGCCACACGCAGGCGCTCAGGGACCTTGCAGCCAGAGGGCGTGTGCCTCCGCATGGCCTCAAGGGGCACGTGCGGGAAATCCCACAACCCCACGCCCCTGCGGCCATGCTGCTGGGTGTGTTTTTTGCATCCTCTGACTCCACTATCAGCTCTTTCTTAACAGCATTATTCTCTTCCCGTTTCTTCACTGATAATTTAAAAAGAGTTCATTAAGAATTATGTCCCAAGCACTGTGTCAGGCACCGAGCGGACAAAACAGACATGATCTCTGACTGCACAATGCTTATAATGTAAACGGGAGAGAGACCTTCAACCAACAAATTTATCCTCACAACTCGTACTGAGGGGCGCCTGGGGGGCTCAGTTGCTTGAGCCTCTGCCTTCGGCTCAGGTCATAATCCCAGGGTCCTGGGATGGAGCTCCATCTCGGGCTCCCTGCACAGCGGGAAGTCTGCTTCTCCCTCTCCCTCTGCCTCCCCCCCACCCCTCATGAGAACTCTCTCTGGCTCAAATAAAATTTAAAAAACTTAGACTGATACAATACTATTGGAAAACCAGAATATTCATTTATACCTACGTTCCAGAAGGCCTTTCTGAAAAAGTTATCATTAAACGAGGACCTACACAAGTAGGAGAGAGTTGGGGCGGGGGGGGGGGGGGGGGGGGCGTAGTGAACACATTCGAGGAATAAATTGCAATGTGGGCAAAGGCCTAAGAGCTTGGCCCATGTGCAAAATGGAAACGTCAACCAAGGGCAGAGGTGCAACTCGCATCAGATGAGGTGGGGCAAGGAGGAGGACCCAGAGCATGGCTCAGAGATCAAGTTAAATATTCTGGCACAGGGATTGGCCAGTGAACAGTACTGACGAATCTGCTTGATTGCATGTGAAATGATCACTCTGCTCTGTGATAAAGAACTAAGAAGGTGGTGAGAGTAGAAGGCAGGAGGCTGGTTTCAGGAGCATTACAGTAGCTCAGGTGGATTCCATCTCTTTTCAGTGAGGGGAGGTTCTTCTGTCCCCTCCAGTCACATATACCCCATTCTACGTTTCGTGGAGAAGCTCAAGTTATTAAAGACCTGGATTCCTCTTTTCTTCTCTGCGGCAAATCCAATAACAAGTGTGAGAAAAGTTCTCAGTTGTGTTCACTATTCATGGAAGCTGCTTTGTCATGGAAACTTAAAGATGTTTTAAGCTTGGGAAGTTGATCCCCAGATAATAAAACTTTTACATTCCCCATAATACAAGGAGGTATTTCCTTGAATTCTATTGAAGATACACACATACACACTCTCTTTCTCTCTCTAATGGAAAGAATTTCCTATTTTGGAAGTGAAAATTTGATTTTGAATTTAACTTCAACAATGAATTGCATTACTTTAACATTTTATCACAGGGGTCCTTAATTTGAAGTCCCAAATTCGAAGGAGAGACCAATGAACTAGCTCCCTGAAAAAACACAAACAGAGCCATTTGTGCATAGAAATTTACCTGCACAAGCCTGTAACACTCATCAGATTTGCAGTAGGGTTCAAGAGTGTATGACTGAGCTTGACCTATCCGGGCCCAGCAAACCTTCTCATCACCCCCATCTCATTGGTCTGGCCAATCACAGTCTTCCCTGAAACTGACAAACGGACATCAAGAGAATGAAGTTGTTGTTCTAGTGGCCTTGCTAAGCTTGGGCTGCCATGGCCATCTCCCCTGCCACATGGAAAAATCCTTCTGAAACAGAACAAACATGTAATAGACACATGGGTAAAAACAGGCAGATAGGTTTCTGCCATCATTGAGTCCCTGGCTCCACACATTAAGGCCCTACTTCTTGCATCTCTTCCATAGTTCTGAGATTTGCCCCAGTATTCTTCCAAGCTACTTAGCTAATCAATTCTTTTTAAGGTAATTTGAGGTGGGGGTTCTCTGTCACTTGCAATAGAATTAGTCCTGGCTTATAAAATATCCTCCAAACTTCAAGAATCATCTCTTTCATGTAGTGATCTGATATCAGAATCCAACAGAGACTTAAAGATATTAAAATTGAAATTGAACCAAAATACAAATTCCTATTTGACCAGTTAACATTCAGAGATATTACTAGGACTTAGAGAGCTACGTACATTTTAGTGGATTTAATTCTAGTGGCAGAAATTAAAGCCTAATTAGAAAGCTGTGGGAATCTTACTAAATTATATTTACACATTAAATGTTTGCTTAATAAATCTAATAAACCATAAGATCACTTGAGGTTACAAAGCAGATGGCATATTTTAGATAAATTTAAAGGAATTAGGCAGCTCTCATAAAATTCTTACATCCAGTACATGTCATAAAAGACTAAAAATTCTGTAATAGAAAAGGTCTTTTCAATTTGATTCTACTGGTAATGATGATATAAGGAGCAAAAACTGATAAATCACAAAATATAGAAACACTCTGCCTAATCAATAGGTAAGTCTCTAGAACATCCTCCAAATCAATAAGATATATAATAATGACAAGAACCACCTAGGAGTAAGTGAAAAAAAAAGTAAATTGTAATACAGCCCAGAAACATTATCCAAACTATATTAAAAGTGCATTTAACACAAGAATGTTATCAGTCTTCTTAACTTCGGTAGCACTGGCAATAAATAAAATTTATCTTCCTTTCTTCATACTAGAGAGTCATAACATTCCAGAAACCTCACAAGACTACAAAACAAATTGTTTTCAGATTCTCAGACCACCTTAGCACTTTACTACAGATTCCCATCTGCAGGCTTTTCGCAGTATCTAGATCATTCAAAGTTTATAATTACTAAATTCAATGACCAGTTATCATCTGAGATGTTCATTATAAATTTCTAGTCAGAAAAAAAAGCAATGTAGTGAAACCGCATTGTGAATGGGGTGTTTTAGATAAATAAATTTCACCAAATTGATAAGGAGGCAAATAATATATCGAGCAGCAAGGTGCCAGGCCCTTGCTGGCTGCACATTACATACATGATGTCATCCCAGCCTCACAGCACCCCTGCATGGTGGGAATTATCACTCCTGATACTTAATACATAAGAAAGCCAGCTGAAACTCACGGCATTAAGTAACCTGCCCACATCCCTTAAGCGTAAGCTGCAAATCTGTAATGAACCCAGTCTAAGGCCAAGTCCTATGTTTTCACCCTATCATGTTGTCTCCTCTTAGCTACCCAAGTTTTTTTTTTTTTTCATTTAGACAATGTTTTAGTCAATAAATGATCATAAAATGGGAATGAATTTTAGATGTGAATTTTCCTTCTAACATAAAAAATCAAACATATTTTCTTAATGTCTCAGAGATAATCATCAATATGGAGATTTTTTTTTCATTTTCTTTTTTGCCCTTCAAGGTCAAGATTCTAATTATTCCCCTTACGTCACTGTGTATGCCACTAACACATCGTAATAGTAGCTTTACACACACACACACCCCTTCAAGTTTGCTCTTCCAATCTGTTACGGATGGGTAAACAAGATAACCAGGTTGTTTAAGAACTATAGGTTTATTGGGCTCGTGTGTGGCTCAGGCCTTCAGCTCAAGTCATGATCCCAGGGTCCTAGGATTGAGCCCGCAACGTGCTCCCTGCTCTGCGGGAAGCCTGCTTCTCCCTCTCCCCTCCCCCTGCTTGTGTTCCCTCTCTGGCTGTCTCTCTCGCTGTCAAATAAATACATAATATCTAAAAAAAAAAAAAAAAAAAAAAACTATAGGTTTATTAAGAGTCATTAAAATTCTGGAAGAACTCAGAAAGTCAATTCCGTGTCTTTTAGGAAGGTCTTTGACATCACTATTTCAGAGGCCTATTCAGTTTATTTCTTTATTTCTAGTGAAAGTTACATCCTAAAGAACTGACATTTCAGAAAGCAGGACTTGCAGATAGAAAGCCACCTTCAAACACATGAAACCATCGATGTAATTATACATTTATACAGTTTGGTCTGGGGTTTCTCACCAACAAGCTCTCTTCTAAATATAGACTAGCAATGATTTATGGAGAAGACTATTTTCAATCCTTTACTCACCCGTTAGTGTCACTTTAAAATATTGTTTGTTATTAAGCATACTATACTTCTTATCCTATCCAGTCTTCTTAAAAGAATGGTGTGAACCTTCCTATAACAATGAAGGTTTTCGCTTTGTTGTGCATGTCCTGAATGCCAAACACTCTAGGTACAACAACCTGTTGATTCTCATAGGCGAACAGGTCTTCTGGCAGTGGCTGCACACTTGTGTTCTTCCAACTTTGGGGTGGGAAACGTGTTGCTGAAGTCACCCAGTCTATGGTATTTTGTTATGGAAACCAAACTGACAAAGACAATACTCATACATGCAGACACTCAGAGACACATGCACCAAACACTCACAATGCAGAAATGGCCTAGGTTAGTCATGGATTACCCAGTAACAGTAATGAATCAGAGTCTTTTTCAACAGTGCTCTACAATAAACCAAGATCCAGGAAAGTCCCGAGGACTGGAAGAGATCCCTCAAACTTAAGCACAGCTTGAGGAGCCAGCGCTCCACAGACTAGGTTCCTTAACAATAACTGCTCACTTGAGATCCCTAAGAATCAATACATACTTGACTACTGGGCCTGACCAATACAGTGCTGAGGCGAACACCAAATCATCAGACCATCTCCTCCATAAAGTCTCAGGGTGCGAAAACCATGACATACCTTGGATCTGTAATCATGTTTATCATGAATTTGAACTTACACTTGAAGGTATTTTGTATTTACCTGGAGATGCACACTCATCATGCAATACTTGGTTATCAAATTTCCTTAGATTGAGTTAGTTCTTCCATAAACTCAGACCTCTGTTTTATCCTCACTATAGAATGCAAGTAAGTTTCAAGGTAGATCTACAGCTGATGGGTTGAAGGACCCTATGTGCAGCTTCTACAAGAACAGTCCATCAGGGGACATGCACCATCACCACCCTCCATAGAGAGTTCTACTTCAACACAGTGAGGATGGACCGTTTCTGAAGTCTGTTTAAGAGCCCACTCATTTTTCTCATTGTTCATTAAATATTTATTGAGTGCCTACTCTAGGTCTAATCCTAGGGTTGGCATTAGACAATGGCACATTGAAATGAGTAAATAACAGTCCCTGTCAAGGAACTCACAGTCAAGTGAAGGAGGAAAATCTAAAAATAAATTGTAGAACACACAGTGGTGCTAACAAAATTTGAACAAAATGCTAAGAGAGTAATCAGCTCTGGCTGTGGGTAGTACAGAAAGTTGAAAAAAAATTCACACACACGAAAGGCAACATTTCTAATGGGTTTTGAAGGACAACTAGGAGTTTACCTGGTTAAGAAGCTGAAGTAGAGCTGGTGGGAGCAAGCTTCTTCTTGCTGTATAATTAACTCTAAGAATGTAAGAGAAGAATGTTCTTCCTGCTCTCATACCAGTACTTTGTCCTCCCTTGATGATATTTTCTCTGAGTTTAAAGTAGGTAATCAGGGGAGATTTACTAGGTCGTTATTTGGATTAAAACAAAATATGCTGGATTCAGGTAGAAACCACTGCTATATTTAAAATATTTTTCCAGGTCCATTTAAAAAAAATCTGCCACAGTATCTTGACTTTTCAACAGTTCATGTTGTGAAAATATGAGACATTTTTCTTTAAAAAGTATAACTTAAAGGTCACAATTAAAGTAAACATCAACGTCTATTAAGATCAAGTTAATACTCCCTGAAAATTAGATCACTCTCCCCAGTGTGTATTTAAATTGGTCACTGATGACTAGTATAACGTGTTCCACATTGTTAGACCACGGCCACACGGAAGCCATTACAGGGATGTAAAATATTGCTGATGTGGTGATACCTGAGATCATTTCCAGGAAACTCCAAGAGCTGAGTTACCTATTAAACAACAGTGTCAGATCAGTTCCAAAGTACCATGGCTTTAGAGAACTCAGAGCTACCTACAAAATCTAAGCAATTCCTTCATTATAGGACAGTAATGTGCCCAGGACCCAACTGCCTGATCAACTTAAAGATACAGATAATCAAATATATTCTGGTGGAGAAAAACTAAGCTAGGAATGAATGACATTTAGGCAGACCTATAGCTTCCACGTGTAAACCTCATGGATTCCAGTAAAGAAATCTCGGGGAGGCAGGGAGGAGGGTTGGGGGAGGGGTGTTTTGAGGGGTTGCTCCATCTCCTCCTTGTCTGTCTAATCAATAGTCCACCCCAGTCCATCCAATGAGGAGAGAAATGAGGAGAGAAAAAGTAGCCAATTCCTATGTCGCTTATAAATATATATATATTCTGAATGATACTAGCCTTGATTTCTCTTTCTACAGCACACCCTTACGCTCATGCAGCGTCTAGCCCTGTTGACAGCAGATGTGTGAAGTCAACGACATGACTTCCACTCATCTGATCCAAGTTCATTCTCAGAAAGGTTGAAGAAAAGCATCTGTCAACACTGCCATCTCACACTCATTACAGCTGAAATCAGAAGCGTCCAACCAGAGGAGACATCGACCAAAATACTCGCCATTCCTTCAGAAATGCTGCTTGCCCAGAGCTGCTGGCATTCACCTTGCTAATGGAAATAACCTTCTTGGAATCTGTAATATTTGTTGTATGTCTAGCTGATCACTTTCATTTCTGATCTCATCCTCAGGTCAAAGTTGCACACTTACCCCATCAGAACCTAGCAGCAACGGTCTGTTATTGTCTGGTCTTATTTATGAAGGCTATTTGCAGATTAAGACAGCAACCAGAGATGTACAGAATGGCTATTTACAGACCACATGCTTCCTCATAAGCACCTGGGAGCTGGCGGGGCAGGATGGTATGCACTGATAGGAAATGATACAAATGACGAATGAGCAATATCTAATTATTCCAGCGCTGCTCAGACTCAGAGACAAAAGCAAGAAAACTGACAGTTAGGGATGAAACTCCAACCCCCTCTAACCCTATTGTGCCTGTGTACTGCCCTACATATTAATGTAACATCAAGCCCTATTTTTAGACCTCTGCAATTCCAAAAGCATAAATCTTTCCTGTGCCACAAGTCACCTTTGAGTTAGCAATGCCAAGTTCTAACATTTCACTGGATCCTACAAACAATATAATTGAAAGCAAGTGATATTTAAAATGAATAGTGATCCCTTTAATAGAATAACATTAGCCTATAAATAGATGTTTTGAGAGAATTTATTAAGTAATAATTAAAAGAAAAAGTGACAAAATTGCCACTTAGCTAATTCTATCCTCAAAATAGCACTCACGGTTGAATTTGGAATGCTGTTCTTCTGCAAAAAATGCAAATGAAACAGTCTTGTTTTCTTTTTACCTAATACTGATTAATCCTCAGTGATTTTAGCCAAGAGGGTTCTCTCTGAATTGAACTTCTGATTAAAGAAAGACATAGCCCAGCTAAAGGCATAAGTTGGTCAAAGTGTTACTTTCACTAATAGCCCGTGACCATTGCTGGGGAAATATAATTTAAAACAAAGTCTTCTCCCAACTCAGAAATCCTCTCACCAAAGGTAGTAGAAGGAAAAAAAAACCACCTTTATTTCTGAATTATTATGAAACTAGGATGTAATGTGCATCACATGCAGTCCACTAAGAGATTGTGAAGATGGAAGGAAATCTTATCCTTGTAGACTGCCAAGCAGATACGATTCACTACATATGTATTTTCAAGATAATAACTAGTCCTCAGGGAAGAGGACTTGACAGCACCATCTGTCACACATAGTTCATCTTAAATTTACCTGGTATTTGGGGTGACCATGTGTGTTAGCTAAGGGGCTTTATCCAGAAGAGAAACAAACAGCTATCTTAATGACAGGAGGTAGTTTTGCCACTTGGTGCAAAGTTCCCACCAAAGTCGGGCTCCTACCCTCCCACAGACACCAGGACTGAGGAGCACTATCTTCCTTCATGTTGCAAAGAGATGACTCGCAGGTCCTTGAGGAAGATATTCCTGGGTCCCTATCTAGCTTTCAGAAGGATTTATATACATTTCAGAGAGAGGAGAAAGTACTTATGAGTTTGCTAAAGGAAATGGTCTAGGAAAAAGGGAAAAAGAAGACCCCTCCCTTATTTTGGGGGCGCCTGGGTGGCTCAGTTGGTTAAGCGACTGCCTTCGGCTCAGGTCATGATCCTGGAGTCCCTGGATCGAGTCCCGCATCAGGCTCCCTGCTCGGCAGGGAGTCTGCTTCTCCCTCTGACCCTCCCCCCTCTCATGTGCTCTCTCTCATTCTCTCTCTCTCAAATAAATAAAATAAAATCTTAAAAAAAAAAAAAAGAAGACCCCTCCCTTATTTTCAACAGGGAAAATTAAGCCTCTTACTAATTTGTATTTGTCCTTATACCATATGGGTTCAGTATGATCATCATAATGCAAACTCATTTACAGAAGATGTGTGATTATTACAAGTCCCCAGAAGAGAAAATCAAAAACAAGATGGGTAAAACAAAAAATGCTTTCTAAGCCATTAAATCAGCACAAATTAATACACCATGCCAAACCACATGCATTATGGACTGCAATGATTATTGATAATATATTTCACCAAGGGAAAAGCAAATTCTTAATAACCCTTTGTTTTCCTGTCCATTTCTGACAAGGATGATGATTACATTTTTAATTAGTTCAGAAGTAAATTGATAATGATAACCAAAGGGAAACATTTTTGTTCCTCTGCTTGAGAATTTCTATACAATCATTAGCCATTAAATATGTATTATATTGGGTACAAAGGGTAGTTTTGCATTCATCTAAATAATGCATGTCACCCTACAAATGACAAAAAGTAGAGCAGAGATAAGGTAAACGAATCAACTTAGCAAAACTCCCCATCAGTCCTATAGTTAGAACATGTATTTGGCTGACGATGTATCCCAGACACGTAGTTCAAACTATTTAATGAACTTTCTACCTTTCTGCAGTAATTTCCACTAAGTGCTCTTATACAGACAGCATCATCTAATGTTAGCATTAAGAGGGATGTGTAATACCAATCAATAGCCAAATAAAACAAAACCACCAGAAGTTAGAAGGGGATAATGCGGAGAGTAATGCTTTCTGATGAGACCTTTAGAGGGCAACATCAAAAGGGATCATCCAGAGGCTGCAGCCATTAGTGGATCACATGCACCGTTGTCAAAGTTGCTAACACAGCTCCTCTTCAATGAAAAATAGGTGCCATCTTAGTTCTTGCTACACGGGCTTCAGTCCCTCTAGAGAAATGCTTCGATAAAAAGGAGTATCATAAAGAAAAGAATAAAGGTTTAATGAAAACACTAAGCAGAATCTTCAATTCAGACATCATCCAAAAACTTTTCTGATTTTTGGTGTTTGGGAAGGTGTAGAAAGAGGCAAAAGGGAAGGAATGCTCAATACTGTCAAATCTAAAATCTGCCCTCAGATCTGACGTTTTCAGCAAAATAAAGGGAAGCAGAGGAGAATCACTGAAGAATGACATTCTGGCCTTCCTGCCCAGAGTCTGCAGAGCAACAGCTAACTTTTCTGTAGTCTGTTCTCCTTTAATTTACATGAAAAGAAAACTGTTTCTCCAGCACTCAGCCCTAACTTCCCACTGTGACGACAGCTGCCTTATTTGCCTTTCAGCAAATTAAAAGTTAAAATAGCTTCACAGTCAGGAGAAGCTGCAGCAATGGAAACACTCGAAAAAGAGCTTCATTTTACCGCAGTGGAGTGTTACAGTTCCAAAAGATCACCTCTACCTTTTGACTCCAGCAGAACAAAACAAAAAATCTCCCCAGAAAGGATACCACCTCCTTTACCAACTCGCTATCACACTCTCTGCTGTTCCCTTCTTTGACAAAGACCAAGTGGAAATCCCTAACAAGGAAGATTCTGCTTCCTGAATGCTCCTCATGCATTGTTTTTGCTGTCATATTCTTACAGTTAAGATTCACCCTCTAGAGGCGCCTGGGTGGCTCAGTTGTTAAGCGTCGGCCTTCGGCTCGGGTCATGATCCCAGGGTCCTGGGATCGAGTCCCACATCGGGCTCCCTGCTCCGCGGGAAGCCTGCTTCTCCCTCTCCTTATGCTGCTCCCCCTGCTTGTGCTCTCTCACGCTCTGTCAAATAAATAAAAATAAGATCTTTAAAAATAAAAAAATAGACTTGCCCTCTATCCATGGCTGCTAATAAAAGTCATTAATAAAAAGTTAAAAGCAAAACACAACTTTAGGTCACTCTGAAGTTTGGGCCAAAGCGTAAAAATATCTCTAGGATTTTCTTTAAAAAAGTGTTGAGAATGGGGAGCCATCAGAGCTCAGAAAGCTAGCAGGGGAAAAAAAAAGACACCATTTCTTCAAAGTGGCGAAAGGGAACATCACATAAATGTTCTCTCTCTGAGTCCTAAGTTTGGTTTGCACTTGATCTTTCCAAATAAACCACATTCTGTCTTCAAAATGAAAGTGAGGTAGTGAATTCTGAAGAATTTTTAAAGCCATGTTTTCTTAATTTTAGTCTAAGGACCTCAACATTTTTGGGATTCTGACTTAACGAACTACAATTATTTTCTCAAGTAAGGCTTGCATTCAAAGAGAAAATGGAAACAGGAGGCCTGGAAGAAGAATTAGTTCATTAGGCTCATATTACTGGACATCTTAACTCTTCGGCATTTATATTTTCCTCGGTGCAAATTCATAACAACCACCTCTTCTTTCCTCATTTAGCATATAAAAGCTCACTGTTCCATTTTGTTAAAAATCTCCTGGATGACTGAAACAAGAATGCTACTAAATAAAATATAAATTACTGTGGTGTTTATTACGTTAATATCATCATTAGCACCTACCAGAGGCCATTACATTCTCTTTTTTTTTTTTTTTAATTTTGCTTAAGCCATAAAGAGTATTGTTTAAAGAATTCATTTTTTCATTCACACTCTTCTCATGGCTTTTTTTTTTTTGGCCATACTTTGTGAAAAGCCATATGGAAGGTTTTGTCAAGTATCAATCATTTCTAATGAGTAACAGGATTGTTTAGATAATGCAAAAATGATAATGTCTCAATAAAGATATTTTGTTAAACCAACCAAGAACAACATGTTTTATCATGCTACACTTCCAATGGTGTGTATTTATATTAAAAGATATATAAATTTTAATATAAATTACCACCATTACCAGGCACATGGAATGTGTGCTCAGATTTAATATCTGTAACAATAAATGTTACATATATATAATGTAATATAAATTACCACCATTACCAGGCACATGGAATATGTGCTCAGATTTAATATCTGTAACAATAAATGGAATTGTGCTTATATTCCCATTTTATAGAAAGGCAAAGTATATTTTCAAGGCTCACACAGATACTAAATGGTAGAGCCAGCCTTTGAATCAGAACCTACCTGAATCCAAAGCCCAGGATCTTAACTGCTACTTAATATTACCAGGTATATTTATATCAATTGTCACTGCTTACTTACTTGTTTTTCTTAGTATGATTCATAACTAATAGCCCCCAAAGATTCCTCCAAGAACTTTATTTTTATTAATCATTTTTGTCATAGTTCTTATTTGGGATATATTCTAATTCAAGGGCCTCACTTTACTGAACGTGGGCTGATCATCATGGATTACTTGAAATGCAGTGCCATTTTGGTCATTTAGGCCAAGGCCAATTTTTAAAATTAACACCACCTTCCTTTTTAAATATTTTCTTGAAATACTTACCGCCTTTAAGTAATGCCTCCCCTATAATCTGGCCATGTTCCATTTTTATCTCAAGCCTTGAAGAGAAGCTAATGAATTCACCTTGATCAGAATGTCCTCAAACTACAAACGAACAAGAGTTAACTTCCCATTGTACCAACAGTTTGTATGCCTCCCTCCCCAGGCCCCCATTTTCCAAGTTTATATATCAGATCATCTTTATGTTGCTGCAGGCAACCAGTATTTCACATTGTACTGATTTCTTTTTCAGTTTATGACAGCATCTTACAAGAGCTGTGTAAGATTTTTTACAGTTCATAAGTCTCTAGCCTTGGATCAAGCCATGTTGCAGCTCTATCTTCCTCAGTCCTTGTTAGCAGAGGCTAACTAAACTAAAACATATGGAATATACAGTGCTAGTTCCAAACCCTAGACCATAAACTCAGATGGGCAAGTAATATCGCCTTTTTTATATTGCGTTTTCGTTAACAGTGTGACAGAAACATCTCAGTAAATGTCAAGATGTAGCCCCTCATCTACCCTCACCTGCCCTCCCCAAAGTCCTGGTTTCCCAAGGTTATGTTCTACCCTGTGGAGGCACCTTAATTATACCATAACCTAGCGAGTAGAGGGTCAATGTGACCCTCAAATGCCATTCATCTGCAATGGTATCTATTCAGATATCCAGCTTCTTTCCTTGTCCCTGGTCATAGGCCCAAGGAGGTTATTGCCAGGTATTCTTTCATGCTCATCCACAATAGCCCCCTCACTTCTAGATGCCTCAACTTCAGGAAAATCATTTGATTCTGTTCTTTTCTGCATCCCTCTGTGGTCTGGTCTCCCAAATAAAGGAAAGTCAAGAGAATAACAAAAATAGAATGGAGAGGGGAAGGCTGTATTAGCTAATCTTGGAAAATAACATCCAACCACATTTTTAAATAAAAGTAGATATTCATTCCTTTGACAGTATATGAAAATAATGAAAATAACTGATTAGACTTTCACAAAATTTAGAGGGTATTCCAAATGGCATTTTTCAAAGAAATAGAACAAAAAATCCTAAACTTCATATTAAACCACAAAAGATCACTTTTTCTTGAAAAAGAACAAAGCTGAAAGCATCACATCCCTGATTTCAAACGATATTACAAAGCTATGTAATTAAAGCATTACTTAGTATTGTATTGGCATAACATACAGACACATAGATCAATGGAACAGAATAGTTAGCCCAGAAATAAACCCACTCATATATGGTCAATTAATTTATGACAAAGGAGCCAAGAATATAAAATGGGGAAAAGACAGTCTCAACAATAAATGGTGCTGGGAAAACTGGACAGCGACATACAAAAGAATGAAACTGGACCACTGACTTACACCATACACAAAAAATTAAATCAAAATGCATTAAAGACTTGAATGTAAAACCTGAAAACCATAAAACTCCCTGAAGAAAACATAGGTAGTAAACTTCTTCATGTAAGTCTTGGCCATGGTTTTTTGTATCTGACACCAAAAGCAAAAGCAACAAAAGCAAAAGTAAACAAGTGGGACTACATCAAACTAAAGCTTCTGCACAGCAAAGGAAACCATCAACAAAATGAAAAGGCAGCCTACTAAATGGGAGACAGTATTTGCAAACTGTGTATCTGATAAGGGGCCACTATCCAAAATACATGAAAAATAATGGGATTTTGCCATTTGTGACAACATGAATAGACCTAGAGGTATTATGCTAAGTGAAATAAGTCAGAGAAAGACAAATACTATATGATTTCATTTAAATGTGGAATCTAAAAAATAAACAAAAACCCAGAAACAGACTCATAAATACAGAGGACAAACTGGTGGTTTGACATGCAGGGAGTACAGAAGAGATGAGATAGGTGAAAGAGATTAAAAGGTACAAACTTCTGGTTATAAAATAAGTAAGTCTTGGAATTGAAAAATACAGCATAGGGAATATAGTCAATAACATTTTAGTAACACTGTATGATGACAGATGGTAACTAGACTTATGGTGAGCATTATGTAATGTCTGTATGTATAGAATTATCAAATCACTATATTGTATACCATAAACTCAAAAACCACTACCATACTTCCATAAAAAAAATTTTAATATATATATTTAATTAAAAATAGAACTATCATATGATCTAGCAATCCCACTTCTGCATATTTAGCCAAAGAAAATGAAAACACTTAACGTGAAGACATATATGCAGGGACACCTGGGTGGCTCAATCGGTTAAGCATCAGCCTTCAGCTCAGGTCATGATCCCAGGGTCCTGGGATCGAGCCCCACATTGGGCTCCCTGATCAGCGGGGAGCCTGCTTTTCCCTCTCCCTCCTCCTGCTTGTGCGCTGTCAAATAAATCTTAAAAAAAAATTGAAGACATATATGCACCCCCATGCTCATTGCAGCATTATTTACAATAGCCAAGATATGGAAACCACCTAAGTGTCCCTCAATGGATGAATGGATAAAGAAACTGTGAGATATATATATATATATATAGTAGTGGAATTACTGGATCATGTGGTATTTTTATTTTTATTTTTTGAGGAACCTCCATACTGTTTTCCACAATAGCTACACCAATATACATTCCCACTATCAGTACATGCATAAATATTCCTTTTTCTCCATATCTTCACCAATAATTATTTCTTGCCTTTTTTGATATTAGCCGTTCTGGCTGGTGTGAGGTGATACCTCATCGTGGTTTTGATTTGCATTTCTCTGATTATTCATGATGTTGAGCCTCTTTTCATGTGTCTGTATGTCTTCTTTGGGAAAAATGTCTGTTTAGGTCCTCTGCCCACTTTTTAATCATTTGTTGTTTTTGGTGTTATTTTAATATATTTATATATATATATATATAT
Organism: Neomonachus schauinslandi; assembly: GCF_002201575.2. Taxonomy (NCBI): domain Eukaryota; kingdom Metazoa; phylum Chordata; class Mammalia; order Carnivora; family Phocidae; genus Neomonachus; species Neomonachus schauinslandi. The sequence continues at coordinate 53,146,511 of NC_058407.1, read as the reverse complement.
ATATATATATATATATATGATGGAATAGTATTAGGCCATAAAAAAGAATGAAATCTTGTTATTTGCAACAACATGGATGGAACTTGAGGGCTTTAAGCTAAGTGAAATCAATCAGAGAAAGACAAATGACATAGGATCTCTCTTAAATGCGGAACTAAATAAAACAAATAAACCAAGCTCAGGGATACAGAGAACAGACTGGTGATTGCCAGATGTAGGGGGTGGAGGATTGGAGAAATGGGTGAACTATATTGGGTTTTGTTTTTGACTTAAAGAAATAGAATTTTTTAAAAAGATGCAAGAAGTTTTCTGAGGGGCTTCTAGGAAACTTTTGTTCCCTTGACTTAAAAAAGACAGAAAAGGAAAAGCTCCCCCACCTCCCCTCTCCCCTCCCTGTTTGGGGCACTGACGTGAGGATAGGATGTCTGAGGCCGTTTTTTTTTTTTTTTAAACATAAAATGACAAACTCAAGGACCAAAGGTTGATGTGATGAAGAAGGCAGAGCTGAGTGGTGGGGAAGGGCCATGATTCTTCATGACCTCACAGATGCTGTCCCAACTCTGCCTATTCTTGGGATCCCTGGGATCATGACTCGAGCCGAAGGCAGATGCTTAACTGACTGAGCCATGCAGGCGTCCCCCAACTCTGCCTATTCTTGGCAAAGGGAAGTAATTAAATATTTTGCTGAACTGCTTAGGCCATTTCAATCAAGCACTTGCAGCCAAAAGTGAACCTTACTGTGTTGGCCAAAAATGGGATTTATACCTAGGCTTCTATGATGCTGAAAATTGCCCTCTTGGTTTGCTGGGGGGTGGAGGTAAGGGGATAAGACAGCCTTCAGGGCCCCTTTGCTGGGGAACCACCTTGACTTCCCTAGACTGCTTGCACTTATTAGGTGTGAGAACTTCTATCTTGTCTGAGTCATTTGTCTCCATTTCTGTAACATCATCTATTTCCCGCAGGAAGGTCACCCGTGCTGTCGAAAAAGTACAGTAAGGTGGTTTTGGAATATGACACAATAATACTAAAGTTCATCTTTAAAAAACTGGAGGGTATTCTTGGGACTTCCAATGTGTGCTGTGTGACTTGCCTAAATTTCCCTTTGAAGGACTGAGGAGAACCTCAAAAGAGATAGGTGGCCATCTTCTAGAGCAAGTAACACTAGGGTGCTAGAGGCCCACGTGACCACAGTTAGAGAAGACAACCCTCAGGCATGAAGTAAGACCTTGTTAGCAGAGAAAACACAGTCTTCCAAATAGGAGTCCACAACCAATTGTCACAGTGACAGATGCTTCTAATTATGGGTGTTCTTTTGCAATTAAGCTGCTCTCCCGTGCTCAACTCCAACAGCATGCTCTAGACTCTAGCGTCAGCAGCAACAGGGATTTCTTTATTTAAGTGGTTAATTCTTCCAAACCCTTAAGGGGGGAACCTATAGCCCTTAGTAAAAAAGGACAGGAATTTGGGGATAATGGCATTAGCAAATTTAATATCATAAAACTTTTCCCCTAATTTTTGGTCCTTGCTGCCTTCTCATGTCCACTGTGAGACATAGGTTATAAGCTTTCCTGCTGTACCCCAACACCTAGAATAGGGCCTGAAAAAGAGTAGGCAATCACTACAAGAATCACAGTCACAGAAAAGGATGTTGTTATAGGCTGGGTTGTGTTCACCCAAAATTCATATGTTCAAATCCCAACCTCTAATACCTTAGGAGGTAACCACATTTGGAGATAACTTATTTGAAGTTGTGATTAAGTTAAAATGTGGCCATTTGGGGGGGGGGGGCGTCCTATTCTAATATGACTGGTGTCCTTTTAAGAAAAGGAGATTCCCCGTCAAAATCCTAGAGGAGAACACAGGCAGCAACCTCTTCCACCTCAGGCATAGCAACTTCTTCCTAGAAACATCGCCAAAGGCAAAGGAAGCAAGGGCAAAAATGAACTATTGGGACTTCATCAAGATAAAAAGCTTTTGCACAGCAAAGGAAACAGTCAACAAAACCAAAAGACAACAGACAGAATGGGAGAAGATATTTGCAAATGACATAACAGATAAAGGGCTAGTATCCAAAATCTATAAAGACCTTATCAAACTCAATACCCAAAGAATAATCCAATCAAGAAATGGGCAGAGGACATGAACGACATTTCTGCAAAGACGACATCCAAATGGCCAACAGACACGTGAAAAAGCGCTCAATGTCACTCAGCATCAGGGAACTCCAAATTAAAACCTCAATATCATCACCTCACACCAGTCAGAATGGCTAAAACTAACAAGTCAGGAAACTACAGATGTTGGCGAGGATGTAGAGAAGGGGGAACCCTCCTACACTGTTGGTGGGAATCCAAGCTGGTACAGCCACTCTGGAAAACAGTATGGAGGTTCCTCAAAAAATTGAAAATAGAGCTACCCTATGACCCAGCAATTGCACTGCTGGGTATTTACCCCAAAGATACAAATGTAGGGATCCGAAGGCGTACATGCACCCCAATGTTTATAGCAGCAATGTCCACAATAGCCAAACTATGGAAAGAGCCAGGATGTCCATCAACAGATGAATGGATAAAGAAGATGTGGTATATATATACAATGGAATATTATGCAGCCCTCAAAAAAAAAAAGAAATCTCGCCATTTGCAACGACATGGATGGAACTAGAGGGTATTATGCTAAGCGAGATAAATCAATCAGAGAAAGACAAGTATCATATGATCTCATTGATATGAGGAATTCTTAATCTCAAGAAACAAACTGAGGGTTGCTGGAGTGGTGGGGGGTGGGAAGGATGGGGTGGCTAAGTGATGGACATTGGGGAGGGTATGTGCTATGGTGAGCAGTGTGAATTGTGTAAGACTGTTGAATCACAGACCTGTACCTCTGAAACAAATAATACATGATATGTTAAAAAAAAAAAAAAGAAGAAGAAGATAGTAGGAAGGGAAAAATGAAGGGGGGTAATCAGAGGGGGAGACGAACCATGAGGGAGTATGGACTCTGAGAAACAAACTGAAGGTTTTAGAGGGGAGGGGGGTGGGGGGATGGGTTAGCCTGGTGATGGGTATTAAGGAGGGCAGGTATTGAATGGAGCACTGTGTGTTATACACAAACAATGAATCATGGAACACTACATCAAAAACTAATAATGTAATATATGGTGACTAACATAACATAATAAAATAAAATATAAAAAAAAGAAAGGAAGAGAGATTCCAAGGATACACATAACCAGAGGAAAGGCCATATGAGGACACAGCAAGAAGGTGGCCATTAAGCCAAGGAGAGAGGCCTCAAAACCAAATCCGCCAACATCTTCATCTTGGATTTCTTGCCTCTGGAACTGTGGAAAAATGGATTTCTGTTGTTTATTCCAACCAGTGTGTGGTATTTTGCTATGGTAGCTCTACCAACTAATATAGATGTGAATAAATATCCATGTTTCATTACAAAATAGTATTGCCAAATTCTAAAAACTGCCAGTTATTTTTGTAAGCTGAAATTCCTATCCCTTTTATTGATTAGTTCTTGTGTTTTGGATCTGGTATATGCCACATTATATTTGTATTGTATTATATTTACAGTAATTCACAATAAATTTAATTTTGCTATTCTAAGATGCTTCCAATTTTGTTTTCTAAATATAACCAACTGTGAATTTTAGGAAAGGTGTTTTAGGAAAGAAGACATTCAGATCTCAAATTCCACATACTGACCCAGCAAATATAACTCAAGACCCTGCATCTTTCTAACAGATATGTTTAGGCTGATTATTTAAATGTTATCACTTCAAGTATCTAATCTTGATGATGTTAATATAGTAAACTACTAAAATACGGTTAAATACTAAATTTACTTAATATTTCTATATTTTGGGAACTACTTCACTTTTTTCTCTTTGTACCTCAGATGCGCAAAATTGTATTATCCAATTACTCATAATCCTAACCTGGCTCATAACATATTCTCATTATTGGTAATTGTGACCCATTTTTATTTATTCATTTATTTCACCATTTTCCATAATGTAGGTAGGAACCATGAATCTCCTCACCCAAAAGAAATAAGAACACTCTGATCACAGCCCATGTCCAGCTATGTGGTCACCTAATATGACAGCCCTTTTGATTCCAGACCTGAGACAATAATCGTACTATATTTCATATTCATAATTCCCTTGATAACCTTGTTATATAGAATTACTACATCTCCCTGTATTTAAGAGATATTTTAGTTGTTTTCAACTTTATAAAAATGTTATAAATTATTTTTTAGAACTTGTTTTTTACTTATTATATTGCTAAGATTCATTCATATTTATAAATGCTGTACTTCATTCAACACTGTCATATTTTATTATGAATATATCACAAGTTATCTATTTTCCTACTATACACATTTGGATTATTTCCAGGTTATCCCTTAAATAGCACTGACATGAACATCCTTGTACATGTTTCTGTTATACATGTAAATGAGTTACTTGATACCTAGTGGTGGAATTTCTGGACAAAGGATATGTGAATCTGCAGTTTTTTCTACAATGTCAATATTTTCTAAAATGATCGCACCAATTTGCTCTCTAGCAATGAACATCTAGCAGATCTATATTCTCTCCAACAATTGATATTATTAGGCTTTAAAATTTTTTTTGCCAAATGAAGAGGATAAATTGGGGTGCCTGGGTGGCTCAGTTGGATAAGCATCTGACTCTTGATTTCAGCTCAAATTATGATCTCAAGGTTGTGAGATCGAGCCCCACATTGGGCTCCGTGCTGGGCGTGGAGTCTGCTTAAGATTCTCTCTCTGTCTATCCCTGTCACCACACCCTCTCTTAAAAAAAAAAAAAAAAAGAATATTAATGATATTGTATAATTCTATTTGCATTTCCATGATCACTAATGGACATGAGGTGATGTAATGAACATCTCTTCATATATTTGTTGATCATAAGGCTTCTCTTCTGTGAAGTATCTATTAAGATCTTTCGCACATTTTTCTTACTGATTCATAGGAGATGTTTTTGTGCTCTTGACACCAATCCTTTGTCAGTGTGTATATTGTGAATATATCCCCATAATTTGTTACAGGACTTTCAATTTACTTAAATAGTCTCTTGAACTCAAGTTTTAATTTTAATATAATAAAATTTATGTCTCTTATAGTCAACATGTTTTATGCCTCATTTAAAGAATACTTTCCTACCTCTAGGTCTAAAACACATTCATCTACATTTTCTACCAAGTGTTTAAAGATTTGCTTTTGACATTGCAATCTTAATTCATCTGGAGTTGATTTTTTTTTTTTATAGTGTGAGGTAAGGATCTAATTTCATTTTTCTTGACACTTAATGAACTTCTCAGGCTTTGATGTCTACTTATAGGAAATTGCTATTATATGATATTCTAAAATAAGCTATCCCAAAATTCTGATATTACTTATACTTTCCTAAATGAAAGAAAACCTTGCACATTAGAAAGAGGAATAAGAATGATTATAAATAGGAGAGAAACATGAAGGTGATTTTCCTGACAGCTAAGCATCCCCAATCCCTTCCTCAAGGCATATTTACAAATCTCTTGTGACTAACTGAAACACACACACACACACACACACACACACACACACCACACACAGAAAGCCATGGCAATATGGAAAAGGCAAAGACAATCATTGCTTCACATTATCAGCTTCCATGTCTACTTTTGCATTCATACTATGATTTGTTTTACAATCACTTTTTATGCTAGCTATTTTGAAATCTGCTCTAAAATTCAATTGAGTTAACCTCTGCCATATATATAAACCTAGTTCACAAATAAAGAAATGGCATACCAAATAGTAAATTAATCGCCAAATATCCACTATCTCAGAGGAGCTCTTGTTTCTCCATTCCATCATCAATTTACTCTGTAAAAATAAAAGGGTGTAACTTTCAATCCATTTAACAAACATCTATTAAACATCTACTATGAGCAAAGCACTGCACTAGATAGTATAAAGTATAAATAGTATAAAGAAAAATTTGCTCCATAATATAATCAGTGAGCCATAAATAAATTTAAAATGGGACCAATTATGATAAGCTATATAATAGAAGTGCCCACAAATGTTGATTGGGTTCAATTATGTTTGTTTTTACTAAACACCTAAGGATATGACATTGTGTATTTCAACAGTTTCATTAAATAGGCATTTTTAAAAGATTTTATTTATTTGAGAAAGAGAGCACTAGTGGGAGGGCATGGGGAGAGGAAGAAGCAGACTCCCCGCTGAGCAGGGAACCCCATGAGGGGCTCTATCCCGGGACCCCAGGATCACGACCTGAGCCGAAGGCAGACGGCTTCGGCTCAGGTCGTGAGCCTGGGTGACTGAGCCACCCAGGCGTCCCTTAAATAGACATTTTAAAATTTCTTTTTAAATAATCTATTTTGTAATTTCATGATGTTGAAAATTTAGAATAGAAAGAGTCAACAGAAGTAAAATTTGTTAGGCAAAAGCTATTTGCAGACATGCTTTGGACCATAACGTAAACACCAACACAGAAGATGATGAATGTTGCCAACATATTTGATGAAGGCTTTTCCCCAAACCCAAGAGAGAAGAGGAGAACTGAAAAACAAGGTCTTCCAAACTCTTCCCTCCTATAGTATTTATAGTCAGACAGTTCCAGGCTACTCAGGCTTTAGGTTTCCACCTGACCCAACAGCAAGACCAACTGTACGTAAAATCATTAGGCTTTTTAATGCCTACTCTAGTCCTCTATTTTCCAGTCTTCCCTCTCTTGACTGTTTTCTGCACTCCCAAAGCCTTTATTTGAAACCTCTATGGAGCATCCCATCCAGAACTTCCAGTTCCAATGGATGCATATTGATTTCTATGACCTATTGAAGTGGAATTCTAATTCTGCCCTCTATTTCTTCTACCTCAAGGTTCTGCCTAGTATCACATCCCCTATGAGTTTTGACATGTTTCGTGGTAATCTCAACCTAATCTCACAAATTATGTACACAAATATGAGAAATTTATGGAGGCCCCATCCTTCCCTGGGAATGAAGATAATTGTGAGGCACACAATTCAGGATTCACACAAGTCTAAAGAAAATCCTCTGCATTTGTAGTCAAGGGACCTCAGATGAAGTCCAAAGTCCATAATACTTCATATGGGAGATTGAGTCAATCATTTAACTCTACTGAGACTCAATTACTCAATCTATTAAATGGAAGAAATAACGAATTTACATGAATGCTGTAGGAAATTAACAATAAGGTGATCTAAAATGTAAGTGATTTTTGCTTTATGGCAATGATAAACCACCAGGGGAGATATTTAATTAGCTATCCCTCAAGACATTCTGTAGTGATGCTTACTTCACCTATGCTAGGAATAGGATTGCCAAAAAGTGTGTAGAAGGGGAGAGGGTTCATTTCAAAATCATGCCTTCATTTCAATCATTGACCCATTCATTAAAAAAAAAAAAAAAAACAGGTAAATGCCAGGCACAGGAGATACAGCAGTAACCAAGGTACACATGGTTCCTGCCCTCATGGAGGTTATTTCTGCCTGAGGTTCAAAACATCTGGAAAGTGTGAAGATACTGCAGGCCCAAGCAGGATGACCAAATTCCCAGGTGAGTGTCACTCTTACTGAAATGAGTGTCCTCTTTATTTTTCACTGAAACAAGGGAAGCCATGTTATCTGATTTACACCCATCTATCAGCCTGTGAAACCAGTATCATCTTAAACCATATGATCTGTTTCTTCATCCTCAACCAGCAAGACAAAGTTGTCTAGGTGAGAGCCAGAAATTTTATAACAGAAAGCCTAATGAAATATTTCTGCACTTGAGAAAGTAGGATATTTCCTTCCTGCTCAAGTGACACATTAGCTCTTTAATAACAGCTAATGCCCAGGGCTCCCTAGGCTCTAGGTACTGTTTTAAGTAGATGACATTCTGTCCCATTTAACCATTACAACTCCATGCAGTAGTAACTATTATCATCTTGCCATTTTATAGATGAGGAGGAAATAAGGCATAGAAAGGTTAAGAAACTTATCTTAGGTCACATATCTATATTTTTTTAATTCAAATCCAGGCTGTCTGATTACACAGTCCAATCTATACCCACTGTGCTCTTTATAGATTCCTCTCAATAGAATGCTGATGATTATAATATACGAAGGGTAAGGAACCACTGTTCAACATAACCAGTCACTCTAGAACTCATTCTAAGGCACTGGGTGCCTCTAGGAGCATCATTCTCCTAGGCTTGATGTGAATGGCCTCCCATAGAAGCATGCAATACACAAACAGCATCACCCCACACAATGAACCTGGTGCTCCATCTTAAACCATACTTTCTTTCTCATGTTGCTTCGCTACCAAGGAAAGCCCTGTCTCTTCTTCTCTTACCAGGCACAAAGCCACTTATCATTCAGGCCCAGCCATATCCTCCTTGAAGCCTTTCTGGGCTCTTCCATGTACCTTAAAGATCTGTTTATCTCTTCTACAAACATCCACTTTATGTTCAGTCTACTTTGTGGACACTTTGAACTCCCACTTAGCAATTAGTTATGTAATGCTTTGTGGTTTACCAACATGTATTTACTCAGCTACATGTAAGTTTGTTGAGAACAGAAAAAGGTTTTGATTTCCCCTCCTGGCCGCACCACACTCCCCATGCCCACAGACACACACCTTCTGCACCTCATATAGTACTAAAAGTTCAATAAATGCTATTTGGAGAGTTGGTAGACTAATTGATTAATCTATTGAATAAATATTCATCTACACTTAAACAGCCTCCAAGATTTTCTACTCTCAGCCACGGGTACACACATAACGTGCAGCCCAGTGGAGCTAATGAATTGAAGAAGGGAATAAATAAAGCTTTCATTGGGAAATTACCCTAAATATAAAAATCACAAGACATGGAAAGGTCTTAGGACTCAATCTAAAAAGTTTTTAAGGGGAGAACTGGCTAACTGAAAAAGGTAGTTTTATACATTTAGCATTAAAGTACCTTCTCAGGATCTGAAAATCAAATGCTTCTCTCCATCAAGTTTGTCATTTTCCTCCTGAAGATGTAATACATCATTCCACATTTCAAGTGCACCTTAAAATTCACATGACTTGCACCTTCCAGTTTACTTCTACTTTCTACTCTCTGCACACACACACGTGCACAGACACACACACACACACACACACGCACCCTCTATCCTAACTTCTCCCCCTGCCAAAAAAAAAAAAAATCACCGTTAGACTAGGAATTACTAGTTCTGAGTCATCAAAACTGCACCAAAGAGTTTCGTTTGTTAACTTGGGCTCCCTCTGCTGGGCCTGCAGCAGTAAAACACACAATTCTGTAAGATTGGAGGTTTGGGAACTCAACTCCCCCACAGAATTCCTCCTGTTTTAACTAAAATTAAATTCGACATCCACCAAAATACAATCACCTGAAGACAGAAGAGATTTAGGACCTGGATAAATTAGTAACAATACAACAAGACAAGTGGTTTTTCCAGAAACGGTTACCCAGATGAGGGTTCCTTGCCCCTGCTTCTCTCCACTGGTAGTAGAGTTGTGGCGTGCAGCAGGAGGTCTCAAAGATTGCAGAGATGATGATATAAAACTGTGCAGAAGAGAATCATCACAAGAACTAAGATCTGGATTACACGTATTTGTCAGAAGCAAATGCAGGTGAGTACGGCTGAGGCCGCTGTGAGTCCTCTCAGTAAGGATTCTGAGGAATAAAATGCAGCACCAGCGAGCGGTATCACTGGAGTACTACAGACCAAAGCTGTTCTTAACATCGCTGAACTATAGTAGCAAACCTGACGTTACAGAGTTTATGGACCCTACGCGCACACCCCCTCCCAAAAAACCCCTAACATCACAAAGTGCATTTCCACTTACTAAAGGTAATAAATAGCAATGTAATTTATGCATCAAAATGGAAAGGGGAGATATTGATTCCTGTTAGAGGGAAATCGGATTTCTCATCTAATTGATTTGGTGCTAATTATGAAAGAGAACGGTTAAATGGACCTAAAACAAGCCATCACATCAGGAAAAAATGAAACTGGACCTGAGACCTCTAAAAATCTGGAAAATACTGTCTATAATTTTTTCCCCCTTAAGATAGACTAGTATTCTGCAATAAATACCTTAAACTGGTCCCAGGATGATCTTATAGAGTCATTGAATACTCAGGGAATTGTGTATTCCACAGCCCTGAAATCCAGGATCTGAGCTATTCTCTACAGAATGCAGCAGAGATATTGGCATGAGCTCAGGTTACTAAAGGCCTTTGCTGGGAGCCCTTCTGCTGTTATGGGTCCATCTCCTATCTCCACTGTCACATCATTAGCTGCCATAAAGGGTTAACCAAGACTCCATCCCATGAGTAGCTACAAAATTTGAGATGCCCAGTGCAAAATGAAAATGCAGGGCCCCTTTTTCAAAAAGTATTAAGAACTTCAAGACAGTAACAGCAGAGCAGGAAACCAACCAGGTAAACCCTTCTAAGCACAGCCTCTAAGTTCAGAACCCTATGCAACTGACCAAATGGGTCACATGTCCATGAAGCTGGCCCCGCCGGAGCCCTGGATTAGTTTAAGATTAGCAATAACAGTGTCTTCATGGATCCTTCATTCCCAACATTGGACAAAGATGCTAACCTCATCTTGTCATCCTCAAAGCATTACTTTTGCAAGAGAGAGATCTTTGCCAAAACAAACACAGTTCAGCTTACTTCCCCAAATTATGCTGGAACCTGTTAACAGGGTATTTTTTTATTCTGTCTATCCAAGTTTGGTTTGGGAGGCAGAACATCCTTTGAGAGAAACTAATTCATGAAGATCTTTCTTTCCTTTCTTGTGGACACTTCAAGTGGTTAAAAACACAACCTCCAGGGTCAAACTGCCTGGGTTCAAATCCCATCTTCACCACTGCCCATCTGCATTGGTTTGAACAAATTCCATTACTTTTCTGAATCTCTGTTTCCAATGGCAAACAACAATAGTATTGCTTCATGGGTTGCTTACCAGGAAATATTGAGGCATAATTCATAAAGAGTCTAACTCAGTGCTCGGCACACAGTAAATGATGGACTCGATATTATCATTACATAACATTTTTTTCCAAACGTAATGGAATATGGATCATGGAAAGCAGCTGGTTGTCTATGAGCCACTTGGTACTTAAATTCCAGTTGTGCTTAGTGTGGTTTAATGGACCGTCTTATATAAAATAACTTTTGTTATAGCACCCATGTTCTCCAGTTTTTAACGGTCTTTATTTATTCATTTGTTTCATAAACATATATTGATTCTCTAATCTGTCATAAGCACTATGCTGGATATTAGGGATATAAAGATTGACAAGATTAAATCTCTGCTCTAAATGAACTCACTAACCAGATACTTAAATGGATAATTTTAATACAATGTGCCAAGTGCAACAATTGCTGGGAGACAATTCTCCAAGGATCTCTCTTGTTTCTGCACTTTCTGCCAAGGCATTAACCAGTATTTTGTTTCAGACTAGCTGTTCAGGAATGTTCGTATACCACACAGCCTTGGAAGACAGAGTGTCTCTCTCTCCAGGGCAGAGGGCAGATTTATTTTCTGACTAGAATAATTAAGACACTGTGTCCTTCCAGGGTAAAGTATGGACAGATTTGCTAGCCACTGTCTTTAAAGGACGGAGATTTCCACAGTTTGGTATTCCTCAATTGTGCCACAGACCCTCTGGTGTGTGTCGAAGGGGACATGTGGAGGGAATGGGGGTATGGGACAGCATCATGTGGGTGCCCAAGTATATACAAGACAGTCATGTTAACAACATATGGGATAGAAAGGGAGGAAGGATGAAGGTGCAGAGCAATGCAATGGCAGAATCTTGGGGGACTTCATGTGCCAAATGTAAACTTATTTCATAATGACTTTAGGTAGCAACTTTTCACCCATACAGCTATTAAAAAGTTATGCATTTTTTTAACAAATCTTTTTTTAAAACATTTTTCCCAAAAATCCACTCAGTAAATACACTATAAGACATGATATACTGATGTTGCTGTTTTAAGGAGACACACTCACCAACTTACTTGACTTACCAGTTTTTAGTCAGACCATCTTAGGGAATACATTCAACTAAGTACTCTTTGGATGAACCTGAAACTTTTTTTTTTTTGAGAGAAAGAAAATACAGGTCTGTTGTGTACATGCATACCTCCTATGTATTAGATGCACTCTCATGTTTAGCCTTTATTTTGCCCTGTGGTTTCCTGTGTGATCACTTATAAAATGAAGCTTGAGTACAGGGTAATCTTAAAGCCCAAAACAGGTCAAGAATCAAGAATTGGTAAAGAAAATGGGACAAAAAGGAGATCATGCCTTCCAAAGAGTGATTCCACTGCACTCTACCTCTAACATTTACTACCTGCTCCCGACTCTCTTCGTTCTCCTTTCACAAGGAAAAGAAACCTTTGTTCCATATACATTCCATGTATTTACTTTCAAATTGTTGTTTATTATTTATATAAATCTCTTTTCATTGTTGAATTGATATCTTTTTCTACCTGTGAAAACTGTTTAAGTATCTTAAGTTGAGATGGAACTCATAATTTTTCTGTTTTAGTTTTTCATTTAGCAATAGATTTTTCCAAAAATAAATTAAAATAATAAATTAAAAGTCATTAAATGATAAGTGAAGTGTATTTTAATTTCTTGGTAGGCTCTGAGGAGACAGCAATCGTCTTATGCTGAAGAGCATAGCATGGCAATTGTGACCAATTGCCCCCAAATCAGGAGACTGCTTAAAAACCTGGCTTTGCCACATACTAGATACGTCACCTATCTCATTTCTTCTTGTACCTTAGTTTTATCACCTGTACAATAAAGGTAATAATAGTTCTGATATCATACTGTTGTGAAAATTGAAGGATTTACTATATACTGAATGCTTAGAAGAATACCAAGTTAGAAAGTATAATGTTAAGCAAAGTCAGTCAGAGAAAGACAAATAGTGTATGATTTCACTCATGTGCAATTTAACAAACAAATGAGCAAAGGGGAGGGCACTGGGTGGCTCAGTCCTTAAGCGTCTGCCTTTGGCTCAGGTCATGATCCCAGGGTCCTGGGATCGAGCCCCACATTGGGCTCCCAGCTCGGCAGGAAGCCTGCTTCTCCCTCTCCCACTCCCCCTGCTTGTGTTCCCTTTCTCACTGTGTCTCTCTCTGTCAAATAAATAAATAAAATCTTTAAAAAAAAAATGAGCAAAGGGGGAAAAAGAGAGACAAGTCAAGAAACAGACTCTTAACTATAGAGAACAAACAAACTGGTTACCAGAGGGGAGGTTAGGGGTGGGGATGAGTTAAATAGATGAAGGGGATTAGGAGTAGACTTGTGACAAGCACCAGGTGGTTATGGAATTGTAGAATTACTATACTGTACACCTGAAACTAACAAAACACTGTATGTTAAAAAAAAAAAAAGTGGTATATATTTACAATGAAATATTACTCAGCCATAAGAAAGAATAAAATCTTGCCATTTGCCACAACATGGATGGATCTACAGAGTATAAGGCTAAGTGAAATAAGTCAGTGGGAAAAAGACAAATGCCATATGGTTTCACTCATATGTGGAATTTAAGAAACGAAACAAAGAAAAAGACAAACCAAAAAACAGACTCTTCACTACAGAGAACACACTGGTGGTCACCAGAGGGGAGGGGGGGGGGGGGGGGCGGGTGAAATATGTGAAGGGGATTGAGAATATACTTACCATGAGGAGCACTGAGTAATGTATAGAATGTTCAATCACTATATCGTATACCTGAAACAAAGATAACACTGTATGTTCACTACACTGGCATTAAAAAAAATTGTCTGCTGATATTATTATTCCCTTATTTGTAGCTTCTGTAGATCACTAGGACAGCAATGTGGAGAACAGCTTTGAAGGTATCAAGACTGATGTGAAGGAAATCTAATGGCGCCATAACTGAGACAAGAGAAAACGGGTAGGGATTAAGAAGAAAGAGTATGCTGGAAAATCATGCGTTCTATTTTGGACATGTTGAGATTAAGTTGCCTGCATCACTACTTTTTTCTTCTCTCTCAGCAGTTTGTTCAGGTCAATTTTACCACTCTAAAACAAAACAAGAAGTATTTAAAAGTTGAATTAGGATTACGTTTTGAGATAGAAACTGTGGAACCTAGAGGCCTAAGAATTTTCATTGTTTATTCCATGCTGATCTCTTCAGAGATAAGGCCCCGGAAGCCCCGTGCTTGTAATGAAGTGTGATGAAATTCATGCACTGAGTTTGTGCTTAGATAATTATTCGACATAGCAGGGAGTTAGAGGCGCCTAACAGAAAGAGTTAAAAGTAATCAAACCCAGGTAAGAACACAAGAGGTCAACACAAGTGTAAGTGACAGATTGTTCCTTTCATGCTTTATCCTCTTTTACTGCTTCTAACACATGCCTATTCACAGGACTCTACCCCCTCACGGCTCCTGTCCTACTCAACATTCTCAACACCCCACCTCTCCAACATTCTCTTCCCTGGCCAGCACCCCCTGCAGCTGCTCGGAAGGGCAGGGACTATTCCTGATTCAAGTTCATATCCCTTCTTGGCAGAATAGCATAGCACCTATCAGGTGTTTAATGGGTGCTTAGTGAAAAAGCAGTAACTAATTGCATAAACCAACATAAGGAGGCTAAGTACTTAATGACCTCGTGACTCAGAGTGGTTCTGAGGGTAAGATTAGGGTCACACAATAGGTTGTTTCTATTATTTAAGCCTGGATAGCTGTAAATACAATACATTATATCTGAACCCATGTGTGCAAAAAGCTACTACCGACATTTAAAATTAATTTCAGTTTCATGCTTTAAACTTTTATTTTCCAAATAATTCAGTAAATGACATCATAAAAAGTTCTATTTACTGCACTAGCACCAGAATATGAATGAGACAGTCCTCAATAAATACTTCATTGAGTGACTAATAAACAGATTCCTTTGTTTTTCTACCCAGAAACTTATTTTTCTTTTCCATTTTCCTGGAGTGTGCACACAAATAAACTTTATCCCATGGTAAAAGGAAAATTTTGTCGTCTTCTTTTCCTTCAGTACGCTTAAAATAAAAGTATGGCGTATTGTAACAACAGCTGTGTTGACACAAGTATCCTTCCAAGACCACGTCACCTATTATTTTTAAAGTATATTTAAAACACATTAACAAAGTTATATTTCAGTTCTGTCCTAATGCAAAATGTAAATAATCCTCCCTATTAGGAAAAGTAGCAATTCCAACTGAAATCACTGTTATGACACAAGAATTAATTGAGCCTCTTCAGATAATTGTGCCACAGCTAACATCTTTATCCATCTAGCAACCAGGAATCCCCATAAACCGACTCTTCTACACTTCACCAATACAGGGGGGTAATCGATGTTGGTAAAGAAATGGAAGCACTGTAAGAAGCTCAACTATCATCTAAATCCCCAAAAGTACTTGCTGCAATCTTGCCATGTAGCTTAATTTTGTTGAACTCTCATTTGGTAAAAAGTACTAGTCTGTAGGGCAGTGTTTCTCAAACTCTGAGCTATTGACATTTGAGACCATATCATTCTTTGTTGTGAAGACTACCTTCTGCATTGTAGGATGTTTAGTAGCATCTCTGGACTTTACTCTTCTTGCTGCCACCCTGACAATCAAAAAGTTCTCCAGACTTTGTCAAATGTACCTAAGGGGCAAAATTGCCCCCAGTTGAGAACCACTGCTGTAGGAGGTATATGATGTGTAGCAACTCTTAAAGATCCAAAATACCTAATAGTCCATTTCCCAGCCATTCTGGATAAATGAGGAGTCTCTATGTTATGCATTAGTAACATTCCATTAACTAGTATATTAAATTAACCATAAATCCCATTTCCTTGTCCTAGCAGACGATAAACATAAATCCAAAATATTTTTTCTATTCATTATTCTCTTCTATTACTCTATGAACTTAACCTTCTTATATTTTAGAGGCTCTTTTTAGCAGTCAACTAGAAGAGGGAGTTCTGGTAAATTGCCTCCATTGTCCCAAGTAAAAGTTGGGGGGAAGGGAGCCAAGGGACTTCACAACCATAGTTGTAGCCTTGTACGTAACGTCCCCTTAGCTTTTTCTTTTACTCTTTGTAAACAAGAGTTTACAACTGCTATCAGGAAGCCTTCAGAGTTTCTCCTCCTGTTGCTGAAACTTACATGAAGGAAAAAAAATCATCTTAGCTCAAAATTAAAGTGGCAAAAATGAAATACACAATTTAAAAGAATAAGGAATACATGAACATCTAAATATTATAAATCCAGTAAGACCAGTTCATGACCTTTATTGGCTAACCCATTCCCCAGAATATATTGCAGCACAAAAATTAAAATTAGAATTCCTTATCACTTAAACTTAAAAAGTGATTATTTGCATATATTCCTCATTTTGTTTCATTTGACCTTTCCTGAGAACCCACTAAGTGGCAGGCACTGGGCTAGGGACGTTCAGAGGTCAAGAGCATTTCTGCACATAGAGGCTCCACATAACGGCCTTCTCTAAGTGGCAACTGAAATCTATTGACCCATATTTGCTATGTTTTAATTGTTCAGCTTTTCAAACACAGTATGTTTTTTGGAGAGGGATATGCCTATTTTATAAGCAAGGTCCACAACGAGAAAAGAGAGGGGAGAGAAAATGATATGTTTGGTTACATTTTATTAAACTGTAAAAATCTTTTTCTGAACAAGAAAGTGACAATCATGTCAGCGGTTAGCAAACTTAAAACACGACAAGTGATAAATATCAACAAATTGCTAAACAAACTCTTAGCTACTGATTACAATGTTGATGTAAAACTGAAAAAGCCAGCTGACATAAAATAACATGTTAAAATGGAAAACCTCACTAACGAAAAGGGACAGTGCTGGAGAGTTCACTGGCTTTTGTGGGAAAAGTGTCACATACAAAACAATGCAAAAACATACACCACAGTTCACTGGAGGAGCTAGAAATTTGGGGCACAAAAGCAAAATGTCAGAGCCGTTCTCTGCTAAGTAATTACAAAATAAATAGGTCACCTACCACCCCTGAAATTATAAAGGCTCTGTGGGTGGCATCCACACACAGGGAGGAAGAAAATAGTAGGAACATTTGCACTTTCTCTACCCACTTAAGATTTTCCAAGAGCAAGTAGTTAACTCCTACATATTTAGAGGTGGTTTGGTATATAAATAAATAATTCTATAAGAATTTAGAAAGTCCTACAAGTGAAGAGCTTTGGACATATGACCTAGGAGCAATCCACAAATCCCTCTTTAAAATTCAAATGACTTTGGGCGCCTGGGTGGTTCAGTTGGTTAAGCGTCTGCCTTCAGCTCAGGTCATGATCTCGGGGTCCTGGGATCGAGCCCCACATTGGGCTCCCTGCTCATCAGGGAGTATGCTTCTCCCTCTCCCTCTGCCCCTCCCTACCTCTCTCTCTCTCTGTCTCTCTCTGTCTCAAATAAAATATTTTTAATAAATAAATAAAATAAAATTCAAATAACTCTCAATCATGCTCCTGGAACACTCCACTAGCTCTCTGTGCACCCCACCAAATATGTATGACCAAGGCAACAGAAACATCTTTTTGGTTTATAATTTAACTCAAGGCACCCGGTAAGGCCTTCACTTGGGTGTGAATTTTATAGCAATAGAAAAAAATCTCCCTCTATCTAAAATGACCATTTTCAATGTTCTTTTTTCGACTCTGTTTTAAAGGGACCAGATAGGTTTGTATAACTCCTATCCATGAGTTATCTCAACTCTTTAGCGTTCAAATAAACTAACCACTATTCATGTTTCGTACTTGCTGCCTTCCATTTCTCTCCTTCCACTGTTTCTCTGATGATTCTCTTACTGGAAATTGGTATTTCAGTCATTCCTCTTCACAACTTCATGGCCAGGTCAGCCTTTACGTCAGAGAACCCTTCTAGATGCTGGAAGTGTGCATTTAGTTCACAACACTAAGATGGCAAATGGGGTGTCAAAGCAAGGAACAAATGAGAGGTAACTATGCAGAGCTGAATTAAGTCTGAATCTGAAATCTACATGGGTAAAATTTTCAACATGAAATATCACATTTAATCCCAGGTGAACTTGCTTTTTAAAATAAATGATTTGGGCCCATCTTCACAACAAGAAGTCACCTTAATCTGGATTTTCCCCAAGAATGCATTTAACATGAAAAATATTAAACTCTAATCAATTCTGTCTTGAGAAAGGCCCACATTTAACAATAAAATGAGTGTCCAGTGGACATTGTGGATATCTCCCCAATATCCATTTCATCTTTCTCCAAGTGTATATTAACCAAGCTGTATAGATATTGACCCTACCCCCCAACTTCTGGGGTGGTCTCTGATGGGTCTCAACTACTGACTTCAACCTGATCAAACCCGACAGCTTTACATAATATTATGTAATGCCCCCACTCTATACTAAAATGAAATTCACAAAAAAAAATAATTATCTCCATAATTTCAAAAATCAATATAATTCTCAAAATAAAACATAAAGCAGAATTTTTAAAATAATTTATAAAACAAATGTATTCCAGTATGTAAATATTCAGACATAATAATGTAGTCAAATGCTTAAACCTTCACATGATATCAGCATGAAATGAGACACCTATAAATGCCAGTCATAAGGTATACTGAACAGATAACTCAAATACCAAAGCAATATCCCAACTGTAATGTGATTTTTTTTCAAATGGGTCAACATATCTTGGGAAAATTCTGAACAAAGGACAATATTCTCACAATACACCCAGTAGCTACACTTCTGGGAAATTCAATATATACTAAAATAGTGTCCCCAAACCACACTTTATGTTTAAATGAAAAACAGCTAAGCTCTAGGTTTGGATGATTATATACAATTTTTCCCCTATATATTGTCCAGAAGCACATCCAAAAGTTATGCACAATGGGACAATTCTTCGTGGTGCAGGCCAATCCCATGTATTGAAGGACCTCTAAAATCTCTGGTCCTCGTCCACCAAATGTCAGTTTTGACTTCCCCTTCTTTGTGACAAGGCAACACTCATCAAAAGTCTCTATGCACACTTTTCCTTAAGTTTCCATGCACATACAACTTGGTATCACTCCCTATTAAGAATCTCTGGGAATATCTTTACCACGACAATTTGTTCAGGAATAACTATGAAACCTGTGGCTAAGCCAGTCGGCATGAAAATTCTCCTGGTTCTATCAAGGTCAGCTCAATCAACACAAAGCTCAGGACTTCTGATGGAAATTCTGGGACCCTTTCTCCTTTTGTACAGTGTGGGATGTGGGTACAAAAACTGGAACTGGGCAAACTAAATCACAGAAGAGAAAAGAACTAAGAGAAGGGCAGAAAAGAAAGAGAGAGAGAGATTTAATCATCCTGGAAGCCTTATTTCAATTACATAAACAAACAATTCCCCTTTAATTCATAAGCCATATCAATCTTTGTTTTTCCATTACTTACAGATGGAAGTCCCTAGGTTTTCCCTTGCCCTCCAAGAATGCAACATGAGTCAGGGAAAATAGCCTCATGAAGGCAAGGATCTTGTATATCTGTTATAATACTGTGTCCCTGGAGCATAGCATGGTACCTGGCTGCCAATAAAATATTAATTAGTTGAGTGAATAAACAAGCACAGGACTGGACAAACATGTGGTATACAGGCATGTACTATCTTCATAGCTTTACCATTTACTACCTGAGATCACCCTGGAAAATAGCCTCTCGGATTCCTTACCTGTAAAACTGAGGACAATCACCTCTTCATCTCACAATACTTTGCTCCTAGATGAGTATGCTCTAGCTACACTAGCCTCCTTGTAAAACTTCAAACACCCCACTCTCTTTCCTGACCCATGGACTTTAAAAGATGATTTGCTCTGCTGGAATATTCTTTCTCCTCCCCTTATGCTTAGCTTTTCCTGGTCCTTCATAATTCAATGTAAATGTCACTTCCTCCGCGGGGTCATCCCTGACAACCCTGTGGCTGTGTCCATGTTGCTATCATATACTGTTAATTTCATTCATGGCACTTATCATAATCTATGCTAATTTCAATTTTTGTTTCCTCATCTAGTCTTTTTCACTAGAAAGTAAAGTTGAGGAGGACAGATAGCATATCTATCTCATTCATCTGTCACCAACAGCTAGCACATAGTTGTCAGTACATAATTGTCAAATGAGTGGTCCCTACTTCTCCAGCTCACCTCAAACTCTATTGTCTGTACCTACCAGGACTTATTTTGATTCCTCAAATACGCTTTTGCACATGCTATTCCTCCTGTAGAAGTCGTCTTCTTCCCTCCCAGCATTGCAACACTACCTACCCTCACCCCCCCCATTCCATCATCCTTCACCTGTCTAATTTCTACTGTCCTATCAGGTCTCACCTTATACCATTCTTTTCCAGAAGACTTTCTCTGATCCAAAATACTATGTCCCCAGCCATAATGCCCTATCATAATACCAATCACATGTATTATAATAATAATTTCGTTATCTCTTTTCCCTGGTAAACTGTAAGCTCTATGGACGTAAAGGAGTTTATCTTGGTCACACCTATAGGCACATAGTAGGTGCTCAACAAGAACTATTCCCTTCCCTCTTCTAATAAGACTGGTACTTAGATTTGAGGTTGGGAACAAGGGCCAATTGCCCAAAAACAGCCAGTTTTGGGTTTTTTGTTTTTGTTTTCCAAGTGACCCAAACAAAGCCACATTCTTAGCAAAATCTGACTTCTTTAACTTGCTATCAAGCAAAATGCCAGTTCTGAAGGACCGGATAGTTCAATAACTTGCTCAGCACTCCAGTGACAGGCATCACAAGATTACCATCAGATTTATCATTTGGAAACTCAACTACTCAACAAAAGTAAAAATCTCTTCATCACAAGGTTATAGAGCCAGCAGAGCATTACTACTACAAGGTGAGAGAGATCTGGAAAATTCATCACATACATAAAGCAAAGCGTTCTTTGAAAATGAAAATAAACATTAGGGAAAAAAACTAATGAAAAATGGACTTTATATATTATGGTAAAACAACCAAATTAAATAAGAAAATAAGCTTTCCTTTCAGAATGCAAATTTAGAGGCTGATTTACCACCTCTGAATTATTCCACTTACAGATATCATCAGCTCAATTAAGTTAATAACAAAGCTTGCATTATACAATAAAGTGAAAAATCAAAGTGCTATTAGAAAAGCTTATCTTTTGACTGGTCAGTAACTAGAGAATGAGGATTTACTTATTCTGTGACGTGAACTGATAAACAATGTACATCTCAGGAGAAGTCATATATGTGTAGAAGGAATGCATGGCTTCTTCACCCTGATTGACTTTTCTCTGTTCTCCATGTGTCTCAGGAGAAAAATGCTCTTTTTCATGCCAGAGGCTTCACGATGAATGCTGATGAAATAATATTTGACTCATCACCGCCTAGACACTTTGCATGCAATTTTTCAACTTTGTAAATTCATTGCCTTGCACACACAGCAGCCTTGCAGTATGATTCCTAGTTAACAAGTGGACATGTTTTTGTTTTTAATTTGTAGAGATTTTTGTTAGGAGAAAAACTATATTCCCTTTCATCAATTTAGAAGATCCAAGTATCTGAAAAGTTATTTTATTTAATACAGTGATCCACAAGTGTTATGAATCATTTAATGTAAATATGGATACAAATGGGTTAGACAGAATCAAACCCAGAATCAGACAGAATGTGGCAGTTTTCATCTCCTTTGTGATTCTTCTGTCAAGTCTGATAACTTTCAAAGAAGGAAACTACTTCCCCCCTCTATGAAACTATATCATTCCAATATTCAACAAATATAAACAGCAGAAGACAAACCTTTTCAGGATATGATTCCTACCCACAACAGGTTTTGGAGGAACACTACACAGAAAAAAATAAGCTATCATTGTAATTCATGACAATAAGCATGAGTTATAAAGACCTCCTAAGGGCGCCTGGGTGGCTCAGTTGGTTAAACGACTGCCTTCGGCTCAGGTCATGATCCTGGAGTCCCGCGATCGAGTCCCGCATCGGGCTCCCTGCTCGGCAGGGAGCCTGCTTCTCCCTCTGGCCCTCCCCCCTCTCATGTGCTCTCTGTCTCTCTCATTCTCTCTGTCTCAAATAAATAAATAAAATCTTTAAAAAAAAAAAAAAAAAGACCTCCTAAGCTTTTTCTGTAAATAGCATATATGCACAGAAGTTTATAATTACTTGGTTGGGGGGGGTCAAAGACAGAAGATATTGACAGACTAAGAAATATAAGAAACCAGGATAACATCTTCTAACCACAAAGTGTTTTGTGGTTAAATATCTCTTAACAGAATTGGAAAGGGGGGGTGCTAATTTAGAACACAGCCTTTGGCTAAGTAAAGTTTTATAGAACAGTGGTTGGTAATGTTTTGGGCTTCGTTAGCCTCTTTGAGACTCTTATAATCTTCAATTTCTTATTCCCAGAAAAAAAAAATAGGCATATGCCAAAATTTTAATAAAATTTGAGAGGATTTCCTGAGCCCCTTAAGTCTACCCATGGAAATCCTCCTCCATCCCCCAAAAGAAGGCTCTGCTTTGAAGAGGACCCTCACCTTAAATATGGGACTGAAACTTAAAGAAAAGACAAAAAAAACAAAAACACGTTGTATTAGGAATTTGTCCTCAATACAGTTGTAGCTCTTCGGCCTATTTCTCACCCCTGCCACCTATAGGACAGATGCACTGGGAAATGCCCTAACCATGGGCAAATAAGCCATGATCTACTGAATTTATATTATAAGTGATCATATCTAAACTATTGAAGAACTGAAGAAAACTAATACTTAGGAAGCACTTAGGTAACCTAAACCCTCTACAAGTTATTATCACCTCTTACCACAATATACCTTCCTAAGAACAGCGGGAGTTAGTTATTATTCCGTCTTAGTCCATTCAAGCCACTATGATGAAATAGCAGAGACTGGGTGGTTCATGAACAACACAAATTTATTTCTCACAGTTCTAGAGGCTGGAAGGCTGAGATCAAGGTGCCAGAACTGTGAGACATTCAAATCAAGACATGTCAAGACATTAAGCATGGCTGTGTCCTGATGAGAGCTCTTCAGGGATCTCTCTGGAGCCTCTTTTATAAGGACACTAATCACACCCATGAGGGCTCCAACCTCAAGACCTCATCACCTCCCAAAAGCCCCACGTCCTCTTTTTTGTTAAGATTTTATTTATTTATTGGAGAAGGGGAGGGAGGGAGGGGGGGGGGGGGGGCAAGGGGGGGCATGGAGCAGAGGGAGAAGCAGACTCCCTCCCTACTGTGGGGCTCCAATCCCAGGACCCTGGGATCAAGACCTGAGCTGAAGGCAGATGCTTAACTGACTGAGCTACCCAGGGCCCTCAAAAACCTAATGCCATCTCCTTAAAGGTTAAGTGTCAACATATGAATTTTGGGAAAATACAAACATTCAGACCACGGCATTCACACTCAATCACACTCAAACACAGTGGCTCCATGAGAGAGACAAACCGAGAAACAGACTCTTAACTATAGAGAACAAAATGATGGTTGGGGAGGGGGTGGGGGAGATGGGTGAAAGAGGTGATGGGGATTAAAGAGTACACTTATCATTATCATAATAAAAACAACAACAGTAGCCCCATGAGGTTAAGTAACCTGCCCAAGGTCACACTGCTGGTAGGTATGGGAACTGGATTCTAACTGATTAATTCCAAAGCCCACATTCTATTATATTCTATTTCCCCACAGCTAAGTTTATGGCATGGTCATCCACAGTGTTTGGAATACAATCAGAGCCTAGGGCCTTCTTCGTGGAGCACATACCTAATCTAGTCAAAAGAATCCCAGCCCTTTCTCACTACCTCTACCACAACCACCCTGGTGTGAGCCATCATTATCTCCATATGGATTATTCTAACAGCCTCCTCACCAGTTTCCCAGCTCCCATCCTTCCCCCATACATTCTATTCTCAACCTAGCAGCCAAAGGGATCCTTTTAGAACTTAAGTTAGAACACAGCATCCCTCCTCTGCTCCAACCCTGCAGTGGCTCCCAAACATAATCAGAATAAAAACAGCAGGACTTACAAAAGCCTAAAAGGCCCAACTCTATCAGGTCCCACCTCTGCCTCTCTGCCTTCCCCTCGGATTTTGAACTCTCTCCCTCTAGAATACTCCCATCCAGCTACACTGGCCTCCTCAACGTATCTCTCGACTTTTGCTCTGCTTACTCCCTCTTCCCTCCCCAGACTCCCCACCACAAACTCCCACACATCTTTTAAAAGCCATGCTTTGCTTCAAAAACCACCTCCTCTGTGAGGTCTTCTCAGACCATGTGATTTAAAATTGCATACCGTGGCGCCTGGGTGGCTCATTAAGTCAAGCATCTGACTCTTGGTTTCAGCTCAGGTGATGATCTCAGGGTCGTGGGATCGAGCCGCCATCAGGCTCCACACTCAGCACAGAGTCTGCTTGTCCCTCTCCCTCCCCTAGCTTGCATGCACACATGCTCACTCTCTCTCTCTCTCTCTCAAATAAAATCTTAAAAAGCAATAAAAAATAAAATCGCATATCAACTCCTACCCCACCATCCCTTACCCCCCCACACTCTTATTCTTCCCCATAGCACTTATTATCATTTGGCATACCATTAACATTACTTGTTCATTTATGTTCTATTTTCTGCCACCTATGAATGTAAGTTTCATAAGAGCAGGAATTTTTGCCTCATAGTTTACGGTTTTAGTTCCAGTTCCTAGAACAAGGCCAGGCACACAGTAGGTGCACAATCAACATTTGATGAATGAGTGAACTAATAAGTGGTCACTGGCACTTCAAGTCTCAGTTGGCAGACCCACAGAAGACACTGAATTGTTAAGGTTTTCCAGAGCCTATCCTATTTGTGATAGCAGGATTGCCTTGTTACACTCCACTGCACATCAATTAAATGCAGTCTTTGAGGGTACATGCAATGCTCAGCAAAGCTGGGCTTCCCCCGGTACAACCAAACGTCTGCTCCACGTCCTCTTTTCAGTTCAGTGCACCATTTAAGACATCTGAAACAATGGAAACAGAAACATTCATTTTAATTTAAAATAACCTTTTTTCAGAAGAGGTGTGAGCTTTCCATTTTAAACAGGCTTGCCAACTGAATCCTTAATTCAATAATGAGTTCCACAAGAATTAATAAATTTCATGCTACCCAAAGACCAGCAATAGGGTAAAAAAATAATAATAATAATTTCCGTCCTTGCCCATGGAGTAACCAGATATATAAAAGAAGAAATCTTATGATTCTGTGAAGTTGTTAGATGTGGTTTAATGGTGACGGGCATGGATAGGGAGACGGTCCCAAAGCTGATTACTTTCAATACCACTGTAGGAAGAGGTCTTATCAATCACTTGTTAAAAGGTAGGCTTGGGGAAAATAAGATAAATACAAATAAGTACACCAATGTATTTTAATACATTGAAGAAACTAATAGTCACAGCATAGTCATTATTATAATTACTTGGTGCTGTCACAACCAACGCATCCAACACTGTAAAATGAGTACTCTTTACTGAACTACTGAGTGTTATAAAATTCTTAAGTATTTCATAGAATTCATGTCTCCCATTTAGGGACTGCAATTTACAAACAAGTGACATAAACTGAAACATTCTACCCCAGAGTATCAGCACTATAAGTTTTCTTACTGGAAAAGCAAAATACAGTAGGCCCTCTTTATCCACAGGAAATACATTTTAAGATCCCCCGTGGGTGCCTGAAACTGCAAATAGTACCAGACCCTGTATATACTAGGTTTTTTTTCCTATACATACATAGCTACGGTCAAGTTCAATTCATAAATTAGGCACAGTAGGAGATTAATAGAACAATTTTAATAATACACCATAATAAAATGTATATGAATGTGGTCTCTCTCAAAATATCATATTGTACTGTATTCACCCTTCTTCTTGGGGTGATGTAAGATTTTAAGGCCACTACTGATCTTCTGACGGTAGGTCAGAGGATCATCTACTTCCAGACCATAGTTGACCGTAGGTTAGTGAAACCACAGATCGGGGGCAGGGGGGTAATGTACACAGTTTTATTACAGAGTATGAAGATTATGCTTACTAATTTATAGTTTATGCATTGATTTAATATAGACTACATACAGCAATTCTAAGAAATCATTAATAGGCCTTCTCCTGGTTGGGGATAGGAGAAGGAACATATAAACCAATATCTGTACGAGAGAAACCGTTTCTCCAATTAGCAGGCTGCGTGACCAATGACATACATCTTAGTAACAAGCATTCCTTGAAACCATAGCATGTCATAAAAAGACTAAGGAGGCTACAATTGGGGGAGAGGCTTTCTTATTCAAAAGCCCGTACCAAATCAGAGCTGGAAGGGATTTAGCCCAACTTCCTCATTATAACAACAGAATAATTGAGGTTTGAGTTTGAAAACTGACTTGCCCAGGATCACACAATGACTGAGCCAAGGACTAAAATAAAGTCTCCTAACCCCTAATCCAATCTTTTTTTTTTTCCACTGCATTGTGGGTACTTGGTAAATAATGGTTTTCTTTTCTTTTAAGCAGTAGGGGGAAAGGCAGAGGGAGAGAGGACATTGTCATTTATTATTGTTTATTTGTATTTTTAATATAAAGACTTTAGAAAGACAATACCAGAGCGGCAATGTGTATTTTATTTCCCCAGAGCATGATGTGCTCTTGGGTAAATGTGTTTTATGAAGAGATTTGTCCTGGGAACTTGACACATTTTACTGTAGATATTTTAGCAGTTTCCTTTTATTTAGTTGTAGGATTAAATTTTTATCCCAGCCTCCCCAGATCAATGTCTGCAGATTATCAGTGGTTTTGTGAGGGAGTACCTGAATAGGGATGATGGCTTTCTTCATTAAAGAATGTTATCATGGACATTCAAAGGACTTTCTCCTGCCCAACAAGAAAGAACAGCTTCAGACATTGGCTTCTTCAGCTTCCCCTCAGCTATAGAAAACTCCCTTTCTGGAGCTCAAGCCCTCCGGTACCACCCAAATCTGGGGAGGGGGTGTGGGGGGAGTACACACCTAGACAGTCTGGCTAATGCAGGGCAAATATGAGGGACAATATTTACTTCAGGGCTCGCTGCCAAGAGGAGCAAGGCTTTGTTGGACCTCTTCTCCATCCATCCAATCCTGCTTCCTCCTCTTTCCTTTCACACGCACTTGATCCCAAATAAATATCTTGCACCCCAAGCTCTGCCCCAATATCTGCTTCCACTCAATCCAACCTACAACAAATGTTTTACTTTCTCAAGTAGACACCGTAATCAGATGCATTCAGCCAACCTAGAATGATGTACACTGTTCACACTACAACCAACTTCCCCAGTGCTGAATTTACTGCTGTCAGAAATAGATTATTTCCCATAGGAATAGGAAAATTTGAGACTACCTGCCTGATCAAAAACTATAGGCATGGCGCACATCAGATCAAAAAGTTAGCCCGTGAGTCTGAGTGAAAAGACCCTGGACTGTAGCGAGAACAGATGGGTTGCTGGTGGTGGGGATACCGGGGAAGGATCCTCTGTTCCCATTTCATCATGACCAGCCTCTCTGGGCCAGGCACTGTACTGCATGCTTTATATATGCTTTCCCTGTAAGTTCTCACAACCATTCTCTGCTCTGAGGTAGGTTTGGTTATCGCTGCTTTATAGTTTTGGAACAGTCTTAGGCTAAATAAGTTGTTCAAGGTCACTAACCTGATCACAGACACCCAAAATTCCTTTGACTATGAACAACGTTCTTCATACCAGACAAAGAAGATAGATTTAAAGCCCCTAAGCATCTCTGGAGATGGAAAGGTCAGAAAGAATGATGGCGGAGTTCAGGAGGTTGTGTGTTCCGTGCAGCCTGACCATACATGGAGGCATACCTCAGCTAATGGGGATGCTTTTCTGTGACATGGTTCAAGGTTGTTGGCGTCTGCCTGGAAGGCTCCAGTTCCTGGCCCTGTCAGTTGGGCTTTTATCAGCCTCAACCTTCAGAGGCTTTACCTGAAATCTTCTCTGGCTCTGCTCCCTGCTTTGAGGATACGCCTCACACTTGCTTCTCACTGTATTCAAACAAAGAACTTTGCTTGGCCCTTTGCTATTTCAATGTTTAAATTTTAATGTGTGTTGCAGTTGAATGGTTTTATCTTTTTTAGTCAGTAATCTTTTGACTTGGCTTCATATTGTTATTTGCTTTTTAAAAACTTTTAAACTGTGAAAAGTAAGAGACAATGCAAGCAAAGCAATTACAAGGAGAATCATGCCCCCAACAGGGGAAACTGAATACTTCTTTTCTTTTTTTTTTTCTTAAGAGAGGAAGGGGGGGCGGGGTTTGCATTTTAAGCAGACTCCACGCCCAGCGCAGAGCCTGATGGAAGGCTCAGTCCCAGGACCCTGAGATCATGATCTGAGCCAAAATCAAGAGTCAGGTGTATAACCAACTGAGCCACCCAGGCGCCCCAGAATGCTTATTTTCTATAGTTAGCTCTGCACTGGCCTTTCCTAGATCTCTAAGTGGGACTCCTAGACAAACCTCAATCAACACTCGACTCAGTCAACTAAGAAAGACTGACAAAATCACATTCATCACTGACCCTAGTAATTTACAAAACTCAAACTAGATTTACCTATGAATTGCATTGAAACTGGCCTTCATAGACGATTGCTGTTTCTGTTCTCAACTACTTATTGAGTGCCACAAACACCCAGCTTCCCGTGCTATCCACCCAACAGGGGAAGCATTTTCATCTGCATGTATACTAGCTACTGGTAGGTAATATTTCCCCTTGGTATAAAAAAAATAAACTGGGGCTCATGAAGTTGAGTAACTTGCCACTTTATGAGCTTGTGATTTTAGAGAAGCTATTTCACTTATCTGAGCCAGTTCTCACATGTATAAAATGGGAAAAATAACTACCAGAGCCTAGTACAGTGCCCACTCCCCTAATGCTCTGCCTGGCACGAGGCCCTCAATTAGCATTTGTTGAATAAATGAAAGTCACAAGAGCTGAATGTGAGGAGAATTGGAAATACCATATGGAAACTGACAAGGACAATCTAGGTGGCTCCAGTGTTGATATCCAGAGTCCCATGTTGGTCAATAGCAGGCCAGAAATGCCAACTTTGTCTCTCATTCTCCAAATGCTTAAATTCCTTTCACTACACTTTACCATGTTTCAGATCACAGCATCGTTATGTTCCCAGAATAACTAAGCCCAACGAAAAACATGCCACAACAGAAATTCATAGTGTCTCTCATATATAACTACCCAATATTGATCAATATTCCAGAGCATCTGAGAAGTAGGAGAGCTCTCCCCAAGTCAGACCCTTCAATAAAATTCCTCAGCTCTACCTCAGGTCAAGTTCCCTATAACACTTGCTGGAAGAAGGTACAAATCTCTAATTAAATTATTAGAATCACCTCTAAATTTAGGTAGATTCTTAAAGAAAGCCAATTAAACAGATCCAGACTTTTGTCCAGAGTGCCTGAATTTTTTTAAATGGTTATTATTTATTGAATTGTTAACTATTTCGCAGGCAATGTTTTAACCACTTCATGTGGATTAATGTCTTTAACCATTATGACAACCTATTATGTAAGTCCCACTAGTATCCCCATTTTCCAGTGGAGAAAAGTGAAGTACACAGAGGTCAAGGAACACACTCAAAGTTATACTGTCAATAAGGGCTTGTCAAAGATTGAAACCCAGGCATTCCGGTGCCAGAGACCATGATGCTACACAATCCCTTTGTATCTGCTTTCAGACTCCTTTGCTTTGACAGAAACCTAAGAAGTGGCTAAGTTTAAAATAGTGTTGAACAAGGTTTTTCAACACAGAGGTAGCTACAATGTGTGTTACTGCCCACCTTCCTCTTGCATAATCCTATTCATCTTCCAACACTCACAACCTTCTTTACTTCCCTGAAAATACTCAGCCCCATTCGCTTAAGAATCTTCCATACATGACTAGTCATCTAAAGGAGTCTCCTAAAGGGCACCTGCACCCCAATGTTTATAGCGGCAATGTCCACAATAGCCAAACTATGGAAAGAGCCCAGATGCCCACTGACAGATGAATGGATAAAGAAAATGTGAATATATATATATATATATATATATAATGGAATATTACTCAGCCATCAAAATAATGAAATCTTGCCATTTACAACAACATGGATGAAACTAGAGTGTATTATGCTAAGCGAAATAAGTCAGAGAAAGATAAATACCATATGATTTCACTCATATGTGGAATTTAAGAAACAAAACAAATGAAAATAGGGGAAGAGAGGAGAAATAAGATAAAAACAGAGAGAAGGGAAAACTATAAGAGACTCTTGACTATAGGGAACAAACTGAGAGTTGCTAGAGGGGTAGTGGGCGGGGGAATGGGGTAACTGGGTGATGGGCATTAAGAAGGGCACTTGTTGTGATGAGCACTGTGTGTTATATGCAACCGATGAATCACTAAACTCTCTCCAGAACTTATAATACACTATATGTGAACTAACTTGAATTTAAAAATAATAATATTAATAAAGTCTCCTAACTGCATTTGAAAAATACCAGTTATTGTTAAAGGCATACCTGACCTTCTATAAAGTCAAGTGATCAATATACAGAGTTTAGAACTGACAACCAATCAAATAAGGGGATTTTTTTTCACCTGCTGAACTCAAAGGAACTGACCATCACAAAGACTACCTGACTAGGAACTGTTTTCATCTGCAAATGTTTTCATTTCTGTCCAGGGTAACATCCCTAGAGCTATCACACTACACAACTCCAGCATATGCATTCACATGATCTACGTGAAGGGAGCTGCCTGGATTGGTGCAGTGCACAACCTGAGCCCCTGTGAGCAGCAATGCTGACACATCTTATGGCAATCTAGTAACAATTTTCTCTGCCTCCATCCACAATCTTATTCATCGAGTCTCCTCTTGATGGTATCTGTTTCTTCAAGACCTTTAGTCAAATTATCCTTTAAAGTTCAAAAACTCCCTTATGTTTACCATGTAGTTGACAGTTGTTCTTCTTTCCTGTAGCAAACAAATGGAATTAGCAAACTGTTACTGTTGCCTATTGTTCTTAAATGTGGATCCTTCTCTAGAAGGTATATTTCAATATAGTGAGGAGATGTTAGCCAAGTTCCTATAAGAAATATCTCTGTCCAAAATTATGTTCATTATGAACACACCAGCCTCATGTTTATTATGGCTACTAAAAAGCACAAAGAGGCCTCTTCTGGAAGCACCCTGATTGAGGCAGGCAATTGTGATTGAATATTGTTCCTGCCAATCACTTCTGTTCAGGGGAACTCAACAAAGATGAAACCCTACGAAGGAATGGCCTTATCCCTTCCCTGACCAAAAAAAAAAAAAAAAAAAAAATCAAAAACCAAAAACCAAAAAAAAAAACCGGAAAGGTCCAGATCTGGTTGAACATCTGTAGAAAAAAAAAATTATATGGAGAACTTGTGGTAACAAATAAATGTTGTGTGATACTGTTTTCGATATAGAACAAAGAAGCAAAAGAATGACCCTTTACTGATTTACCTCTCTGGGTGTCCTGGATTTTTCTTTTTCTTAATTTAAAATACACATTAAGTGTACCCTGAAAGGAGACAGCCCTCATATTCAGCATCATTTAAAGAAACATCCCAGAGCCTAAAGCAGAACCCTATCTATACCGGATACCATAGGATGCCACCTCCCCATGGGCTGGCAGGTTTTTCATTAAGCCACTGCCCTCTCAGGATAGACTGGTGAAGGAGACCTATATTCTCATTTCATAAAGAAATTGGTCTGGCAGTTATGTCTCAACCAGAGGGACTTGGCCTTGATGTCCAACCTGGAAGTGTTAGTCGATCATCAACTACCTGTAACCATTTATTTAAAAGCCTCTCCTCGGTAGGGTATAAGCATGAAGCCGTTTTTTCCCCTCTCCAAAGCCTCCTAAGTGGCTCCCCCCTTCCCCAGTATAACAGATCCCTTAACGGTATCCTGGGGAGGCTCCATATCTTCTTAGCAGCCTTTTGGTTTTAATAGTTTGTGCAGTCTGATATCCAATTTCCTATCAGATGTGAAACTTTTCCCTCTCCCGACACTGCTCAGTCTGTGGTAGAAGGGACCTGGAGGGGGCGGAGGAAATTATTTTCTTTCATTTGTCTTCCTTCTTTACCATAGCATGAACATCAGCGCTCTCCCTCTAGGACATCCTCCTCCCCTACTGAGTCTCTCTCCCTTTTCAGATGAAAGGTTCCAGGGTCTCTTACCCAAATGGCATCACCAGCTACACTGGCTGTTCACAGATGCCCAATCTGGAGGCAATGCACAACTCCTCACTCTCTCAGGAGGCCCACATGTGACTTCTTCAGCTGACTCTGCAGGTGTCCTCACTGTTCCTTGACATGAGGACATCTAGTTCCAGCCTGCCCTGCCCTCAATGCCTACCTGCAAGTGGTATGCCCCAAAGCCCTGTGCTGTGGGGTTGGGGAGACAGCTTAAGCCCAGCCATCTCTGACACCAATGAGAAATTTATGCTTCCTCCTTGCCATGCCAAATGGTGGGAATGCAGGCTATTCCCCCTCTGGCTCCTCTCCGCCCTACCATTTCACTCCAGCTCTCCTTCCCGCATCCCGCCCCCAAGCCCCAATGAGATAAGCACAGGGTAGCCCAGGTCCTTTGCCATATCGAATGTCTATCCTGCAGTGCCAGCTTTGCCTTCTTGCAGGCACCCTCAGTGCCTAAGAGTTGTCTCAGAAACCCCCTCACGTCATCTGGAGAAGCCGAAGCTCCCTCCTTCAGCTTGGCATCATTCCCCCACCCCCACCCCATCATCACTCTTCAGGCTGCCATTCTGCGTGCCTGCAAGCCTCCCCCTTCTCTCACCCCATCTTCTTTTATACACTGGAATTGGGGGCTAGGGGTTAGCGTCATGATTGGAGGTAGCAAAGCTTCTGCCTCTTAGCCTGAGTGAAGTGTGTGGCTCCCAATTATGGTGGCGGCTTTCTGAAGAATGGGAGGTTTAACCTCCCAGTCCCTAGCTTTGAGATCTCGTCTCCAGATCCCAGGCAATAGAAAAAGTGCCACCCAACATCCTGTTACATGTAGAAACATCACCCAAGGCTTTAGGAAGCAAAAGGCTGCCTTTTTGATGATCCTGAGAGTTCTCTGGAATACCTCTGATAAAGACTAAAAATCTTCAGGATGTGACAAGATTCAAAAAAATCAAATGCAGACTCTGACCGGATAATGTCCTCTGGGAGTTTTAAAACGATTTGTTTATACTGAGCCTGAGATCTAGAAAGTGACTCTCTTGTGCTCAAGTTTGGGTCCTTAATTAAAATATGACCACTAGGCAATGTAGAGACAAGAGGGGTTTAGCTCATCAATCCTGGTTCACATTAAAAGGGACATTTTTCTTAGTTACCTGATATAACTAACTAGAAGTCATTCCTTCTAATGCCAGTATGACCCCTTCCCCAATAAAAAAAGATCATATATGTTGTAATATATATGTTGGGCCCCCCTTTTTGAGGTGTTCATGGATTTTTGAGACAACCCCACCGTATGGTCTTTCAAAATTTTCTATTTCTTATGATCCCATTACCTGACATTATTATCTCAGGATCACTTAGAATTTTCTAGACCATGACTCATTGGTGCACTTTACCTGGAGTAGATGCACCCTCAGCCTGATCCTGAGCTAGGACTTGGCACAGACTTACAGAATTTGTTAATGTAACATTTGCTTTTGATTCTAAGACAAAAATATTCATATGAACCCACTATGGGTTCCTGATATAAATCCCAATAATATTCCTTCAATTTCTTTACTGTAATTTGTTAAGAATCAACGTGGATAAGAAGTGGCTTTTTAGAACTAAAGTTCAGGTCCTACAAATACTGGAAAATATGGAAGAACACAAAAATGTAAATGATTTTCTGAAGTTTTTAGAAAGAGGTTTTCAAACTGGGTTCTGCAGAGCCCTGGGATTGCACTGAGGTATCATAAGAGCCTTCATGGCAGTGGAAAATTCCAGAGTGTGGCTCTTCCAGCGCTCTCCCCGCTCACACATTGTCAACCCAAGTAGGTAAGATTTCACCTGCTTTGTATAGTAGGCTTAAGGTTTTGTATAGGGGGAAACATGGTTTTGCTAACAAAAAATAAACTTTTCCTTTATGAAGTTCTTTAAAGAAACTGAATATATATCCTCTTGCATTATCAAATAAGAATAAAAGCTTCCTGAAGGAACAACTGGACTTCTTACCCATCACTACCGTAAGAAACAGAATGTTAGTAACTATGCCAAAAATGCCATCACTATTTCTAAGAATCACTCTTCTGTGTTCAGCTATATAGCTTCCTTCAACACTCAGCCACAGAAATGCCTTTACTGAACTATAATTTAATATTATGCCTTGGCCTTTATCAGGGGTCGATATAAAGAAGAGCAGTATGACAAACACTTCTGCCTTGTTTGTGAAATTGCTGTTGAAGATATTGTCCGTGTCCCTTATATGAAGACACATGCAATGAACTCCCCTTAGAGCTAAGGGCTAGAAAAATCTTCTATGTTTTTTGTTGTTTTTTTTTTAAGATACCAAGGAACTTGTAATTTAGTTTGCCTTTAGCTGCCAGTAAACTGAAACTGAAATTTAGCTTTTAAAGGCACAGTGTCAGAAAAAAAAAAAAATTAAAGGCATAGGGTCAGGGGGAGGACCTATATTCAAGACGTTATGTTTTCTGCCCAATTATCAATTATCACCTGGTTTTCCAGTAATTCAGCCAATGTTAATGGAGTACTCAGGTGCCAAGCACTGTAGTAGGTATCAATGGCACAAAAATTATTAAAAAATAATGCTTTCCCTAAAATAGATCTCAGTTAAATGGTTCCTGTTCTTTTATTTTTATGATCTTTCTGTTTATCTACCTTTATTTGTAACTGGTCCATATTTTGAAAACAGAGATGGTATTACAGGTAAGTAAATTGAATTAGCAGGTTATGGGAAGAGAAGGCACGATTTCAATTTGCCTAAAGGGTCAGATAACAGACATTATATTCTTCTCTCTGAGCTTCCTAAATCATCTTCCAGACTGAAACTCTCTTCCAACCCATCCTACGATCATCAGATTAATTCTCTTAATAGGCTTTTCTGATCACGTCACTCAGCCACTTAAAAATATTAACTGCTACCCCATACACATTTTCCTCAAAATCAACAAACAGCATCAAGTCAGAAGCAGTCTTGGCATCAAGAAAATAGAAGCTGCCTAAACCCTTCATCCTCCCTATGTGCTTACAAGTGGATGGGACGGAGTAACACATTTCTAGAATGAAATAGGCACATCCAAGTGCTAAAGGCCTTATTTAAAAAAAAAAAAGTCACAACAGATACATGTGTACTTGCACCTAAAAATCAACTTATTTTTTATCTGTTTGGGATCTTATATAACTATAAGTAAGTTACTTACTTTTTTCACAGGTTTGCTCACATTCCTATCAGCACCATACCCAAGGGGGAGGGAGGACTGATCTGCAGTTTCTCATTTGCAGTTTTAAATGTGTCCAGAATCTGGCTTCTGGAGCCAGAAGGACCGTTGACATAGACTGGTTTCCTTCTTTCAGGCAAGGAAAGGCTTCCTTTCACCCTTTACAAATTCAACCACTTGAGCGAACCAAGATCCAAGGGCACCCAGCCAATCAGCACCTATCATGCTCCTTTCAGGTTCCTCCATGGTGTCTCTATGAAGCAGAAAGGCTGCCTGCCCGTGAGCCCATGCTGACAGCAGTCCGAGGTGACTGTCCACAGCCCATCAGCACATTCTTCCTTCCAACCTCTTGCAGGTTAGTTCTTAGTTGAAAGTCTACGCAGAGAAAGATAGCATTCCTAGATTGTGTTACTTGCCGAGAAGCCCAAGATGTGTTCTCTATAGAAAGGAAGGTCTTCTCTTCTTTAAATGCAGAAGATGGCCCATAATGACAATATATAGGGCCCATTTGCAATATCTGATGTTTGTATAGTTATTTAGTGTCATAGAGAAAAGACTGGATACTTTGATAAGACTTTAATAGCAATTTCATAACGCAGTCATATACTGTCATAAAAAAGAATATCCTTTAGTCAGTTTACTCCAATTTCAACTGTAACTTTCCCACTTTCCTAGCCAGAGAAGTGTTCATAAGCTAAGTTCTTTCTCTTCCAGATTTATCTTGTACATAGAATAGAAATCTCTATTTCTACACACCCTAGAGCCCAACAGGGCTTCTATGCCATTCATTAAAATAGACTCTATTATTTAGCAAAGTCTATTTATGGGGTTAGGAATACTAGCAAGACTCAAGAAATAAATTCTCCAGTTAGGTTTCATTTAGTTAGCAGATACAGTTACCCAGTGAACTAGTGAAACAAAGTGATGGTAGCCTTTAGGTGTTTGTGTTTCTGGAGAGCAATAGGAAACCTAACAAGGCTGCAGTGCAAAATATTTTCAATAAAGCAGACATTTCTGATTTAGTGCATTCCTCTGGAACAGCAGGCCTCCACGAATAATACACAGAATGATATTGCTTTGGAAAATGTGCAAAATACCTTACACTGCAGTCAACTGAATCTAGAGGGAAAAAAAGATGAAGTCTGGAAGATTTTTCTTGCCACGCTCATTAGAGAGCATTTTTTAATTACATTCATATTCCCAGATTACTGCTTTGTATGCACAGGGAACAACGTAGGAAAAAAAAAAAAAAACCTAAAGTGGATATGATTTGCTATAAACTACCGGGGAAACTGTGACTTACTGTCAGTTCCTTAAACAGATAAAGCAGATAAGGAGTACAAAGACCCCCCTCCCAGGAAGATGAGGCACCCTGATACCCCTCAAGCTCAGGAATTCACTCTTGACCCCAATAATGGAAAATGTGACAACTCATTCAATGTTGAGAAATTTTACTTATTGATGGATTACCTGTAGCATAAAGATGTCCCACGTTCTCTGCAAACTTAGAACCCACAATTCAGATCTAGTCCAGATCTGAAGGATAGATATAAACATTCTAACAATGTTCTCCTTTGCATGATAATTCATCTCCTGTTTAAAGATCTGTGTTACCCTATTCTGAAATTCAGGGTCACTCTCCCATAGAAGTGAGGCATAGAGCCCTGATGGGGGCAGTGAATAATTTCAGGCTATTTGTACACAGCTGCAGCTACTTGCATGGGTAATTGCTTTTGCCCAAATCACCAGCATAATTGTGGCTCTAAAGACATAGATTTAAAAGCCATTGAAATGTCAAATTATATTACAACAATAGAGCTAGTTCTCCAGAAAATATTCATGTTTTAATTTTAATCAAGCTCCAAGAATGTGTTGAACCCTTGCCCTAGGGCAAAAATGCCAAAGTGTTGTGATATGTTGATGTCTAGCATGATAAACAGAGGAGGTTTGCGAACTGCATATACTGTAGTAAGAACCTGTCAATAATTCCGGTACCGCCATCTCTCCCTGTGCTTGGCTTTCAATAATTTTGTTTTTAATGAATGTATACAACATCTAATTTCTACAATTTAAATGGGAAATTTGGGGGTTGAAGTTACCAGTGATGGCTCTTCCGAGAGGTGCCTCTGTTGGCCAAGGCAGAGTGATGAGTACAACAAAAATTGATTTGTCTGTTACCTCTGGCCTATGTTTAGCACGCTGGCCCCTCACCTATCACATCCCATTATTTTCTCAGGTGAAGAGGAACATCAGTCCCTACTCTGGAAAAAATTCCAATCTAATTAGGCAAGCTTTCTGAGAAAAACAACAATAATCAAAATGCCAAATCGATTGTGTGCTAAAAATGTATTAATACTCTCTGGTTCAGTGATTTGACTAAGAATATACAGCACATAAGGGGCAATCTTTGGGACTGGCATGTAAGTCTTTATACTCTCTATCCTGTATGCTTTTTCACTCTGGTACCTGTGTTTATTTGTATCAGTAATGGACCAGGCAGATAAACAGCTGTGGTGGTTGTTCTCCCACAAGAGAAGTCCAAGGGTATAGAGTTACTGGAGCTGGTGTGGTGATTTAAGGATGCCAGGGTCATGGTCACCACAGAACTCTTGGTCTTTCCCTCTGGTCCCAAGAAATCTGTGACTGCTCTAACAATTTTATCTGTGATAAAACAAGTATGGAGGAGAATGGAGCAGAGGCGTTAACAGAAGGGACAAAGCCCTCCACATCCATGAAAGACTCCATTGATAGTTCATTGGTTACAATTGTGTCACGTGCCCATGGGTAGCAAGGGAGGCCAGGAAGTGTACATTTTTTAGGCTAGACACATTTCCAGTCCAGTCAAAACTGGAGTTACATTGGTAAAGAAGTGGAGAATGGAATGAATGGGTAACTAGCACGATCTGCCTCAAGAGTCTTTCCAGAGCTGGTGTTAAGAACTATATGAGGAAAAAAAAAAAAAAAAAAAATTATATGAGAACACATTTGAAAGTGTTTTGTTAAGCATAAAGCTAAACAAAGTTGATTTTTTAAGTTCAATAACTGTTATACTATTTTCATGTATATACAGTATCATGAAAAAAATACTTTTAGATAACATATATTTTAACTAAGATATAGGCATATTACCTAATATATAGTATATGAGGTTCCACACATACACCCCTATGAAGTGGAAAGGATTTATTTTCCTTATATATTTGAGATATTGTAAGTTTAAAACATACGTAAAAAACATATGTGCTAAATTAGAAACATATGGCCTATGATATTAAGGCAAAGTACAAAGGGTTTTGACTATTTCTTTAAGTGTATCATTTACCTTTGATGACTCGATTTTTTTTGTCTAAAAATGAGGTATCGGGATGCCTGGGTGGCTCAGTCGGTTAAGCGTCTGCCTTCAGCTCAGGTCATGATCTCAGGGTCCTGGGATCGAGCCCCACATTGGACTCCCTGCTCAGCAGGGAGTCTGCTTCTCCCTCTCCTTGTGCCCCTCCCTGCTCATGCTCTCTTGCTCTCTCATATATATATATGTATATATATATGTATATGTATATATATGTATATATATGTATATATATATATATATACATATATATAAATAAATAAATAATGAGGTATATATTAAAGAACGAACAGATGGTCACCAGAGGAGAGGTGGATCCAGGGATGGTGAAATAGGTGATGGGGATCAAGAACACACTTATTATGATGAGCACTGAGTAATGTATAGAATTGATGAATCACTATATTGTACACCACAAACTAAGCACACAGTATGTTAACTATACTGGCATTAAAATTAAAAATAATAAAATTAAAATTAAAATGGGGTATACATGCCTTTCCCTCATTTACATGTGATAAAATTAAACAGTAATTATTCAGTTTGTAAATTAAAATGGCTTGAAGCACTACCCTCGCCTTCAAAAAATGAAGAGAAGGACGGACAACTACCAAAAAAAATTTTACCTTCGAATTTTAAATAATTTATCTTCTCTATCCAAGAACATATAATAGACATTGAATTTTTTCATTCAAGAAGTCTATTAATTTTTTCAGACCCTAGAAAATGATTTGAAAAAAGGATTTTTTTAAATAAAAAAGTCAATGCAGGAAAGAAGAAATTAGGAAAATATTCTGTCTCAGTGACAATATAATTACAGCACCCTACGAAGCAGTTGGCACAGTAACATGATTTTTATTGAATATCAGAGTATAGATAGACCTTAAAATGCAATTTGAACATGCATGATGTCAAAGTCGTTAGGGATATCAAGGAGCCAATTGTTTGGAAAGCCTTAGAAAACACCTTTCCTACCCCTACACTTACACCTACAGGGGACACCATGGCCAGCAGGACCTGTGCAGTCAGCTCTCCCTCCCTCATTACATCTCTGCCTCCCTGAATCATACCAGTTCACCCCCAACCACCTCAGGGCTTTGGCACCTGCTGTCACTTCCTCAATTTTCCACATGACTCTCTCCCTCTCATCATTCCACTGCTGATTCAAATGTTACCTCCATAGAGCAGTCTTCTCTGAATATCCTAAGTAGCTGACTCCCTCTAGCCCTTCCCACCCTGACAGAGTCACTCACCGACACCTTGCTTCTATTTCTTCATAGCATTTACAATTATCTGACATATTTTATTTGGTTTATTTGTTTATCCCAAGCCTCCCCTCTAGGCTAAAATATAAGCTCCACAAAAGCCAGGGCACTGTCTATCTTGTTTATAGCTCTATCTCTAGTAACTAGAACAGGGTTCATCACAAAGTAAGTGCCCCATAAATATCTGTTGAGTGAAAAAAAAAAATTATATAGATAGTGGCTCTGATGGTCTGCTACGTTAAATCGTGCTCCCTATAAACTTTTCTGAAAAAAATCGATACCTTTATGGTTTATCCCTAATAAGTTATTTAAACCACAAGCATCATTCTATACTTAGTATAATCTCAACAGACCAAACGTGACACAAATAATTATAGGGGTTGAATTGCATTAACTCAAATATTATTTATACTTAATCTGCAAATATGACAAAGTAACAAAAATATTTGGAAAGGACTAAGCTGCTACATATAGGTGTGCATAATAGGTAGTATCTCAGATCACAAATATAATTCTTAATACTTCATTAAAACATTTCTATTGGTATTAGTCTACTGAGAGACGGATTCTAATTACCTCAAGAAAACTAAATATTAAAAATAATATTTTTATTTAAAAATTTAAAAATTAAAATTAAAAGAAGAGTGACCCAGACATTCTCCTGGTGAGTTCCTCAGAATTTATTAGCATATGAGAACGTATTTTTCCAGATATTGTCCCACTCTCCATGGGAACAGACTAAAGTACGTCTTCTTAGATCTATAAGCTAAATTCCTTAGACTAAAGACTATTAAACTGCCATGTCCCCTTAAATCTGCATCTTGCATCTTAGACTTAGGTCTCTAGTCCCTATTTTTCAGATCCAGTTCCTTCCTACCCCGCCCAGTTTTGAAGACATAGTTGTGAAAATATAGCTGGTCTTATTTTGGATGTTTATTCCCCAGCCCCAGCCCTCCAGCAAATGGCTATTCTCTCCCCTTTAGTGCCCAAGACAGGATGCTAAAGGTAAGATACCCAGTTAAAAGCAAATCAGAAGGTGAATCTCCTCTATTGCTTCCATCACTTAAACAGGGTTCATGTACTTCTAATCCCACTCTAAGGACCCAGTACAAATGAAAAGGAAAGGCACTGGAAAATAAGCAGCATTAGATTCCTTCTTCAGTTCGTTTAAGAAAAAGGAAGTGTTCATCTTTAATTCAAATATTCCAGTTTAGAAGTAAAAGGTAGTAACTTCACATATTATACAGATATGACAACCAACTTCTTAATTCAGTATGGAGTTCCAAGAAAATTATTAGAGTTCAGGGCAGCTGGGTGGCTCAGTTGGTTGAGCGACTGCCTTCGGCTCAGGTCAGGATCCTGGAGTCCTAGGATCGAGTCCTGTGTCGGGCTCCCTGCTCAACGGGGAGTCTGCTTCTCCCTCTGACCCTCCCCTCTCTCATGCTCTCTCTCTCAAATAAATAAAATCTTTAAAAAAAAAAAAAGAAAATTATTAGAGTTCAAGCTGTCAAAAGACTCATTATAAAAGAAAAAATTTCAAAAAAAAAAAAAGAAAGAAACATAATTTCTTCCTACCCCATGCTGTCACTTGACCTGGCACTGAAGCACTCTTCTGTTTCTGTAAATGCATCAGATGTGGCTAAACAACATTTTTTAAGCACTTAAGTTGTTTCCTGCTCATGCAGTGATACATTCAATCACTTGCCAAAAGGTTGGTTCAGGGAAGAATAAAACAAATAACTAAACAAAGGATTTTATAATCCTGAAGAAACAAACCTCCAATGTAATGGTCATTAATAAAAATATTCAAGCAATCATTAAAGCAGAACTGCCACCATAAACTGAATAGACTCTGGTGAATTACTAAGAATCATAAAATTCTTAAGTATCTTGTAGGATGCATGTCCTCCATTTAGGAATTAAAACTCAGAAAGAAATATTCTGAAAGGAACAGTCTGTTCCTCTGAGTGCCAGAACTCTAAGTTGTTTTAATAGAAAGCCACAATAAATATTTTTTATGGTAGAAGCTGAATAATATGCTTGCATTTTCTATCAAGCTCCAGCTTTTGAACTAAGCTCAGTGTGATCAATCAGAGGAAGACCTTGTTTGATGTTCTTAGCTCCCCTCCCCCAAATATGCCAGTTCCTACAGTCCTTGGAATCCCTGCCCTTGGAGCTCCATGACTTCAAGCTTCTTCTCTCACCTCTCTACCATTACCCAAGCTATTCAGTTCAAGAAATAAGTACTGAAATACTCTGTGTGCCAGGTCCCCAAGAAGTCCTGTGCTTTTAGAGCTCAGAAAGGCAAAGTCGTCGGTGTTGAGGCTACAGCTCAAGTCCTTGAAAATCTCTTGGGAAGCCAGACATGAAATGGTCTTTTCTCCCACCAAGGATGTCTCCCTTGGCCTTTCTTCTCTCCCTAAAAGTTCTATGATCCCAGAAGATGATTAGGTACAGGAAAAAGTCAGTATGTCTGAGTGTGCATGTAGGCAGCTGATAGGAGAGATTTCTACCAACATTCATTGTCACCTCCTGTATTAGGGTTCTCTAGAGAAACGGAACCAATAGGATATGAAAAGAGATTTTGAGGAATTGGCTCATGTGGTTATGGAAGCTGAGAAGTGCCACAATCTACTCTCTGTAAGCCTAACAACCAGTGATACAATTCAGGCTAAGTCCAAAGGCCTGAGAACAAGGGAGTTGGTGAGGTAAATCCCCATCCAAGGGCAGAGAAAGAGGAGATGAGATGCTCCTGTTCAGGCAATGAGGCAGGAAAAAAGGGGCAAATTCCTCCTCCTTCTGCCTTTTTTTTCTATCCCGTCCCCAAAAGTTTGGCCGATGCCCATCCACCGGAGTCACCGAATCAAATGCTCATCTCACCTGGAGCCCCTCACACACCCAGAAACAACACTGAGTCTGGACACCCCATAGCCCACTTACACTGACATATAAAATTAACCATCACACCTCCTAAGGGAATCTTTCCAGAATCCTCCAGAGAATTACTCCTTCCTTTGAGCTCTCAGAACATTTTGTTCATAGTTCTTTGAAAGGCTTCAGCCAGGTGCATTGTTGTCTCCTAGTAAGCTCTGATCTCTCCATATTCATCCCTGCATTCCTATCCTTATCACAGTACCTGTCACAGTAAATACTGAAAAAATGTTGCTGGACATGAAGAAGTTAGAGAATAGTGTTTTCTGCCTGTCATCCAGGGGCTCCAAGTCATGCAAAGGAGATGAAGCATGCACAGAGAAAACTAATATATGACAGAAAGTAATGTGTCGTAAGAGAAAAGTACAAATTCTTCTGCCAATTTGAGGTCTTCAGTATGATTAGCTGCAAGGAGCAGGGAGGCACATCTCTCTCCTATGGGTGTGTCCTTGACCAGTTCTGTGACCCTTACCCGTGAGAGGGATCAGAAATTAGTCTTGTTGTGGGACGCCTGTGTGGCTCAGTGGTTAAGCGTCTGCCTTCGGCTCAGGTCATGATCCCAGGGTCCTGGGATCGAGCCCCGCATCGGGCTCCCTGCTCAGCAGGAAGCCTGCTTCTCCCTCTCCCACTCCCCCTGCTTGTGTTCCCTCTCTCACTGTCTCTCTGTCAAATAAATAAATAAAATCTTTAAAAAAAAAAAAAAAGAAACTAGTCTTGTTGCTCCCAGGGTGGTACTAGAAGGGCCAATATAAATTCAAAATAAGAGTCTTAATCACTATCTCAAAGAGACATCTGCACTCCCATGATCATTGCAGCATTGTTCACAAGAGTCAAGATATGGGGGGAAAAAAAAGAAGGAATAGAAAAACAGATGGGGGGCGGAGCAAGATGGCAGAGGAGTAGGAGACCTGGATTTCGTCTCCTCTCAGGAATTCAGCTGGATAGGGATCAAACCATTCTGAACACCTACAAACTCAACAGGAGATCGAAGAAAAGAATAGCAACAACTCTCTCATCAGAAAAGCGACCACTTTCTGGAAGGTAGGACGTTCGGAGAAGTGAATCCGAGGTGATATTCAGTAGGACAGACGGCGGGGGAGGGGCCTCCGTCGGCCGCTTCTGGCAAGTGATAGAACCCGGAGCACAAAATCGAACTTTTAAAAGTCTGCTCCGCTGAGGGACGTCACTCTGGTGGCTAAGCGGGGGGTGGAACCCTCCGGAACAGTGTGGTCTCAGGACCCTCGGGGTCACAGAAAGACCGGGGGTGCCTGAGTGTGGCAGAGCTCCCAGGTAATGGAGCAGGGAAGCTGGCTGCAGAGGCGGAGCCCAGGGGCGGGCTCTCAGCTCGGGGTTGCCATAAACCGTGATCCGCGGCACAGTCAGGCCACTGCTCCTCCAGCAGGGACCCAACAAGCGGCAGATCCGGGGAGACTCACCTTCCTCCCCCGGGAGGAGCCGCGCGGGAGTGCACCGCAGGGATCTGCTGGGTTTGGAGACTCCACCCGGGGTCAGGTGCCAGAGATAGAAACGCGCGGTCACAGGCCTGGTGAACACGAAGTGCGGCAGGAGACCAGGGAGACGGGAGTGACTGACGGCTTTTCTCTGGGGGCTCACTGAGGAGCGGGCCTGAGTTCTTGGCTCCTCCGGGGTGGAGACTGGGAGGCCACCATTTTCACTCTCTGCCTCCAA
This sequence comes from Neomonachus schauinslandi, assembly GCF_002201575.2. NCBI lineage: Eukaryota > Metazoa > Chordata > Mammalia > Carnivora > Phocidae > Neomonachus > Neomonachus schauinslandi. The sequence continues at coordinate 53,101,610 of NC_058407.1, read as the reverse complement.
AGCTGTACGGAAAGCTCGCAGGGAACAAAAGCTCCAGAAAGCAAACCCGAGCAGATTACTTAGCCGGGAGGGGGCAAGGGTGGGGCAATTCTGCCTCCGGCAAAGACATTTGGGAACCACGGCAACAGGCCCCTCCCCAGAAGATCAGCGAGAACACCCAGCCAAGACCAAGTTTACCCATCAATGAGAACGGCAGAACTCCAGCGCTAGGGGAATACTGCACATAGAATCCATGGCTTTTTTACCATGATTCTTTAGTCTTTCGAAGTTAATTTTTTTTTAACTGTCTTTTTTTCTTTTTTTTTGAATTTTTTTTTCCCTTTTTCAACCAACATCTTATCAATCCTTTTAAAAAACATTTTTATTTTTCATTTTTAGAGTCATATTCTATCCCTTCATAGTAGTTACCTGTATTTTTGGCATATATATATATAAGTTGTTCTCTCTTTAAAATTTTAAGATAGTTTCTTCTAACAGATTAAAATATACACTAAATCTCTAGTATATGGTTTTTTCTACTCCCCTGCCTGATCACATTCTCTCCCTTTTTTTTTTCTTTTTTTAAATCCTCTTCTTTCTGGGGCGCCTGGGTGGCTCAGTCGTTAAGCGTCTGCCTTCGGCTCAGGTCGTGATCCCAGCGTCCTGGGATCGAGCCCCACATCGGGCTCCCTGCTCAGCGGGAGGCCTGCTTCTCCCTCTCCCACTCCCCCTGCTTGTGTTCCTGCTCTCGCTGTGTCTCTCTGTCAAATAAATAAAATCTTTTAAAAAAAAAAAAAAAATCCTCTTCTTTCTTTTGTCAAACAACTTATCAATTCCTTTTATAAAATATTTTATAATTTCCATCTTTACAGTCATATTCCATCCCTTCATCATATCAACCCTTATTTTTGTACATATATAAGTTTTTCTTTCTTTAAAATTTTGGGAGGCACTTTCTTCTAAAAGACCAAAATACATCCCAAATCTAGTGTGTGGCACTGATCTATATACCAGCCTTATCATATTTGATCACATTCTGGTTTTTTTGTTGTTGTTGTTTTGTTTTGTTTGTTTTTGTTTTTATCTTTATCTTTTTCTTTTTTCTCTCTTTCCATTTCTTTTTCCACTGCTTCAGGTCTTTTCTGATTTGTTTAGAGTATATTTTCTGGGGACGTTGTTACTCTGCTAGCATTTTGTTCTCTCATTAATCTATTCTCCTCTGCACAAAATGACAAGACGGAAAAAAATCACCTCAACAAAAAGAACAAGAGGTAGTACCGACTGCCAGGGACCTACTCAATACGGACATTAGTACGATGTCAGATCTAGAGTTCAGAATCATCACTTTAAAGATACTAGCTGGGCTTGAAAAAAATATGGAAGTTATTAGAGAAACCCTTTCTGGAGAAGTAAAAGAACTAAAATCTAACCAAGTAGAAATCAAAAAGGCTATTAATGAGGTGCAATCAAAAATGGGGGTGCTAACTGCTAGGATAAATGAGGCAGAAGAGAGAATCAGTAATATAGAAGACCAAATGATGGAAAATAAAGAAGCTGAGAAAAAGAGAGATAAACAACTACTGGATCACGAGGGCAGAATTCGAGAGATAAGCGATACCATAAGACAAAACAACATTAGAATAATTGGGATCCCAGAAGAAGAAGAAAGAGAGAGGGGGGCAGAAGGTATAATGGAGCAAATTAGAGCAGAGAACTTCCCTAATTTAGGGAAGGAAACAGGCATCAAAATCCAGGAGGCACAGAGAACCCCTCTCAAAATCAATAAAAATAGGTCAACACCCCGACATCTAATAGTAAAACTTACGAGTCTCATAGACAAAGAGAAAATCCTGAAAGCAGCTCGGGAGAAGAGATATGTAACCTACAAGGGTAGAAACATTAGATTGGCAACAGACCTATCCACAGAGACCTGGCAGGCCAGAAAGGACTGGCAGGATATATTCAGAGCACTAAATGAGAAAAATATGCAGCCAAGAATACTATATCCAGCTAGGCTGTCATTGAAAATTGAAGGAGAGATAAAAAGCTTCCAGGACAAACAAAAACTAAAGGAATTTGCAAACACAAAACCAGCCCTACAAGAAATCTTGAAAGGGGTCCTCTAAGCAAAGAGAGACCCTAAAAGCAACATAGACCAGAAAGGAACACAGACAATATACAGTAACAGTCACCTTACAGGCAATACAATGGCACTAAATTCCTATCTTTCAATAGTTACCCTGAATGTAAATGGACTAAATGCCCAAATCAAAAGACACAGGCTATCAGACTGGATTAAAAAACAAGACCCATCGATATGCTGTCTGCAAGAGACTCATTTTAGACACAAAGACACCCGCAGATTGAAAGTGAGGGGGTGGAAAAGCATTTACCATGCTAATGGACACCAAAAGAAAGCTGGGGTGGCAATCCTTATATCAGACAAATTAGATTTTAAACCAAAGACTGTAATAAGAGATGAGGAAGGACATTATATCCTACCTAAAGGGTCTATCCAACAAGAAGATCTAACAATTGTAAATATCTATGCCCCTAACATGGGAGCAGCCAATTATATAAGGCAATTAATAACAAAAGCAAAGAAACACATCAACAACAATACAATAATAGTGGGGGACTTTAACACCCCCCTCACTGAAATGGACAGATCATCTAAGCAAAAGATCAACAAGGAAATAAAGACTTTAAATGACACACTGGACCAAATGGACTTCACAGACATATTCAGAACATTCCATCCCAAAGCAACGGAATACACATTCTTCTCTAGTGCCCATGGAACATTTTCCAGAATAGATCACATCCTAGGTCATAAATCAGGTCTCAACCGGTACCAAAAGATTGGGATCATTCCCTGCCTATTTTCAGACCACAATGCTTTGAAACTAGAACTCAATCACAACAGGAAAGTCAGAAAGAACTCAAATACATGGAGGCTAAAGAGCATCCTACTGAAGAATGAATGGGTCAACCAGGAAATTAAAGAAGAATTAAAAAAATACATGGAAACCAATGAAAATGAAAACACAACTATTCAAAATCTTTGGGATGCAGCAAAGGCAGTCCTAAGAGGAAAGTATATAGCAATACAAGCCTTTCTCAAGAAACAAGAAAGGTCTCAAGTACACAACCTAACCCTACACCTACAGGAGCTGGAGAAAGAACAGCAAATAAAGCCTAAACCCAGCAGGAGAAGAGAAATAATAAAGATCAGAGCAGAAATCAATGAAATAGAAACTAAAAGAACAGTAGAACAGATCAACGAAACTAGGAGCTGGTTCTTTGAAAGAATTAACAAGATTGATAAACCCCTGGCCAGACTTATCAAAAAGAGAAGAGAAATGACCCAAATCAACAAAATCATGAATGAAAGAGGAGAGATCACAACCAACACCAAAGAAATACAAACAATTATAAGAACATATTATGAGCAACTCTATGCCAGCAAATTAGATAACCTGGAAGAAATGGATGCATTCCTAGACATGTATCAACTACCAAAACTGAACCAGGAAGAAATAGAAAACCTGAACAGACCTATAATCACTAAGGAAATTGAAGCAGTCATCAAAAATCTCCCAAAAAACAAAAGCCCAGGGCCAGATGGCTTCCCAGGGGAATTCTACCAAACATTTCAAGAAGAATTAATACCTATTCTTCTGAAACTGTTCCAAAAATAGAAATGGAAGGAAAACTTCCAAACTCATTTTATGAGGCCAGCATTACCTTGATCCCAAAACCAGACAAAGACCCCATCAAAAAGGAGAACTGCAGAGCAATATCCCTGATGAACATGGATGCAAAAATTCTCACCAAAATATTAGCCAATAGGATCCAACAGTACATTAAAAGGATTATTCACCACGACCAAGTGGGATTTATCCCTGGGCTGCAAGTTTGGTTCAACATCCGCAAATCAATCAATGTGATACAATACATTAACAAAAGAAAGAACAAGAATCATATGATCCTCTCAATAGATGCAGAAAAAGCTTTTGACAAAGTACAGCATCCTTTCTTGATCAAAACTCTTCAGAGTATAGGGATAGAGGGTACATACCTCAATATCATAAAAGCCATCTATGAAAAACCTACAGCGAATATCATTCTCAATGGGGAAAAACTGAGAGCTTTCCCCCTAAGGTCAGGAACGCGGCAGGGATGTCCACTATCACCACTGCTATTCAACATAGTATTGGAAGTCCTAGCCACAGCCATCAGACAACAAAAAGAAATCAAAGGCATCCAAATCGGCAAAGAAGAAGTCAAACTCTCACTCTTTGCAGATGATATGATACTTTATGTGGAAAACCCAAAAGACTCCACCCCAAAACTGCTAGAACTCATACAGGAGTTCAGTAAAGTGGCAGGATATAAAATCAATGCACAGAAATCAGCGGCATTCCTATACACCAACAACAAGACAGAAGAAAGACAAATTAAGGAGTCGATCCCATTTACAATTGCACCCAAAATGATAAGATACCTAGGAATAAATCTAACCAAAGAGACAAAGGATCTGTACTCAGAAAACTATAAAATACTCATGAAAGAAATTGAGGAAGACACAAAGAAATGGAAAAACGTTCCATGCTCATGGATTGGAAGAACAAATATTGTGAAGATGTCCATGCTACCTAGAGCAAGCTACACATTCAATGCAATCCCCATCAAAATACCACCCACTTTTTTCAAAGAAATGGAACAAATAATCCTAAAATTTGTATGGAACCAGAAAAGACCCTGAAGAGCCAGAAGAATGTTGAAAAAGAAAAGCAAAGCTGGCGGCATCACAATTCCGGACTTCCAGCTCTATTACAAAGCTGTCATCATCAAGACAGCATGGTACTGGCACAAAAACAGACACATAGATCAATGGAACAGAATAGAGAGCCCAGAAATGGACCCTCAACTCTATGGTCAACTCATCTTTGACAAAGCAGGAAAGAATGTCCAATGGAAAAAAGACAGTCTCTTCAACAAATGGTGTTGGGAAAATTGGATAGCCACATTCAGAAGAATGAAACTGGACCATTTCCTTACACCACACACAAAAATAGATTCCAAATGGTTGAAAGACCTCAATGTGAGACAGGAGTCCATCAAAATCCTAAAGGAGAACACAGGCAGCAACCTTTTTGACCTCAGCCGAAGCAACTTCTTCCTAGAAACATTGCCAAAGGCAAGGGAAGCAAGGGCAAAAATGAACTATTGGGACTTCATCAAGATAAGAAGCTTTTGCAAAGCAAAGGAAACAGTCAACAAAACCAAAAGACAACTGACAGAATGGGAGAAGATATTTGCAAATGACATATCAGATAAAGGGCTAGTATCCAAAATCTATAAAGAACTCATCAAACTCAACACCCAAAGAACAAAGAATCCAAGCAAGAAATGGGCAGAAGACATGAACAGACATTTTTCCAAAGAAGACATCCAAATGGCCAACAGACACATGAAAAAGTGCTCAATATCGCTCAGCATCAGGGAAATCCAAATCAAAACCTCAATGAGATACCACCTCACACCAGTCAGAATGGCTAAAATTAACAAGTCAGGAAACGACAGATGTTGGCGGGGATGCAGAGAAAGGGGAACCCTCCTACACTGTTGGTGGGAATGCAAGCTGGTGCAGCCACTCTGGAAAACAGTACGGAGGTTCCTCAAAAAGTTGAAAATAGAGCTACCATATGATCCAGCAATTGCACTACTGGGTATTTACCCCAAAGATACAAAAGTAGGGATCCGAAAGGGTACGTGCACCCCGATGTTTATAGCAGCAATGTCCACAAGAGCCAAACTGTGGAAAGAGCCAAGATGTCCATTGACAGATGAATGGATAAAGAAGAAGTGGTATATATATACAATGGAATATTATGCAGCCATCAAAAGGAATGAGATCTTGCCATTTGCAACAACGTGGATGGGACTGGGGGTATTATGTTGAGTGAAATAAGTCAAACAGAGAAAGACATGTATCATATGATCTCACTGATATGAGGAATTCTTAATCTCAGGAAACAAACTGAGGGTTGCTGGAGTGGGGGGTGGGGTGGGAAGGATGGGGTGACTGGGTGATAGACACTGGGGAGGGTATGTGCTCTGGTAAGCGCTGTGAATTGTGCAAGACTGTTGAATCTCAGATCTGTACCTCTGAAACAAATAATGCAATATATGTTAAGAAAAAAAAAAAAAGAAGAAGGTAGCAGGAGGGGAAGAATGAAGCGGGGGAAATCGGAGGGGTAGACAAACCATGAGAGACGATGGACTCTGAAAAACAAACTGAGGGTTCTAGAGGGGAGGGGGGTGGGAGGATGGGTTAGCCTGGTGGTGGGTATTGAGGAGGGCACATTCTGCATGGAGCACTGGGTGTCATGCACAAACAATGAATCATGGAACACTACATCTAAAACTAATGATGTAATGTATGGGGATTAACATAAGAATAAAAAATTTTTTTTAAATAAATAAATAAATAAATGTAAAAAAAAAAAAAAAAGAAAGAAAGAAAAACAGATTGGTAGTTGCCAGGGGTTGAGAAGAAGAGGTTATGGGGATTATTGTTTAACGGATGTAGTTTTAGGTTTTGCAAGATGAAAAGAATTCTGGAGATGGATGGTGGTGATGGTTAAAACAACAATATGAATGTACTTGAAATCACTAACCTGGACCCTTAAAAATAGTTAAAATAGTTATGTGAATTTTAAAACAATAAAAAATTAACATACTGATGCATAAACTACTGGTAAGGAAAATTATTTTAGAGTGAAGAATGTCTGAATGTGTATCTATAACAGAACGATGAATGAGAGGATCACTCTTCTATATATTAAACTTTAAAAATCTTGGAATTGTGGGGCACCTGGGTGGTTCAGTTGGTTGAACTTTCGCCTTCAGCTCAGGTCATGATCCCAGAGTCCCAGGATCAGAGCTCCGCATGGGGGGGGGTGGTCCCTGCTCAGCAGGGAGTCTGCTTCTCCCTCTCCTTCTGCCTCTCCCCCTTGTTTGTGCTCTAATAAATAAAATCTTAAAAAAAAAAATCTTGGAGTTGTTTTTTTTTTTTTTTAAAAGAAGAAAATAAGGGAAGAGACATTGTCCCTTCACATCCCTTTTTTCCTTATTTACTTTGGGAAACTTGTAATTTTAAGTTCTCTGGTCTCTTTGAAATATATGTAAATCATTTTAAAAGCCAAATAAGCCTCTTGCTGGCCTCAAGACCCAGGAAGGTATTTCTCAAGGACCTGTCTCTCTGAAATGTAAACATCAAGGAAGATAGGCTCCTATCCCCCCACAGACACCGGGAGACAGGGCACTCACATTGGTGGGAGCCTTGCACCGAGTGGCAAAACTACCTCCAGGCATAAAGATAGGAGAAGTTTGTTTCTCCTCTGGATAAAGCCAATTAGCTAACACACAGTGTCACCCCGACTTCCCAGGCAAATACAGGAGGAGCTATGCTTGAAAAGTGGTGATAGCAAGTGCTCATGAAGATTAGTCATGGTTCATCTGGAGAACAGGGATATCACAATTGGTGTCTTCTTGGCTATACAGAAGAGTGGGATTTCTCTGTCTTTTCAGTCTCTTAGATGGCCTGTGATGCACTTTACAGTCTGGCTTAATCATTTTTCAATAATAAAGCTGTTTTCTTCCTCTTCTACCTTTTCTAAGATGTTTCTATCTCCACAACAGTACCCTGCATCAACTCTGGGCACTGAAATGCCCAATATATTGTGGCTTTTCTCTGGTTCCCAGCAAACTTTTCCATTTGACTGGTATTCCTCCTTGGTTTCTTTAGTCATAAAATAATGAAATCTTGTAATTTGAAAGGAATTGACTCAACTAAGAGAATTCTGTGACTACTGTATGAATGTCCCTATGTGGCATTCCACCAAAAAAGGAAAAAGAAAAAAAAAGTCCAGCTTTTATTTAAGGTCTAGGGAAGGGGACGATTTCTCCAAAGGTAGAAATAAAGGCAGATAGCATCGCAAGTAGAAGACGCAGCATGAGCAAAGGACACAGGAGGAAAAACTGAGTGTTTGGAGAACACTGAGAAATCCAATCACATAAAAATGTCAAGGGTGTGTGGGTGCTTGGAAGACAGAACCAGAAATGGAAGTTATTAGGACAATAGTGCCGATATCTGAATGCCTGGAAAAAGATTTAAAATATTCAAGAAGACTATTAAAATACAACCCAGCTTGTCTCCAAAGGGAGCAGTATATGACTTAGTGAGGATCTGTCATGAAAACTATGAACGAGTATGTTCAGTGCTCACTTCCTTTAGAGTTCTGTAAAAATGAGCTTCCTGATTCCAGACAAAATCTCCAGACACTAGAAGGAAAGACAACTTTTCATTGCTCCTAGGACTTGGTCTTTTATCTGTCGACAATTATCTGTTTTATCTCCATAATCGTTAACAGCAGTTTGGGATGTTGGTATTAAAATGGCATCACTGTTTAAAAACATCATTTCTTCATTCTCAACTCCCCATCTTCTGGGCTAGAAGCAACCACTATTCTCACTTTTTTTATGCTGTCTCTCAGTGGCTAAGGCCAGTGGGTCTAGTTTTTCTTTGACCTTCCTTCTCATTTTCAGGGAGGTGTCCTGCCTATTTAAAGATGATTTGTTGAAACCAAATGAGCAATCACCACCGAAATGTAAGAACCCACAGAATGTCCTCTTTCATTTGCAAAATCTGCCTTCAAAGAGAGATGCTTTCTGAAAGTGGCTCTTATTTAAGTATGGCAAATATACCTGTTTGTTTTCCAAGTAACATAAATCTCTCACTGGCCTGAGGTAATAGTGATGGATCTTCAAAAAGCTGGACATAGTGAGGAATGGACAGGAAAATAACCATTCGTATTAACAAGTCCTACTTCTTTTGATGGGTATATTAAAAGCCTAAGGATTGAGGATGGGGGGGGTGCTGAATTTTAACTCTTTCCCATGACTTCATTAAAAGAATTTTCATTTCAACAGATGCCTCTATAATCAGAGCTGAGATCTAATTTATTTTTGGAAAACAGAGAAAATGAAAATGTTATGAATAGTCTTATTTCAGGCAATCAAAGAGAGTGGAACAAGAAATCTAGTATTTGATTTGTTTTTCACAAGCTTGGTTCAAAGAACATGTGCTTATATCATGGATCCTTCTGTAGAGGGTTCTCCCTTGGAAATTTTATTAAGAACTAAGTCCATTGATCTGCAGTTTGGTAAACTTGAGATTTTTTGAAGGGCAGCCAAAGTTTCACTTAGTTTTTCAACCCCTCCCTCTCTCCCGCCTCATCACCCCCATCTTCCCTCCCTCTCTCTCTCACCTGAGGACATCCATCTTGTTCCTAGAGAACTTAAGATACATTTTCATATTCAAGACATCATTGTGCTAAAACTTGCAGACAAAAGCCAGCCAGCCTTACTGAGGCACTGAGCTCCTTTTAAAGAAATATTTCATTTACTTTCTTAATGAACGTGTCTGTCTTTAGTGGAAGAAATGCCTAAAAATACAAGTGCTACTTTCCATGAGAATTTACAAGTTTTAAATCTAGCCAGGGTTCAGGTCTTAGACATTAATACACACATGATTCACTCAAGATTTAAGATAATTATTATTTTTAAAAATCCACCTAGCAATTAATCAATTGGAAAAATTAATCAACTGGAAAATTTTTCCAACATCATCTTGGTTAATTCAGAATCGTTTCCAAGTGTTAGTGCTTCTGAGACATCATGAAATTTTTCATGAAATAGCACATAAATGAAAGAATAGGTATAAAGTAGTCAGCACAGGGCCTTGCACAGGGCTCAACAAACAACAGCTGGTAATTCAGTAGCACAACAGTGGTAGTAACAGTACCAGTCACACACCCTTTCTGGCCCCAGTGGCTCATTTCACAGATGAGGTCCAGAGAAATTCGATGATCTGCCCAAGGTTACAAAGTCAGCCAGTAGCAGAGCTGAAATTGGAATGCAGGCCCCCTGACAAGTCCAATATTGTTTCCCCAGTACTCGAGGGAAATGAATTTTTCAATTATAATGAGCTATTTTGTCATATAAAATATCCTTAGAAAGACTAAGCTTGTATTTCTATCCTCAGGTAGCAAGTCTTCTCAGTTTCTCTCCTGTACAACTTACAATTTTAGAAGGTGACGGCCTTTTTCTCAGCCCTCACCTTCCTTTGACCTCTGTTATATTTAACACCATCACCGACACCATCCTTTGGCCTAAGGACACCACTCTAAACCAACTCCTATTTCTCTATTTATTCCTTCTGTTTACTTGCTCCCTCCTTCCTCATATACCTGATGTATGGGAATTTCCAAAGTTGAGCCCTTCAGTCTCTGTACTGTCTCCTTCAGACAGCACACATATTCCCAAGCACTCTCTCTGTGCAAATAACTCCAAAACATTTATCTTCAGCCCTTAATGTCTTTCTTGAAATCTAGCAGCAAATTTCCAGTTTCCTACTGGATATTGCCATTAGTAATTCTAATATCATGTCAAAATTACCAGATCCAAAATCAAAATCATCTTCCCTTCCAAAGTAGTTCAAAATCTTAACTTCCAAAGTTTATTGAGGGTTCCATAATTCCCCAGTCTTGAAACCATGAAGACATCTTTGAGTTTCTTCACCCCTCATAAGTCATCTATCACACATTCTACTATAGCTTTTCTTTTCTCCTTCCTTTCCTTTCCCACCAACATCATATTAGTCTAGTTCCTCACCACCAAGACCAGAACTACTCCAAGAATCTCTTAACTATAGCTCTTCCTTTAGTCCTCACCATCTTAAAAAACTCCCCAAAGGCAATTAATCTTCCTGAGTCACAGTCTATCACATTGTTCCTCAGATCAAATCTGTGCAATCATTTCACTGTGCCTACTAGATAGGATCTAAATGCTTTGATCTTGTAACCAAGACTCTCCCCCGCCTTGTCCTGCCCTGTTCTCCACTATGTTCATTCACTTTCTCAGCAAAATATGAACACTACATGTGAGGTTTGTATGTTTGCTTAATGTTTCTCGACTGAGGCAATGAGAAAAGGCACTTGGTGCTCAGAAATACAGTGATTGGTTTTCTCTTCTGAGAACAAAAATTAAATGTAAACAGCCTAATACTTTTTTTAGAGTTGATATCACTCACTATTAACACTTCTGAAACTAAGACCTTCACTTTATAGAAAGGTTTTATAATCATTGTTTTCCACAGATAATTCAGGCTAAAATACATTCTCAATGACAACAGTACTGAAGAAAAGCAGGAAGTCTATTTCATCTTTCTCTAACAAAAGGTTAAGGAAGTCTGTCCAAAAATTACTGCTTAAGGACTCAGAAGTTAACATTTTGCAAGCTGGGCTGTTTTTGTTTTTTGTATTTTGTTTTAATTGGCAGTTACTTAAGCCTACTATAGCCACTCTTTTTCTTTCTTCCATATTATTTACAAAAATTGTCTAGATTCTGACTTCTCAGAATGTTTAGGGAGCGGTATCATGAATTCTCCCCTGGGAAGGCTATTGACTCCACAAAGAAACACCTCCTCTATAATAGCAATTCTTTGATTTTTTCACATTCTATTTCTTGTTTCTATGCATCCCCTTCCTTTAAAAAAAACTTCTCTCTCTAATGTAAATTAAACACCGGTTCTCACCTATCAGATTGGCGTTAAGTCCTAAAATTTGACAACATATTCTTTTGGCAATTTAGTAGGCTACTATGCACTTCAAACATTGCTGGTGTTAATGCAAAATGGTATAAACCCTAGGGAGGGAAATTTGGCAAAATTACATGTGCTTTTAGCCTATAATCCAGCAATTTCACTTCTAGGAATACATTCCAAAGTAATACTGGCAAAAAGACAAAAGCCCATTTTTGTAGCACTATTAAATAATAGCAAAGGAACAGAAATAAAAGTGGATTAAAACAAACCCCAGTTTCTCTTGCTCTACCTTTTCTTCCTTTTCCTTCCCCCCCCCAACCGCTTCTCCTTTTCCTCTGTTTACACCCTACCCCAGATGACCGCCCCCCCCCCAACTTTAACAAACTGCAAGGACTGCAAAAGAAATCCTTAAAGAACTGCTATAATTGCCAGGAGGGGATACGTATGACCCCAAACAAGAGGTCTGGAGAACCAAAGCCATCTCCAACTGTTCCAACCACAGTAAGTTCCTCCGCAGTAAGAGATGAAATCACAGGACCATAGCACAAGGACATGTACTCCTCTCTTCAAGTTCTATAAAATCCCAGTTCTGATGCAGCTCAGGGAACTACCTGATCTTCAGGTGCTTCCTCATGCACAGCAGCTGAAAGTGTTTAATATCTACTTGAATCATTTTAACTATTTTTTTTTTGACAAACCCAAATGTCCATTAATAGCAACTGACTACATAAACTACGTTACTCCACCAAATAAAGTACTACACCAGTATAAAAAGGTCTGAGGAATGTCTACATACCACAATGGGACGATTTCCAGAAATACTAACTGAAAAAAAAAAAAAATTCAGGGGAGAAAAAAATTATGTTGAGTATGGTACCATTTATCTAAGAGATGAGGATATAAACACACATATATATTTACTTTTTTTAAAAAGAAACAAAGAGGGGCACCTGGGTGGCTCAGTCAGTTAAGCGTCTGCCTTTGGCTCAGGTCATGATCCCAGGGTCCTGGGATCGAGCCCCTTATCGGGCTCCCTGCTCAACGGGAAGCCTGCTTCTCCCTCTCCCACTCCCCCTGCTTGTGTTCCCTCTCTCACGCTGTCTGTCAAATAAATAAAATCTTTTTAAAAAAAAATAAAAGAAAAGATTTTTAAACAGTTACCTATAAGGGGATGGAGGGAAAAGCATGAAGGAGACAGGGAGAGAAGTTAAACTTCTCTGAATATGCCTCGTTTTTAGATATAAATACTTTACAAAATAATTAAAATTTTTAAACCAAGCTCTATAAGCTAAAAGTGCTATGAAACCACGAGTCTGTGGTCGTATAAGCACAGTGAGGAGAGCTAGTTACTAATATCACATGCTTTCAGTAATCATTTGTTGGTGGTAGTGTTGGTATTATGATCCACAGACTGTTCTGTGAGCACTGTTGAATGAAACAAATGAACAATTATATTGGCATCATTAGTAACCAGAATTTCCCCCCAGAAATAAATACAGACAAAAATCAAAGAAATTAAGTAAAAATCCTACAGTCCTAAATTTTAATTGGATTTTCATAATTTATATGAATTTATAATAAAATTTATCTTGAAGTTCATACTTCCTAGTATTATATACTGGAAAAAACTTTGAAACAACATTCAGTCCAACAGTAATGGGCACCCCTAGATCCCAGATGATAGTTCAAAATGTCATTTCCTACTAAAATGAACCAGGGCCTCTCAGGAAAAGAGTTTGTTCCAGGTTTGAGGCAGGCAAGTAAGTGTAAGATAACGTTGAGATACTGTGTCACACTAAAAATAGGGTTGTCTAAAAATACTCCGGAGACAACTTGGAAAGGTTCTTACTGACCAAAGGTAAGGCAATTTGAGTATAAGGATAATCAAGTTCATAATTATGATTTTTTAAAAACTCATTATTCACCTACAAAAGAGGCTAAATAGGCAACTAATATTATTTGAAAATGTGTAAATTAAAAAAAAAAAATCACACTTTCCTGCACTGTACCTCTATGTAAGCAAATAGTTGATGAGAAATGTATCTTTATAGAAGTAGTCTAAACAATAAATTTAAAAAAAGGAATCATAGAATTAACATATAACTACTTTGTAACCCCTCATGAAGTAATACATCAAGGCAATGAGCATCAGTGGCAATAAGCAAATAGGTAAGTAGACAACAGCACCTATTAAGTGTTGCTACCCAAAAAGTCTAAATTGAGTATGACCATACTTCTAGTTTGAATTACCAATTTACAAAAAAAAAAAATTACAGGAAACAAATGGATTAAAAACATAGCAAGAATTCAATCAGGAAAATCCAGACTATATAAATTCTACTGGACAAATGACCTGATTTCTTCAACTGATAAATTGCAAGGAAGAAGAAAAAAATGGAAGGGGGCATGTAGGTTAAAATATTTAAGAGATATATCAACCAATAAATGTATGCACTTCTTTTGGATCCTGATTCAAACTATATATCAATCAACCTCTCTCCCCTTTTCCCCCCTCTCCATACATATATTTATATGTATGTATGTATATTATTGCTACTACATGATATTGTGGCCAAATTTTTGGCATATAACATTGTATTAGTTCCAGCTGTACAACATAATTATTTAACATGTATATATTGTGAAATGATTAACAAAGTTAATACCTATCATCTCACTTGACAAATTTTCTTGTGATGAGAACTTTTAAGATCTATTCTCTTACTAACTTCCAAATATACAAAATTGTTAACTATAGCCACCATGCTGTACATTACATCCCTAGAACTTATTTATCTTATAAGTTGAAGTTTATACCTTTTAACCACCTTCACCCATTTCTCCCCACTGTCCACCCTCCACCTCTGGCAAATACCAATCTATTGTTTCTGTGAGTTTGGTTTTTTTTTTTTTTTTTTAGATTCCACATATAAGTGTGAGCATATAGTCTTTCTCTGACTTATTTTACTTAGTATAATGCTCTCAAATTCCATCCATGTTGTTAAGTATTGCAGGAGTTCCTTCTTTTTATGGCTGAATAATATTCCATTGTGTATCACAGTGTGTGTGTGTGTGTGTGGGTATGTGTGTTAATTTCTTTATTAATTCATCCACTGATGAACACATACACTGTTCCATGTCTTAGCTATTATAAACAATGCCTCAGTGAACATATGGGTGCAGTTATCTTTTCCAGGCAATGATTTCAAATTCTTCAGATATATGGAATTGCTAGATCATATGGTAGTTCTTTTCTCAATATTTTGAGGAACCTCCATACTGTTTTCCATAGTGGCTGCACCAATTTACATTCCCACCAACAGTGCACAAGGGTTCCCTTTCCTCCACATCCTCTCCAGTACTTGTTATCTCTTTTTGATGATAGCCCTTCTAACAAATATAAGGTGATATCTCACTGTGGTTTTGATTTGAATTTCCCCAATGATTAGTGATGTTGAGCACCTTTTCACGTTCCTGTTTGCCTTTTGTATGTCTTCCTTGAGAAAATGTCTACTCAGTTTCTCTGTCCACTTTGTAATCAGATTGTTTCTTTGAATTGAGTTGAAGGAGTTCTTTATATATGTATTTTTGTATATATCTATATATGCTTATGTATACATTTTATGTGAATATACATCTATATACATTTTTATGTATACATCTATATATAATATACATACAATATATAATGTTTCATATAAGATATTGAAAAAAGATTTTCAAAATGACACAGGTAAGTGAAATATTCAAAGCTCATGAGTTCAAAGAATTAATATTGTTAAAATGTCCATACCACCCAAAGCAATCTATAGATTCAATGCAATCTCTATCGAAATTCTAATGGTATTTGTCAAAGAAATAGAATAATCTTAAAATTTGTGTAAAGCCACAAAAGACCCCACATAGCCTAATCAATCTTGAGAAAGAAGAACACAGCTAGAGGCATCATACTTCCTGATTTCAAGCTACACTACAAAGCTGTATAATCAAAACAGCATGGTACTGGCATAAAAACAGATACATAGGTCAATGGAACAGAATAGAGAGCCCAGAAACAAACCCGTGCATATACAAGTAATTTATGACAAAGGAACGAATAAATAATGTATGGAAAACTGGACAGCCATATGCAGAATGAAACTGGATCTCTATCTTATACCATACCCCAAAACAACCTGCAAATGTATTAAAGACTTGAATGTAAGACCTGAAACCATAAAACCGGAAGAAAACAGGCAGTAGGCAACTTGACATCAATCTTGGCAATCCTTTTTTTTTTTTTTTTTTTAGATTTGACACCAAAAGCAAAAATAAACAAGTGGGATTACATCAAAATAAAAAGCTTCTGCACAGCAAAGGAAACCATCAACAAAAGGAAAAGGCAGCCTACAAAAAGAAAATATTTGCAAATAGTATCTGGTAAGGATTTAGCACCCAAAATATATAAATTTTTTATAAGTATTTTTGAAGTCATTATCTTTCAGAAATATGGAAATATTTTCAGAAAAAAATGATAGACATCTTGGACCTTCTAATCTGGAGGTAGAAGAGTAGAGGTATAATTGAAACAAAACAGGGTTTGTGGAAGCTGGGTGATTTGGCCAATATCACACAGCTAGTAAGCAATAAAGCTAGAACTTTATCTTACTTGTCTGATCCCAAGCCTATGACCTGTTTGATACAGAGATACCTCCCAAGTGCACCACACAGACGCCTGCACATGACCGCTTATTTGATAACTACCTATATTACCTAGGTTTGTGGGGTTTTCTGTGCCTTAAATATGCATTTAATAACAACGTATATGGATTATAATAAAGAATGAAACGAACTAAAAGAGTGATAAATTAGACTAAGAAAACAGCACAATAGGCATTTTTAAATAAATAACAGCTATTTTTTAAATAAAGGCTTCTGTTAATACAGTCTCTTCAGAACTGATTGCACCTGTATAATAGAAACAAGTCTGTGGTATATAGTAGAAATGAGCTTACAATATAAGCACATATCTAAAAAATAAATTAAGATTCTGAGTGCACATAGTGTATGGCTTTCCAAGTTCTTTAGAAGCACCACAACTGTCCTCCTGTTTGTCATGTTGTTCCAGTGATTTATGGGAAGCCAGAAAAGAAAACTGTTGTCTCCAGGACCCTAGGGCAAGAGTTAATAGTACATTCGCAGCCTAAAATAATTGATACCTCTTTTTTAAATGCCAAGCAAAGGAAACTCTAGGCCAGAGTCCAGTGTTACCATCATCATAATTCTAAGATATTTAAGTCAGGTGAATCTGATATTAAGTGATTAGCATCACACTGGGTGAGTACTTTAGACAAGCTCTTTGAGGAAAGAAATTTCCAGATGATGCAGCTAGTGTCAACATGCACCTTCTTCTGAAATCTTGCCAAGACATAAAAGAAATACTAGTTTTGAAACTCGTCCAATGTGTGCATCAAGTCAGCCAGGTTCCTGAGATAGATCACCCTGCTTTTATGTTCTTCCATTTCTACATTTGCTCTACTAGAGTTATGTATTTATTTATTACTTCTCTATAGGATTTACTAAATAGAGAACCCATAGAACTATAAACCCCAACTGCAGAATGGGTTTTATCAGGTAGCAGACTACCTTGGCTGTTGGCCTCTTATTATGTCTCTACCCAAGAACATTTTATACCCCCAGTTTTCAAAACTGTTTATTCTTAGTTTTACACTTTGGCTACTATAACATTTCTTGATTGACCCATATTTTAGAACCAGTAAGTAGTTTGCCATCGAGCAACATTGTATTATTCACTTTGCTATGACCCACCACATTTAAGGTGTCATGGAGTCTAAGTATACATATTATTGCTATTATTACTTCAGTATTAATCAGTTATTATTTTATTATTAATCATTCCCCTTTCTTCTGCTGGCTGACTTACACAGATGGTCTATAGTATTTAAGAGAAAAAAAGAATAGGGAACGTAAGTAAGCAAATCCCTTATGTGTAAGTTTTTAGCTCCACTCCGCTGGTTTCCCATTAGAGAACAATTCCAAATTCTGAAACATAGGCCCTGTACTGAAGGTATTGAAACTACAGCTGTAACTAGGACAAAGTTGGAGCAGCAACAATAAACTTCTATTCCATGACATTCCCTTGGTCCTGAAAAAACACCCCCCCCCAAAAGTTAAAAATTTCACAAGATACTTCATAGGACTCTTTTCTTTCCTTTTGATGCATTACATACTGATGATACTGAAATCCAGTAAGAATAAATATATAAATGTATTTTAATACTAAGAAATTGGCCACAGGCCCACATCTATCATTTTTTAAAAATTCATGGAGGATTAGGAAGATGATCAGAATGTAACTGTATTGTCTCTCTTATATATACACATATATTTTTTAAATGTAACTGGAAACTTACTGAAGCAAATCATCACAAAAATCTCTATCAAAAAACAATATTGATCATGCAGCAAAAGCATTCTCTTGAAAAAGAACACTTCAGACAAATTTAATATTCTTACTTGACAAAATTATAGGCCCAGAAGATAGAAAACAAGGATGCTTTCCTTCCTCCCTTTGTTTCTTTCTTCCTTCATCCTCCAATAAACATTTACTAAGGGACAATGACATGCCAAGAAATAGGAAAAGAATAATCCCTTCCCTCAAGAATCACATGGTCTAGTGGCTAAGGCAAACAAATAATTCCATTAAAATAAGGTGGATGCATGGATAGATGTAAATCAAAATTGCATAAACACCCAAAAGAGAGCTCCAATAGCTCCATCTAGATAGAAGACTCTCTTGACATTTCTTGAATGATATATTTATCAATACACCAAAAAGAGTTTCCAAGATCAGGTAACTACAACAATCCAGCAGGGGAAAAAAAGTGCTATGGGCATTAAGTAATCTTGAATCCAGAGTGGTTTAAAATATTTTTTCACAACCTTCATGATGGACCAGACAGCTTGCTCATGACACTATAGGCAATCAAGGCAAGGGCTGACTTCTGCTTCTTTGTGTTGTATTTATGCTCAGTATAAACACAAAGTAGGTGCTTTAATACATAGTAGTTGCATACTCAAAGCTAGAAAAACATGCAAATTATTTTCACCATAAAGATAGAATTAAAATGCCAGTGACCTTAGTGAGTTAAAAACAAACAGAAAATAAATGAAAACTAGAGCAAGCCTTTGCCTTTAAATTCAAATAACCCGGGTTCAAATTCAAGTACAATCACCCACTAAGCCTAGTGGCCTTCAGCAGGGTACCTAACCTCTTTGACTCTTAACTATTTAGCTATAAAATGAAGATGAGGGTACTGATACTAATCCTTGGGTCATTCTGAGGCACCAATGCATACACACACACATACACACACACACACACACACACACAGATTCTTAATTCAGAGTATGGTCCATGTAGAGTACTCAGTAAACATTAGTGGCATGTCCTCACTATATACGTGGGGGTAAAAAAAAAAAATCCCAACTGTAAAAGACCTTGAAGGGTCTCCTCATTATTCTCCTCTTAAGACATTCTAAGCTGAATGCATGTGGAAAATGTTATTCCACGAGCTTTCTTATCAAAAGTTTCAATCTCTGTTGAGAGCAGTAAAACAGTGGCATTTGGACCGTGGGGTCTCAAATATAAACTTCATCCATTGATTTGACAACTATTGCCTATCTACCCCATGTCATGGCTTGTGTTCCAGACCAGTGTCTTGTAAACCTGGGGTCTGAGTTTCCGATCTAGATAACCTAGTGGATGATGAGAATGCACAACAATCTCCAGTACTGGAAATTCACCACTTTCTGAAACAACTTTCAGTCTTTGGACAGAATGAAGTATTCTGCACCGACAAAGAAAAACAGAGGGAGAAGCGTTTTGAGGGAGTAGAAAATGAGTTCAATCTGCGATGCATGGAGTTTGAGATTCCTCTGAGACATCCAGTTGGAAAGGCCGAGTATACAGTTGGACAGTCAGACCAAAGAGCTCTTGCCAGGCCCCAGATTTGGAAATCTTCAACACAAAGGCAGTAGTTGAGTGATGAGGGTAGATGAGATCAACAAGGAAATAAGAATACGGTGATAAGAAAGACATGCCATGGACAGAGTCCTGGGGAACATCAATACTCCATAGAAAGGCTAAGCAAGAAAAGCCAGCAAAAGAGGTTCTAAAGAAATGGTTGTAGAAGTAGGAAGAGAACCACAAATACTGTTAACAAGCCTGTAGGGAAGGAGAGTTGAGCAGAAAGAGAAGGGAGTCGTCATCTAGAGCAAATGTCAGAGAGCAAATAAAATGAAGCTTAAATAAAATCCACTGGATAAAGAATTTAATTTACTCATAAAAATGTTCAAAGATAAGAATAAAGGGTCCATTTAATGTTTGAATGCCTCCCAAATAATGCTTTCCAGGAACTGTCCACTTGTACTCTCATGAACACTCCCAGTGTTAGAAATTTACCACTTTCTAAAACTCTTAATCTTTAGACAGCTCTAAATACTACCAATTTTCTCATTTTGAATCAGAATCTTTCTCCTTGTATGTCTGTCCACTGATACAACGCTGTTTCCTGAATATTTGAAGATAATTTTTCTGATACAACACTTACTCTAAATTTGCAAACACGTGCATATATACATAAATACATATTTGTTTATTGGCTTGCTCTCCCACTAGATTATAAACTCCAAGAAAGGATACACTCTGCGTTACATACAAAGTATCTGTGGCACATAGCACAGTGCCTGACACATTGTAAGTGCTCTATAAACAATGATTAAATGAATGAATACACTGACAAACAAGATTTTAAACTCTAAAATTATTGAAATTTCAGCATTCCTGTTTTTTTTTTCTTAATTGGATTAATGTTCATATAGCTTTCTAAATTGGTATGAGAAAGTAAGATAGACTAGGTGCCTCTCCAACTCCCTTCCAGAATGCTGATCATATGAAAATCTTACAAAGATTCGTGTTTTAGTGAAAACAACCCACTGGGAAATCAGGAAACCAGGAAAGTCTCAGACCTGGTCGGCTACTATTTCTGTGTCCTTCAGCACATCTTGCTCCTTTTTTGGACCTTGGGGTCTCATTTATAAAGTGACATTTTGGATTATATACACTCCAAGGTTTTTTTCCTGGTTCAAACCTATAAGATTATAGGGGAGGAGGGAGTAGAATCACTTGTAAATATTAGAATACAATGTGTAAAGAAAAATATTTGAAATGCCTACTCATTGCTCCGATCATGTCATTTCTTCAAACTTCACATTTTTCTTTTCTAAAGTTATTGTGTATCTACAGTAAGCTCCTTTTATACCACATTTTCACTTTGCCATATCCCCAGTCATTTGAAATAAAACTGCCCTATCATCTTCGAAAAGTGGCTCTTCAAGAGGAATTATACTGTTGTTTGTTATGATTTTAAATCTCATCTTTCACAAAAGGCTTTTCGCTTAGCCCCAGCTAGAAAATTTTGTGGCTACTTATAATTTAAAGCACAATCTATAGTGATAACTACTATTCCATTCTAGAAGCAACAGCTATAATTAAGACCAAAAAAGTGAATCAAGTATACAAAGAACATATATATTTTTTAATATACATCACACACACACACACACAGGTATTTCATAATACCGCTCATTTAAAAAGAAAAAAAAATGTTCCCATTCTTTTCCCTCAAAGACAGAGTCAAAAGAAAAAAAAAAAAACATTGCTGTAATACAGTATTCCTCCTTTGATGTTGTCACCATATTAAAAACACCCATAACCTTCAAGAATAGTACCCTATTATTCATATTACCATAGAATGTCTACCGCCTGCATTATCATATCATTAGGGAAAAAAGTCCATTTACAGATATATTTTGTTTTACTCAAAATGAGATTGTTGAATTCTTCCAATATAATTAATGTTTTCATGAGGCTTTGTCATTAATCCGAAAATTAGAAGACTGCATTGTTCAATACTCACCAAGCATTTAGCATCTAATTAGCCTTATACTGATGTTCTACAGATACAGCTGAGTTGTGCACCCAGGGCCTCTGCATAGGCTAGTCCCACCCTATCCCCAAGTAACCTGTTTCTTGCACAGCAGAGCCCAAGAGAGATTTTTCTAAAATAGATGAATTAGGACATTTCAGTCTGAATTTAAATTCCAGAAAAAGACAGTTTACCTCACATTTGTTTAAAAGTTGGAGTTTTGGAGATTTTTTTTTTCCAATTCAAAGGAATAAATATTTGAGTATATAAGTGAATTTTTCAAATTTTCTTGAATGCTAGTACTGTATCTCATTACTTCAAGTTCTTCATCAAATGAAATTAGAGAATCATAGAAAGCCACTTACAGGAAATTTGAAACCTATTCAAAGAATGTTATGGATATTAGTGTAACTTTAATGATACAATTCTAAACTTAAAAGAATAGGATCTACTTAGAATGTCTAGATATAAATAAATGAACCAAGGCAATTCGCCAACCAGCACTGTGTTAAGCAGAATGAGTGTCTTTTTCCAACATAAGTATGACTGAGATGCGTACTGTACAGTTAAAAACTCAGTTCTGAAGGCAGGATGTGTAACTCAGCACTCGTCTCTGCTTCTTACAAGTTGTGTGGCCATGGACAAGCCACTTATTTATAAAATAGGGATAAAATTAGCTCTTGCCTCTGGAATTTCTGTGTGAATTAAGTGAGATAATTCATGTAAAGTGTTTAGCACAGTGGCTGGCACATTATAAATGCTCAGGTTTTAAATGTTAAAAATGTCTATAGATCTCCACAGAGTAAAGACCACAGGAGAGAAGTCTCTGTCCCCTCAGAGTATTCTTGTCCATGACAGCTGTGCAGGGACCCAGCCTTGGTATACAGTGATATTGAGGGGGTAGCAGAGGCAAAATATAAATAGGTAACTCTGGGCATGCTCCCCATTCTCCTCCATTGCCTTCTCTCTTCCCTAGGCAGCAGGTCACTGCAGGAAAGGTGGACTCCATGGTTTATGAGGCCCAGTTGCTGCAGGCTGGGCAAAACCCAGAGAGAAAATAATAGAAAGAAAGGTGACTCTCCCTGCGGACATGAAGAAGAGCTGAGATTCTTCTACACCCATACAGTTCTCTAGGGCTCTGTCCTTGGTAATTTTTAAACACTCTTCCTGGAGATCTCATCTGGTTAGAAGGTTTCAACAGCTACATGTATGCTGGGGCCTCCCAAACCTCTATCTCTAAACCATAATTCTATCCTGAACACCAGACCCAAATCTACCCGTACTTACTGAGATTTTCTTTTGGGTATCCCAAGGTTGCCTCAAACTCAAAATGCTTAAAACTAAACCAATCGTCTTCATCTAGATAGACTTCAGTAGGCTTTGGGATCTCACTGTATAAACAGCATCAGTCACCTAACTAGGACCTATTCTTAATTCTCTTCTCTCCCTGTCCCACATATTCAGTCTCTAAGACCAGATGATGCTATCCTCCACCTCTAAATTGTACCTTCTTTTTCTCCCTTCTTCCAACTCTTTTCTTCAAACTCTTGCCAATTCTCACCATCATCACTGAACTAGCTCTCTAGTTGCTTTGCCTGGCTTCCTATCCTCTACTTTCCATGGAAACTATCTTCTATACTGCCACTAAAGAATCTAAATACCAGAGGAGGATGGGCCTCAAGAGGGACCCCCCATGAGGGAATACTAAAATCCTGACAGCAGAACAGGTCACTCATTTTTGTTACAGGTTTACTTAGAATAGCTATGAAAGTAGACAGAAACTAGGCAAAGAAGACGATTTCCTCTGATGTGACAGAAAGATACACTGTCAAGAACTGTGAAGGGGCTGAGATTTTTACCCTACTTGCAAGCCTACAAGTTAGCCCACCATATTTTATGGATGCTGGCAAAAGACCTAAAGTTCCTGGGTCAGAGAGAAGACAATTTCTCGCTGCACAGCTAGCAGCATGAACATCACATTTAAATTGGTTTCCTTTGCCCCCAAGTTCCACAGATGGGATGCAAAGCAGCCAATGTGGATGTTGCAAATGCATTGATTTGTGGAACCCTGAACTTAAGGAACCCAAATATTTTATAATGGACTACAAAGAGATCTGCCCTTTTTCTGGAGGGAAACATCATTTTTATTTTGCTGGACAGTGAGCAAATCTGCCTGGTGATTCAGAAGGAGACATTATCTTCCAAGGCTATTCACTTTCTAAACATCCTTAAAAATGTATTATGGGCAGTTAGCGTCTTGAGAGACCCATGGAAAACTGTCTCCCAACAGCTAAGCCTGGAATTCAAATCAGACTCTTGGCACCCACTAGCTGTATGATTTTTACCACTATCAGTTTTCTCACCTACAATGGAGGATAGCACTCATCCCTAACTCACAGCCATTTTACAAAATCAAATGAAACCACATGCCTGAAAGGGTTCTGTAAGCAATACAGCATTAACTATGCAAATGTAATCATTTATGCCTCTGGAACTTTATTATTATAGAAATGAAAGATGAAAATAATTTAGAATTTTATAATAAAAAATTAAATATCAATTAATAAAACACTTATTAAATGCCTGAGTATATCGTAGGTTAGGCTTGGGTAGTACAAGGTGAAGAATAAGACACATTTCTTGACTTCAAGAATTCCAGTGTAGTGAAGCAGCAGATAGGACAGCATCCAAGATCTATTCTTGTGACAGAATAGAAGCATAGAAGGATGATGACAAAAATATTCAACAATTTTTTTTTTTAGAGTTGACAACTATCTGGTGGCAGAGTTAGAACTAGACCCATTCTTTCGGACTTTTAATTTGGTAAAAAGCCTTGGCAGAAATTTCATATTCCTGATAGAGTTTTTGCAAGACTGAAGGGAAAATCTGGTTTGGCACTATGCATTTTTCTCTCCCCTATAGTCTTACTTCAGTTCATTGCCATTCTACCTCTCTGTTCCCCAAGAATTAAAATGGATTTATTCATTGTCTAACCTCTTACCACTCTCAAAAGTCAAGGATTTCCTTTTATTTGTATAACAAGGCTAACTAGAACAAACTTCTCTTCTGACCACTATTTTCTCCCTTTCACTCCATCTGGCCCCCCTACCTAATTCCTCTTCCCCTTCATGTTTCACAAAATGCTAACCCTGCCACCTTCTAGATCTCTGACTGCCAGTTATTCAGTCTGCTTCTTCCATTTGACTCCAGTCTGCCATACCATCTACCTAGTGAACTGGAAGCAGATTTCGCAATATAAAGTGAAACATTAACCATGAGCTCTTAAGTCCACCTCAAAGTTGAATGTAATAAGCTGGGGGGAAATGTGAGGGGGAGATGAACCATGAGAGACGATGGACTCTGAAAAACAAACTGAGGGTTCTAGAGGGGAGGGGGGTGGGGGGATGGGTTAGCCTGGTGATGGGTATTAAAGAGGGCACGTTCTGCATGGAGCACTGGGTGTTATACGCAAATAATGAATCATGGAACACTACATCAAAAACTAATGATGTAATGTATGGTGATTAACATAATAAAAAAAAAAGGAAATGATATAAGGAAAACCATAGCTCACCTACTCTTCCTAGAAGTACACCTGGCCTTGAACAACATGGGAGTTAGGGGCGCCAACCACCAGCACAGCTGAAAATCTGTGTATAACTTTTGGCTACCCCCAAAATTTAATTACTATTGACCAAAAGTCTTACTGGTAACATCAACAGTCAACTCGCACGTATTTCCTATGTTATATGTATTATATACTATATTCCTACAATTAAGTAAGGTAAAGAAAAAATGTTAAGAAAATCATAAGGAAAAGCATTTACAGTACTGTATTTATCAAAAAAAACAAAAAACCCCACACATGTAAGTGGACCCACACAGTTCAAACCCTCAAGGTGCAAAGGTCAACTGTTTAACGTGGACTTTGCTCCAAGGTAAAATTCACCAACAAGCTTAATTCTACTTATTGATTTTGAAAATCTTTCAGTACTATACAGTACCTAAGTTTTTCATTAATCTCATATTTGGGATTGAGGCAGGGATAAGGAATAGATCTCTTTTTCAGTAAGTTCCACAGGAACCATTGCTCCATTACCTTAGAGGTTGCACATTATTACACAAGTATGAGTGCTTGGGGACAATACAGGGAAAAACCAGATCCATTCGATTTAAAGCCTGTCTTTTGACTCATTGAAGAGTTCCAAAGATACTTCAAAGAGTAAAGACATCATATTCAAGGGCTCTGAGAAACTTTTTAAGTATATAATTTATGTGTGTATATATGTATATGTTAATACATACAATTTAGTGCAATCTTTTAAAATAAAGGCAATGCAGGGTGCCTGGGTGGCTCAGTTGGTTAAGCGACTGCCTTCGGCTCAGGTCATGATCCTGGAGTCCCTGGATCGAGTCCCGCATCGGGCTTCCTGCTCGGCAGGGAGTCTGCTTCATCCCCTACCCTATCCCCTCTCAGGTGTTCTCTCTCTCTCAAATAAATAAATAAATAAACTTTAAAAAAAAATAAAATAAAATAAAATAAAATAAAGGCAATGCAAAAAATTCAAATTAAAGTTTTTAATAATCTAATGAGTTGGCTTTTTTGGTTTTATAATACACATAGGTTTCCTTAATAATTAAATATAGTGAAAGAGTTTTAATTTTGTGAAACCTTCCATGGCAGCAAGCATTTGAAAGCTTTACTTAACACAGAAGGATTAAAATAAAAATCAATAAATACTTGAATGTATACTATCCATACTAAATAGTATTTAAAATTAGAATACCAATAATTTTCAATATCACTGAAGCCAAGAACAATGGTATCATAGTCAATAGTGTTCCTGAAGGTGAAAAAAGCAAATCTGGTTCATGATAAATTATGAAAATGGTAGTGATGTAGATAAGAATAAATGGCTTTAAATTCCCTAATGAGTGAAGAGTCAAGTCACTGACGAGCAATCAAAATATACTCCATATGTGATTAACACTTAAATTTGACATTGACAAATATTATTTCATTTATACAACAGTAGAATCACAAGCATATGTAGCCTCTAAGCCTCCAGGTTACAATAAATTGTGGAAAGAATAGGAATATCTGTCGACATGTTTTTGTCCTTTATGATTTGCCTAAAATGTATGTATTCTTTTAGTACTAAAATACCTTTCAGGTTAGAGATAGAAAATGTAGGTCAAAATAAATGGCCAATCTCTCTCACTCACACACTCACTCAATTAGAATAAATGACAATTCTTCACAGAATACTTCCTCACACATTGAAGAAACATACAAAAAGACATTCTATCAATATGAACTATTAATCGTCTTCCCACTGAATGTTAATTAGGTACCTACTGTGTGCTAGAGATTACGCTAAGCACTGGGAATCAACAGAAACATGATACACATGGTTCTGCCTCACAGAGCTCACAGTCTAACAAACTCAGTAAAATTCCTATCATGACTCAGCTATAAGCAAAGATATTCTATATAATAGAAACTTCTAAGCACTTAAGAGAAATGGAGTATGAAATAATAGCATTACTACTGCAAATTATATTTATCATACAACTTGCAAGAAAACAAATTGCTTCTCTCCCTCAGACTGACATGTCTAAATCTAATCTGTTTATAATTAATATTTCACTCAGCGTACAGTTGATGCTGAGCTCACCTTGAAGTTGGTAGTGTCTTGGAGGGCTTAAGGGATGTGCTGGGAATGCAGAAGTTTAAATTGATGCCAAGTATGTGGAATAGGCTCTATAGTTCTGTAATGCCTTATTCCTTTAGGTCAGCATAAGAAAACTTGAGAATTTCTAGGGCATTGCTATAACTGACAACTAAGGGGCACCTGGGTGGCTCATTTGGTTATGTGGCCAACTTTTGATTTCCACCCAGGTCACAATCTCAGGGTCCTGGCATCAGGCTCCCTGCTCAGTGGGGAGTCGGCTTGAGGATTCCTCTTCCTCAGCCCCTCCCCCCCCAACTCATGTGCTCTCTAAACAAACAAATAAATAAATCTTGAAGGGGAAAAAAAAAAAAAACGGACAACCAAATATTCTGCCCAGGCAACTGAACTTGTGACGTGACCAGGTCAGACCTCAGTAGAACAGAGTCACACACCTGAGCTAGGACACTTTCTGGCATTAATAATGCTGGTTCAGGAAAAAAAAAATAGTATCTAAAGTCAAACTCCCTAAATAATAAGTTATTATGTCTTCAATCCTAAAGAGACCACTTTTGGAAAGGTATTTAGGATTAGCAGAGCAAAAACAAAAAAGATTCACTTAAAAGTGGTAACCCAATAAATACACAAAACCAACACTTTAAAGTCCATTCTCTTACCTATTCATAAAAACTACTCAAGTAGAACAAAAATCTAGACATTGTGGCCAAACTTTTGACATTTAAGCCCTAAGAGGAAGTCATTGCTGTTGAAAGTCCAAAAATTATTTGGAGGGCTAAAATTGACCTTGTACGCTAGAATACATCCATGTATAATATAATGCTACAGTTAAATATATTTACTTCTTTAAACTATAGAAAGTAAGCCAAACTTGCATTAGTATGTGAAAAACAGACAACTTCTGATCTATTCTTTGGAGTAAAATATTTTCTCTAAATAGAAGACTAGTAAATGAAGCAAACACTTATAAATTCCACCATCAGATTAGAAAGACTTTGAGGCAAGTGTTTTGAGTCAGTGGCCAGGTTTAGGCTGCTTACTACAGGGAGAAACCTGTCAAAGAGTAAGAGTGGGAGGCCTCCCACCTTGCTATATGCATGGAATAAAATTCAGTGGTGAAGGAGCTCTCTAAAACCTTGAAACTCAAACTGTAGCCAATGAGCTAACAGCAATAGCTTCACCTAGGAGCTTGTTAGAAAGGCAGAATCTTGGGCACCACCCCAGAACTTGCATTTTAGCAAATTTCTCCCAGATGATTTGTGTGCAGTACAAGTTTAACAAGCACTGACCTAAAGGAATAAGGCATTACAGAACTATAGAGCCTATTCCACATACTTGGCATCAATTTAAACTTCTGCATTCCCAGCACATCCCTTAAGCCCTCCAAGACACTACCAACTTCAAGGTGAGCTCAGCATCAACTGTACGCTGAGTGAATAAGAAGAAAACAAACTAAATGCAGAGGTGAGAATGAACCACTCATTATCATTCAGCTCCTCCAGTTGAGCCCTTAACTGGGAACCACCCTGGCTCCAAATGCAAGTAGGGTTGGAGAATCATGGGTAGAAATGACAGAAGGGCAGGCACACACTTATCTCCCTAACTAGCTGTCCTCACACATCCATCTGTCAACAGTGACACCATCATGCCCCTTCACCTGCACATGGCCTGCAGATACACCTGTTAGCCCACACAATATTTCAAATTTGAATTCATTTATAAATCTGGAACTTTCACATTTAAAAAATATCTATACATCAAATCCTCTTCTACAAATCAGAAAATCTGGTAACACCAGACCCACATTCCAGCATGACAACAAATGAAGCCAAGGTTCACCTGTCCCACTTAGATGCTGACCAGAACCTCCACCACTCTCTACAGTCTCCCCAACACTGTAGCTGAGGCTGAGTGTCCGTTGCCATTTGTTATCTTCCATTTTGTCTGCTTCGCTAATTCACATTCCCAGCCTGACCCCTCTAGGTTTTTGAATTTTGAATTTTCGACCCCTTGATCGATCTTAAGTCACTCAATCTACCTGCATTTATTCTTTCATGTGTGTAATTCAGGAAAAGGAACTACGGTTTATACCATCCTCAGTTTGATCAAACCTTGTGAGCTGGATGGAATCAATCCATCAAATTACATAGTACCTCACCTTAAATAAATACCATGATATTTTTCTACACAACTCATTCCAATTCTGACATTTTAGCGATTTTAACTATTTCTTTTCAGAACGGTATTTCAGAGTTACAAACGAGAATTAATAGCAAGAGCAGACACAGCAAAATATATTATTGAATCAATCCTCCAGATTCATTTCAAAACCTGAAAATACTGTAATGGTAAATTCTATGAGGGCAAGTACCTTTGTCTTTTTTGTTTACTGACATACCCCCAAGCACCTAGAGCATGCTCAATACTTATTGAATAAATGAACTTTCCCAGAATTATAAATTCTCAAAAATTCATACACAGATTTTGAAGGCATTTTTTTTTTTTTATTCATGAGAGACAGAGCGAGAGAGAAAGGCAGAGGGAGAAGCAGGCTCCCAAGGAGCAGGGAGCCCAATGCGGGACTCGATCCCAGGACCCTGAGATCATGACCTGAGCCGAAGGCAGACGCTTAACCATCTGAGCCACCCAGGCGCCCCGAAGGCATGTCTTTAATTACCAACAAGTATATGATGATTATTCATTTGCTAGCCTAGCTTTATTTGGGTTCATTAAAAAAAAAAAAAAACTTTTTATTTCAGTGACTATGAAAACTGGCAGCAGAGAGAAGACATGAAATCCTAACAAGCCTAAGACTCATGGCCTATCATATCTTGCTTTGCAGCAAAAGAGCATCATGTAAAACTAGGCAAAATGGCTACACTGAATTATGAGATTTCATCTTATTCAATTCTATGTACCCACATCCAGAGTCTTTGGTCATCACCATAATCATCAACATCCCAATTTTTAAGATTTTATTTATTTATTTGAGAGAAACCACAAGCAGGGGGAGAGGGAGAAGCAGGCTCCTTGCTTACCTGACACGGGGCTTGATCCCAGAACCCCGGGATCATGACCTGAGCTGAAGGCAGATGCTTACCTGACTGAGCTACCCAAGTGCCCCATCATTACAATCTGATAAAGCTGAACAGCTCTCACAGACCACTTACTGGAGAGCATTTATGGAATAATCCCCAGTATGCCAGGAGATAGGTGCTAGATGTCTGACTTCCTAACTAAAAGGTATGTCCTACAGTACTATTATATCTCCCCTGCCATGATGCTTGGTAGTTCTGGACATGGGGGAAGAAAATTACATTTTTAATGGTCTTGAAAACTTGACTGAAAAAATACATTGCTGAGAAACTGAGTCACAGAGAAATGAAGTGATGTTCTTGTGGTTACAGGTTATTTATTATTAACTATTTTGCAGAGCTACAGAAGCATCTCCAGGGCTCTCCCCACTGCCCCACGTTGGTTTTGTAATAGTCATTTCCAAAATTTATCCGCTAACCAAAATGCAAGCCAATGAATTTTAACCACTCAACAAACGATATGATGAGCAAATGTATCTTCCAATAGCAAAGCCTAAATTTTGACCCAATTCTGGTATATTTATAAACATACCAACAATCAATCTAAAAGGAGTTTGCAAGGAAGCTAAATACATGTATCTTAGCAGGAAACTACTGTGATAGAACGTTTCAAGAACTAAAGCTTAAAAAAAAAAAGTTAGAAATTTTCCTTGAACTTAAAGCTGCCCGTTTTATGGAGTACGAGATTACAACGCCCTTTCACTCTCCTGTTGGCCTTTGGATCGCCTGACTGAAAGGTGGATCATCTACCTCTGTTCTCATTATATACCATAAAAGAGAAGAACTAAAGTTAAGAGCTGTTTCACACAATTCAACTCAACTTTCTGTAGAAAATACGAATAAAAGCAGGACCAGGTCACTGTTACTCATGTCTGATGGCCATTTTAAGAAGGAATTTAGTGCACTCACCAGCACCAACAAATGTCAGTGTGCTATTCACCATACATCTAAAACAAGGCAGAACTACCCTAAGAAGGAAATGGCCACATTAACCAGTTTCTCCCACCTGAAATACATTTGGAACTGCCCATAAACTCATACAAATAAGAAATATAAGTGTACAGGTTGTTTTCCTCATATGGTCTGAATTGGCGGTTTCTGAATTCTTGATTCACCTGAGTAGTCACAAATTCACTCCATCGGTATATAAAGGTCCATTGTTCAAGTAGACCAAATTTTAGAGCTGCAGAAGGCCTGCCCTGTGGAAGAATATATTCTAACAAAAGTCTCTGTGTTCTATTACTAGGTTGAACTTTTGTTATTAAGTTTCCTATGACCACATAACCTTTTCTCAGTTGCCTGCTTATGCTTACTCCATAACGATAAAGAATATGAAGACAGGAAAAAGACTGGGACAAATAACCCCGCCTGCTTTTCCTCACCTAGTCTTTTGCTTATGAGAGCATGCATATTTAGTTCCTGCAATATTTAAATACAATTCTCACTGGAATCTCAAAGAAGGATGTTAAAGAGAAAAACTGATCCAAAAACCAAATACAACCAGTTTTTTACATATGGGTAATAATTCTGAGGGATCAGTGTTTTGTACCAGAAAGAATCTGTCTGTCTCCTCATAGCCCAGGCCATTCAGACTTGAAAACTTTAATAGCAAAGCACAAATACACTTTTCCAAAAATCTTCTGTCATAGTGCCTACTACTGACACTTTCATAAATTTCCTTATAGAAGCTGCATAATCCACCACAGAAAACCAAAGTGTTATGCTGTATTATTAAACTCAGCAGAAAGCTCCATATGCAGCAACAGGAGGCCATAGGCAATTAACTCTGTAAATTGAAAGCTTTAAAATTTTTACATGACCTTTAAAGGTCAACACAGTTGCCCATTCAGATGCATGCAATTATAAGGGACTGCTTCATAGCAAAAAAAAAAAAATAATAAGAAAAAGAAAAGAAACAAAAATATTTAATGAAACTAACCCTGCATTCATTAAAAGCTACTGTGCACTCTCCAGGCTTTATGTAAAGAGTTAGTTTTACATAACACATGGAGATAAAAGAGCAAAGGAGACTTGTCTGCTTGTCCCCATTTTGTCAAAGTACTAAATTCAGCCCAGCACCATAATTGCTAAGAATGCAACATTATCACATTAACCAACCACTCTGAAGAATTTCAAAAATTTACTGTGTAAAGCAACATAAATATAAATTGAATTAAATGAGTATGTTTGTGCTATGGCTAAAGGAAAGAGAGACGTACCTTTGCTAACCGGTCATTCAACGAAAATCATAAAACAATTACAGCTCCTATGGAATAATTTAGGAAATTGAAGTGATTAAAAGGACTTCATCTAATATAAGCATATATTCTCTGATTCCTTAGTTATATTTCATACCCCATATGGATCACTGTGAACAAAATGGAATATTCTCCTTATAGCTTATATATTGTTTTCACCTGAATCAAAAAGTAACTGAAAGTCTTCTATTTTCCAATGACAATATCAATCAATTGCCTAAATAGGTGAGAATTTCACTGATTCCAGTGACTAGCTTGCCTATCATCACAGCACGGGATGAAATCCAACATATACATGTGGTATACACATTGGAAGTGGGTGGGTTTTGGAAATCTAACAAATTTGGAATATATCAAGATGTTTCTGGGAAATTTATAGATACCATTTGTAAACCGGAGTAGTATGCTCTAATGTAATGCATGGTTTGTTTTAACTGTGGAGGCGCATATTTAATAAAGATGGCATACAAATATATTCAGTGTTTTAAATGTGTTGATTCCCAGTCATAGGGTCAATAAACACATCCCAAGCACCTCTACATAAAGGATAAAGTTGATTTTTTTTTGCATTTGCAACCTAATAAATAAAAATATCTCCCAAAGAAAAACTAAAGAGAAAAATATACTACATGCAACAGTGGTTTAAACAGTAAACTCAATCATAAATGACCTTGTTAAACCATAAATACAATTGCACTGTAGGTCAAATCACATAAAGTGAAAAATGTAGACTTTTTGAAAGTCGTTCTTCCTTCTTTAACACAAAACCAGTATTTTACATGGGTGCCATTAGATGCATACATACATATGCATATGGATATATAGACAGAGAGTTAAAGATTAGGTAGATAATACAGAAACTTAGATTTAAATATTACTTTTCTCACATTCCAACAGGTCCAACCATACCTGTTAAATTTCTGTTAAAAGAATTGTTATAGTTCATTGACAAGGACACTTGAATCACTATGCCAAATGAATAAAATCAGACGTTCTAAAAATGACCAAATAAAGTAGTGGTCAATGACAACTAAAAAATAAAAACTGACTTTTAATTCTGTTTGCTGGGCCTACCTTTCCATCTTCCCTGTTTCAGACTATGCTCCAAATCTAAAGTAAAACTTTTCTCTAAAAGGACTTAGGGTAACTCCCTTATGAAATTATTCCTGTTCTTCCAGTGGTATAATTCAATATGCTTCAAGTAGTTTAAAATAAAGTTAACCAAAGACTTTTGGAACAAAATGGCAAAGGTACCATATTACATAGTATTAAAGAAATCAATGGATTGTAAGCAAGATAAATCACGTCAAAAACTGTGCAAGTATGTAGACCAGATATGAAGTTGACTTAGCTAGTTTTGCCTTCATATCTAGCAACAACCTGTATTAATGCATGTCTTCTCTTTCTTTTGATGGAGCCTTATTAATGACAGGTTGATGAATTGCATTCACAAATGTCAGGTACAGATCAAAGGGGACTAGGTTAGATGCTTATTTTACTTTGTCTTAGGGTTTTTCACCAAGGAAACAAAACTGCATTGCACAGTCAAGTTCTTTATTTTTACTTGAATCTTCAAGGAAAAAAAACAGCTGCAGAATAATACAACTTAATGAGGTATCCCTAATAAAATACTGGAGAAGTAAAAGTGGGGGCCCTGAACTGTTTGCACTCTGGTTGTTTCATCTTCTCAAATCTATTGGAAGTCGCTGCTGACACTTCGGAACATTCCTACTTTGGGACATACATCAGACAGGCAAATGGTCATCAGTTTGCCACCACAGCGGAACTTCGGCAGAATCTGACAATACCTTTTACTACGGCCCAAGATAATGCCTGGAAAATGCTGGAAAGACACATCTTATCCTACATGTATAGGTTAATCCATACCGGCAATTATGATAAATCAACCCTAAAATGCACATCTAACATTTCAATATTCAAAAACACCTTGTCAAAGGATCATCATTAAAATGCAATACTGAAGAGATTAGATCCAGGACCACCAAAACTTTTTAATAATATACAAAATAATTTCCATAAAATCTTTTATCACCTCCTAAGTTTCATCACTTTATAAATTTTTAAAAAGGAAAAGTGGCCATGTCTAAAAACAGACCTTTTTACAGCTGTGTCATCACATTTTATAACTTGGTGGTTAGTAAATACTATAATGCATTCTCTAAGCACTATGTATCTTTTTTGTCACAGATCCATGGGCATTTCAATGAATCTTCATTTTCCAATTTATCATTGTTAAAATAGCTAACATTTTTCAGATTCAAAAATCACACCTACCTAGAAACCTTAGATTCCCCCTTCGGTACAACTTGTAGCATTATAGGTGTTTGCTTTAAGGTCAAGGTTTTTGATTCTTCTTCTTATACATACATATAGCAGTATGTATAAATACGTAAGTTCAAGTAGCCTCAACTACACAATCTATTAAAGGGCAAGAAAAGAATCAAGATTTTAGCCTCAAAAAATGTCTGATTTAAATAAAACAACACACTAAAACTGTGTTCTTCCTCTGAAGAGTCACTGTGCCTCAGCATTCAGTTGGTAGTGACACTTCTCTCATAGTATCAGATCTCTAAATAATGTAATCCAGTTTTTTTCACCAAAAATTAAGAAAATAAAATTAAAATAAGCTCCAGTGTGGTTACTGATGGCCTTTCAATGGCTACTGATGGCTTTTAAAATTAGGACTCTAAGAAAGGTCAACATGCAAACAACTGACTCAGGATGTGATCCAGAACAGATGAAGTAGGTAAAGAAAAATGCATCTGATCCTTTTTAAGGATGTTAGGTAGCAAATCTGAAATTGTAAAAGATTCACCAGTCTGAGAATACATGTGCAAACATGGAAAGCCTGGAATAAATACAAATAATCTTCATGCTCTTTTAAGGGCTTTAGAAGTGTTTCTAATCTCCTTTGCTAGTTATTGCCATTTAGCACCTTTACATAGAAATCTTAAATTACTCATTTGTCTTAACTTACATTGCCTAATAGAGCAGTTTTAAAGTGTTAATTGATAACAGCCTGATTATTGATGTCTCAAGCAATCTAGTTGGGAAGACAGGAACCAGATGATTATCATCCAGTCAATAGTCATTGAAATTCATCCTGTCCTGAGTGAAGGACCCTTCTACAGTTAACTGCTTTGGGGGCACTTTTCAGAGTAAAGATTGTATATAGGGTTTTTGTTTTTTCAAAAATGATTTTTGCAAAATTCAAGAAGGGATTTAACACTCGCAAAGCGAAGATGTTCTTTTTGGTCTTCTTGCCACAAGCCAAAGTCAGCCAGCACACAGGAAAGAGAGGCTAACTAGCCACTACAGTAAGTATACATTTGATTCCAAACGCTTGTTTAACACTTGGTCAGGAAGTGGAATACTGAATAGGAAAGCGTCGCTTCTACCCGAGGACTCAGCAAGCTCCCACAGTTCGTCCTTTTCAAGTAGAGACTAGATAGCTCAGTCTGCAGTTCTAGGAGAAATAGGGCGACGAGTATCAAACTTTCCTTTGCAAAGGCACTTTCTGGAAATAACACGTTCCCCACTGACAAGTGCAGATCAGTAGCCTAAAGAAAACACCTCTTGGTAGGAACCTGGCCTTTTGGAAGTGAAGGGGAAGGGAGAGCAAAGCAGCGGGGCAGAAAAACCGGGAACCATTAACAAGATTTGGGAGGCATCTATCAGGAAAGAAAGAGGGAAAAAAACAGCATTCGTTTCTCGAAGCTGTTCTTTTCCTGAACGTTGTTCGTAAAATGATCCCTTTCCTCAAGCTCTCCTGTAGAATCCTTTACTAAAGCTTTATTTCAGTCATGAAGTGTCCGTTCCCAAATCTAAGTAAATCTTTAAATAGATGAGGCTCCGGAACTTACCAAGCCGATTCTTTATGAAAATAGTTAAGAGGTGGGGAAATCAATAGCCTCACTGAAATGCCCACCCTCTGCAGACAGGCCCGAGAATTAACTAATCAGAAGTGGACAGAAAGTAGGGATTTCAGAAAGGCGACCCAACACATCCCATTGATCCTCTCTTGAACGCGACCCCCAACTCCTTATTAGGAGTCAAAATGGTTACCAAGAGGGATTGGTTCGGTTGAGGAATGGAATTAAAACCCACTGCAATCCTCGGCCGGGTCGCTCGCTGTGTTAGGAGAAATGGGGCAGGGAGGGAGGGCACCGCTCCCGGAGCCTCCTTCGCGTGCTCCGATCCTCTCTCGGCGTCCCTCTACCCCCGCCCCTACCCTGACCGCCCGCGAGCGAGAAGCCGGGCGCCCAGCCAGCACTGCTCTCACCTGGCGCCTTCCCGGGGCGGGCCCCCTACGGCCACCGACCCCCGGGGAGGGGAGGGCTTCCGCGCCCCAGGTCCTCCAGCTGCCTCCGGGTCCCCAGCGCCGGCGGGGGGCTCGCACCTACCTGCAGCCCGGCTTCCTGGTGGCGGCAACACCTAGCGATGCTCCTGCAGCTTCCGCGGGCCCGCGCCAGCCTTATCGCTCTTGCATCGCTTCCAAGATGCCAATCCGCCGTCACCGTTCTGGGGCATAGGGAACCCAAGTCTGGTGGTGTGTGCTCGTGGAGGGCGTGTGAGTGTGGCCCTGAGCGTGCGTGTGTGCGCGCGCGTTTCCTCCTCCGTTAGCAAAGGGTTCAGGAATCGCTTGACATCTAAACTGGGGTCCCCTGAAAGCGGGTGCAAGGTGGAGTGCGTGAGCCTCGTCGCTTTTGCCCCCCCCCCCCCGCGCTCTTTATTCCACGGTGTCAAAGTAATCAAAAGATTTGTTTACTGAGGCAAAGCCAAAGTCCCGCAGCCCTTGCCAGCGCCCGCGGTCGCCCGCTGTCCTCGTCGGAGGCGTGGGGTGCGCTCGGCTCCCCGGACTGCGAGGATCGAGGCGGTCTTGCAGCAATTATCTTATTCCATCTCTGATTTGTTTGCTTTTAACGCCGAGTAAAGACTTGTCCTCTCGCCTCACGTCGTCGCTCCCTCTCACATTCACACACCCTCACACATCCACCGTCCCTCTCTCCCGCCCTCCCTTTGGCTCTCTGGGGAAAGGCAATTGGACGGAACGATTCACCTTCAGGAAAGCAGTCTCTGCCACGTACGTCTCCTGTTCCCTGGCTCTCGCAGGTCCCAAGTCTCCACCGTGGAGGAGCTGCAGGGGAGGTTAGGGGCAGCAAGGAGGGGAGGCTCTGCGCTCGGCCGTCCTCAGCCCTCAAGACGCCAGCTTCCTCGGATCAGGTGCCCCTTGTTCCCGCTTTTAGCAGCTAGGTCCCAGCTGGTGCCCTCTCGGAGACTTTGCGCCCAGTCCACTTAGCAGCAACTCCTGGCCAGCTGCAGCCCCTCAATCCCGCCTCGAAGTGCTGCGGGCAGAGCCCCACGCAGCCCAACCGCTTCCCCCCTAGACATCGTGGGCTAGAAGGAAGGGAAATCCGCCGCTGTCCCCTGTCCCCAGCACGCTGCCACCGTCACCGCCGAGAAGGTGCGAGTTCCAACATCGAACACAAGCGAGCAGGTGTTACCTGGGTCACTTCGCTAAGGCGGGAGGAAAAGAGAGAAAGGGGCAGAGGAGGGCACCCAGGAAACAAATCCAGATGACCAGAAGAGGGAAAAAGAAAAAAGTAAGCGGTTTAGCAATCCAAACCTCCTCTCCGCCTCTCACCCCAGGCACTGTACACCGGTGGTCAAAAGACACCGGTGGTGTCTTTTAGGAAGTCACCGTAAAGGGCAGACCCCCGCCCCCCCCCCCCGTGCCGCTCAGACCCCTTATTCCAAGCAGCCTGGCTGTCCGGGGAGTACGGAGTGAGGGCCTCCTTGTATAGTGCAGGAGCACGCAGGGAGAGAATAGGTCCCGACACTCCAGGGTGAGTTAAGCAGTAAAATGGGATAGCAGAACCCGGTTACGTCGCCTCCCTCCGTCTCTCCCAACAGCCTGTTCTGTTAGCAGCCGCTGCTGCTGCTTATAGCAAACTACGGTCCTGCAGAAAAAGAGACAGTAAAAGATGGGAGGGCGGCAATCGGTATAAAAGCTGGACTATGTCTCCCTCTAGAGGGAGAACCGGGTTAGAGAGCTTGACTGGAGGTAAGTAGGACTCCCAATTTCTCCACAAAGAAAAAGAAACGGGTATCTGGTTTCAGAGAATTTTGCATTTTTACAAATTCCAACCTCTAATGGATTTAGAGAGAGGATTTGCAGTGCTGCCCCATGTAAGCAGAGTCCTTGCTAAAGGAACCTTGTGATATTTACAGAAATTTAATAGCAAGACCCTGGAAGGTCATGTCCTTACAGGTTTGGTCAAATTGGGTGTTGGTTTAAGCAGTATGCGTACGAACTCAAATGAAGGGTCTTCTTAGGCTCACTTTGACCAAGTTTGGTCATGAGCAAAACCTTAATCTAATGATTAGAACAGTATTTTAAAAAGCATAAGTAGTAATAAGAGATTTAGAAAAAGAAAAGAAAATCTGAAGCAAAAAAATAGGATGCTTATCTACAAGATCTTACAAGTCCCTTACAAACTAGGGATATCTCAAAGATCTTGTTTTGGAGCCAATATTTATACCTCTTAATCAACTAACTGATAATTTCCAAGGTGACTAAATTCCTTCCAGCTCTAAAGTTCTGTGCTTTTATAGCTTCAATTCACTGAAACCTTTGACAAACTAGGTATCACATGGCCCCTCCACCAGCTAGAAAATAGAAGTAACACTAGTCACCATATATACAAATATGGAATATATGTTTCACTTGTTAGTGATTTTATCTTAACGTGCTTTGTAATTCCAACATATTTTAGATCTAAAAGGCATCAAGTAATGTAGGTTGGCATGGTTGTTTTAATAAAGGTGCCCCAGATTTTATAATGTTTTGTTACATCAGTGAAGTTCAAGTGAGGTCCCATTAGTAACTTTAATATTTAGATTTTGTGAACTTACCATTTGAAAGTTTGTTTTCAAAAATGTTTCTGTATGTTTGAGTTATAAAATATATACAAACATTATGATTAAGTTCCTTCCCACTCACCATTCACTCTGAATTTTTGGAGTGATTCTATTTTAACTTGATAAATCTAGCTTAGTATAAGCTTAAGAAAGAAAAGAATTTATAAGAAAATACCTTAGACTAACAAGGAGCAGGAACTAAATCATGTGGGGTTTATTATTTTAGCTAATTGTACTATAGTAGATTTGAATCAGCCTAGCATATGACAGTCATTTTCAGGTAACCTCAAATGGTCTCTTTCAAAAGATTCATGTCATGTATCAAAGATTTTTATTTCATCCCTCTTACCTAGCGACTTACTTCTCCAGGAAGCACAGTTTTCGTTTTAAAACAACTGACACTGTTTCATTGCAAATCTTACAGTAATTCTGTGTCTGCTCTGTTAAGTAGTAGGATAGAATCCAAGCAGGAATGGCATTGGAAACTGGGGCTCTGTGCTGGGAGGAATAACCATTTACAAAATCACTTTAGAACATTGGCCTTCCTTTCCCACAAGAAATAAAATGCATACATCATAATCCTTCTAGTTTCTAATTCAATAGCTCTGTGTGGTTGTAGGAAAATCTATAATTTTATCCTATTGTTAAAATGGATGACATTGTCATCCTTGTTTTCCGAATTAAACTTGTCTTCTTATAAAAAGATGAAAAAAGCAAAAAGAACAAATGTATACATTAATTACAAAATACAACAGAGAATTTCTTATCCAGAGTCCTATGATGCTGAAACTCTTTTTTAACAACATTTGTACTATTTGTCAGTATCCAAATAATTCCTAATGATTTTTAGATCAAGGTGTTCCTCTTTCCAGCACCTCCTAGACTTTAAAACCAAATCTTTGGTTTTCTCTCCAAAACAAAACAGCAAATACCTCCTCAGTTTAATAGGGGAGGTATTTGAGACGATGCCTCTTATCTATTTGTTTAAACTGCCCCGCTTCCTCCTGTGAAAGCAGTAAACAGAAATTGCTTGGAATGCTGAACTTCACTGATCGTAACTCTGCCTGTGGCTCTTCATATTCTGAGGGATTAGTAAAATGTCACTTGGGGGCATTTTAAGCTTTCTGTCAGGGCTTTAATATGTGATCCCAAATCTTCATCTCAAGTCCTCACAACATCCCATAAAATAGATGATATACCTTCATTATACATATTTTTTTAAAGTGATACTTAATGTCACTGTCACAAAATGGCCAAGCTGGGATCCAAACTAAATCCGAAGCCAGTTTTGGGGTTTTGTTTGCTTTGGTCTGGGCTTTGATTTTTCTCTACCCTCCCCAGAACCACCACTAAAACATG
Source organism: Neomonachus schauinslandi (assembly GCF_002201575.2). Lineage (NCBI taxonomy): Eukaryota > Metazoa > Chordata > Mammalia > Carnivora > Phocidae > Neomonachus > Neomonachus schauinslandi. Next base: position 53,060,624 of record NC_058407.1, on the reverse strand, counting down.
CTATCTCTTGTTTTAGAAATAAAAATCATTTGGACCCGAATATGGAACAGCCTTAGCTGAGGAACCTGGGTCCATCAATAAGAATAGAAGAAGCGGTGGGAATGAGAAGAAAAATGAGCACCAGCTCCCCTCAGTACTCTGCCAGGCTCTAGGGTATTAAAACAAATGAACACAGAGTTCTAATTCCTAGTGCACAAGTGGACAGGAGGGTCCCATACAAGCCACTCAATCCCGCTTATCTCTTGTTTTGTTTCTTTGGTGCTAACCACCTTATTTCTATCTTTTGCAATAATGCTCATCTTGTCAGTGTTGTCATCTAATTAGGTGAACAGAAGGAAGCCCAGAATCCATTCCATATAACCCAAGGTAATGTGTGTATGTTAATAACTTTGAGAATCCCCATCACCTAGCATAGTACCTAACACAATACTCTTTAAATATTTCGTGCTCAGTAATCAGGACACCAAAGAGCAGATAAGCAGACGGACACCGTGGAAATAAAGCAAGAGAACTACTCCCTGGAATGGTAGGAGAAAGAACTTAGGAGGGAAAACTGTCCTATATGCAGTAAGTAGGCAAATCGAAAAAAACCCTTCACAATGTAGTGACTTAGAGAACAAATATTTATTGGGCACCTGGGTGGCTCAGTGGATTAAGCATCTGCCTTCAGCTCAGCTCATGATCCCAGGGTCCTGGGTCTGAGTCCTGCATCGGGCTCCCTGCTCAGTGGGGAGCGTGCTTTTCCCTCTGCCTGCTGCTCCCCCTGCTTGTGCTCGTTCTCTCTCTCTCTCTATCTGATAAATAAATGAAAATTAAAAAAAAAAAGAACAGATATTTAGTTCACATTTCTGTGGATTCACAGTTTGGGTTGAGCTCAGCGAGGCTCAGCTGGGCAGTTCCTCTGGACTCAGCTCATGTGTCTGTGGTCAGCCGGCAGGGTAGTGCTTCACTCACCTGACAATTGGCTGACTGTAAGCTGGAGTGCCAGGGAGTAACTAGGCCACGTGTCTCCTTCCATCTAGTAGGCTAGCCTGGCTGTTTCATAGGGTGGCAGTCACAGGCTTCTAAGAGTAGCAATAGGGGAAGCACCTTCCAAGTCTTAGCTTGCATCATGTTTGTTACACCCCCCTTGGCAAAGCAGTTCTTCAGGCCAGCCCAGACTCAAGGCATGAAAAAAGACTCCATCTCTTGCTGGGTAGAGCTACAATAACATATTCAAGAACCTGGTACAGGGAAAGGAAGAACTTGTTTTCATTTTTATAATCGAGTACAATAGCTATCCCAGAAGGCTAGCATTTTGCACGGTAGCTTCATCCACCAGGCGTCTGGTAGACTGACCCGTGGAAAGCAGAGTATTCCCAGTATGGAGTAAAGGACACCGATCTTGGGTAAGAACTAGAAGTTTGTCCAGATTATCAAGTCTCCAGACTTGCTCCCATTATCAGATACAGTGTGTCCAACAGCTTTCACCAATACAATGGAACAAGTCTCTGTAATTCTTCCTCACTAGGAAGCACAAATTTTCCAAGACAATCTACTCTCCGGGCAGCCATTGAATTAATTAATCCTAAGGCTTTAATTTACAATTCAGATTTATCAACACTATTATAAAATCTGACTTGTTCTGCTAAAAATCACTAGCAACCTTTACACAGCAGTGATGATTTCATCATTGGTACATGGACCTCACATCATCTATTTTGGCTACTTAGAGACATTGTTTACTTTCTGATTTCTTAACATGTTCCAAAGAGTTGAGATGAAAAACACCTATCATAAATGACTTCCCAAGTGGTGGTGACTTACCACCACATCTGTAAACAATCTCACCTAGTTAACTCCAACTTACTTATTAAGGCTCAGGACCAGAGTTCTCTTCTCTAGGATCATCTGCAATTCCCTTCTACTGTGGTAACTGTTTCTCTCCTGTGCTCCCAAACACCTGAAACTTCTCTCCATTTTTACACTCACTACATTGTATCATAATTTATATTTTATATTTTATAAGTTATCCCACATTAGTACATTTGTGTTTCACCTAGTAAAGCTGCAGACATGGATGGCTGGGTGAGTAACCAATATATTCAATTGACAAGATTTTGGAATAACATATGATCACATTTATTTTAACATCTAATAATAATGACTTAAAGCTTCCAACCTGCTGATCACATGAATGTAATTACATGATATTACATTCTCAAGTGACTTCTGGAAATCTCGAGCAATGTTGACATGGTCTATGAAATCCTTCTTCATTGCTGCGTGCACACACACACACACACACATCACGAGAAACAAGGATCTCAAATGCACTCCTTAAGGTCAATCTTGTCCTACTGACCTCCAGAGCCCCGCCTACTTGTTTCTATTTCCGACATTCAGCTGTTTCCATGCACATTTTAACACGAAGCCTCATTTTAGAATGGTAACTGAAGTCCAATTTGCTCCAACAGCTGAACTACAGTGGTCCTAGGGTACACGGAAAGTTCCACTTCTCCACGATGCTACATTCAATCAAAGATCAAAGAAAAATAGCCCTAGACTCCAGAAGCCCTAGGTTTTTATAATCAACTCATTTAAGTTACAAGCACATAAACCTTTTTCCCACATTGCCAAAGCAATTAGGTAAGGAAGAGACCCAGCATTAGCTTCATGCTGAGCCCAATAAGAGCCCTTCCCTTTGACAACTTAGATACTGGTGTTTTGCCCAGGGCTCTAGGGTGTAGGTATCCTTATCCCTTGCGAACACTGAGGTCAGCCACAGGGAGGGATGAGGTGAGGTGGGCATTCTTGGTCTCTCTGCCTGCCTGGATGCTTGCTGAGCTGCAGAGACCAGAGAGAAAAAGAGCCCTTGGGAGAATCTAACATTTGTTTCCCCAGTAGTGGGGGCCAATGTGAAATTATAGAGAAGTGTCTGCTTCTTGCCTGAAAATTTCTAAAGGTGGGAGCCTGGCTGAAGTGACCAAGAACAGCAGTCCAAAGTAGAGGGATCATCGGATAGTCAAGAGGCAAATCTATTACTTCACAGGTCAAAGACATATTAGTTTTATGGACCAAGTGGCCACCACAAAAGGCTGTAGCCGGAGACATCAAGGCACTGGGAGAAAAATAAAACAATGTCTTGATTGCAATTCACAGTTTGTACCCATTTATTAATGAGCTGAACAATAGGTTATATGAATAGTGGCCTTTTGGACAGTTTAGTTCTGCAATATAAGGCAGCAAAAAAAACAACAACAACCAGCAACCCTATATTACAGACACTACTTGCTCATAGAAAGGACCTATTAATATTATGCTAGTCTGAGATTTCATGATTTCCAGAACTAGGTAAGCAGCAAATAAATAGCTACAGAGTTATTATGAACAACTCACACGGATAGAACTGGGAAGAAATTGACAAATCCCAGATATGTGAGAAATTAATGGTCCATATAATGAAATACCAGTCTCAGCAGCATACATTGGAGGGCAGGATCATCAGAATTGAGGGTGTTGCCCTAATAACCATTCTCTTCCTCCAACAGAAATAAAAATTTCCATTGGCTTGAGGTAAGAAGTCCAGGGTCTTTTTTTTTTTTTTAAGATTTTATTTATTTATTTGAGACAGAGAATGAGAGAGACAGAGAGCACATGAGAGGGGATAGGGTCAGAGGACGAAGCAGACTCCCCGCCGAGCAGGGAGCCCGATGCGGGACTCGATCCAGGGACTCCAGGATCATGACCTGAGCCGAAGGCAGTCGCTCAACCAACTGAGCCACCCAGGCGCCCAGAAGTCCAGGGTCTTTAACCACTTTACCTCATTTAATTCATTGGCTGTCTTCTTTCAGAAGATTCTCCTAACAGTTACCCAGAGTTGGTCCTCCTCCAGTCTTCACTGAAGGAGTGACACAATCTCCTACAGCCAATACTACCAGCTCTAGATTGTCCATCTCTTGACTTTATCACGCTTATAGTAATCATGGGCATTTACTATTTCTTCTAGTCCTCATTCTTCCTGCCTGGTTTATTGGATTCATTAGATTGCTCTTGGCCTCTCACTCCCTTTTTACCCTCTTTCCTCTCCCTACTTACCCCATGCAAGTTTGTGGAAGCAGATAGACTCTTACTTTAGCAGGGAACCAAGATATCATAGAGCAAGGTACATCCTAGAGGTACAGACCAAGATGAAAGTCAATTTTCAGTGCCATACTTAAAAGGCTGGGCCCTTCTAACCTTTAGCTCAAAGTCTCATTTCCCTCTATAATTTGCTGACTAAATAGATTTTCATAACCCACAGTTTTGTTCATTCACAGAATGTGGCTAAGAATTGGGAGAAGGGGAGTGAAATCCACTGAGCCAATTGACCACACAGTAAAGACCATTTCTAACTGAAGCTAAGTAGAGAGCAATATTTACAAATTTTCAATCAAAAATGGCAAACAAAAATCAGAAAGAAAACTAACTTACCTCTTTCTTCTCATAATAGTTCCATAAGATAGATATTATCTCACTTTATGATTTATAAACTAAAGCTCAGAGGTTAGATAACTTGCTCAAGTAATTCAATTAAAAAGTGAGGGCAGCCAGAATTATAATTAGATTTTTCTTTACTCAAGCACATAAACAAGAACTCGTCTCCCAGTTCCCAGTCCAGTGTACTTTTCACTCTACGTAGTGTTCTGATTTAATTATTTCCAGACAGCTCAAGCTCAAGCTCTGAAATTTCTCCATGTAAACTCTCTTCAGATTCTTGTACAAAGTTTCCTCCCATTTTTAGTATGATACAGAGTGATTTCTGTCAGCCAACATGATCAAAAGGGGAAAGTTTTAGAGTTTCAATTCCTCCATGCCTTTTGGCCACCCGGTGTCAAAACAGTGAAACTGCAGGCAAATACTAATGTTTCTAGACAAACACAGTAGTACATACTATCAGCTTTGCAGCAACAAAAATAAATGATGACAGAGGTTCCAGTGTTTTTGAATGGTAAAGTTTATACATAAAGAAGATACTCCCGCAACAGAAAGATGTGCATGAAACCGAGAAGACAAATTTCTTAAAATGAAAATTTTAAATAGCATAAGTGAAGATGTGCCTGTTCCAAAAAATTAAGGAGTAAAAATAAATGAGATAATAAAATTTAATTGTATGTATGGAAGCAGTCAAAAATAAGAGAAATGGTATTCAGGTTTTTTTTTGCACATTTTTTAATGTAGAGGTTAATTAGACAGTGTAATGAGCCACACAAAGAATTAGTGGAATTGCCAATATTAGAGGTATTCAGAGAAATCTCTGGCTAGACAACTGATGGGAAACCTATAGAAATCAAGTTCCACCAAGTTGTAATGACAAACACAAGTGAACAACATGCAGCAAGGGATCCATTAGGACTAACATTAAAACATCATCATCTAAGTGGACTTACTATGCATTTAATTGTATATGGATAGCCCCTGCCCTCTGGAAAGCACAATCTAATAAAGCAGAAATGATGACATCACCATAAAATGATGCTATTGGCTCACAAATCCAGTTACATGAATGACAAAGAAGAATGAATTTTAGAGATTGGAAATAGAGCATATGTTTATTTTAGATTTAAAAAGTAGAAAAATAACCATAGAACTCTATGATAAAAAAAATATTTTTAATGATAATAGGTCTTCTTTCATAATTATTTAGGATTTGTGTTTGGGCTCTCTGGGTCAACCTCTCTTGTGAAATCCTATCTCTCTCTATTAGGGTGTTGGCCCCAACACGATGGACAAATGTACAAGGCTATAGATCAGGCCAGTGGCTCTCAACATTTTGATTAGTTTCCTTATGTGGGATAGAAAGCATTCTCATAAATGTACCAGGGTGGTTCAAAATTTTTGGTTTCTTTCTTTAAGTCCTTTCTCTCCCACTGACAAAGCATAGCTAATACTAGTGAGTGAAAAGGACACTTAGAGGGATAACTTTTCTAGTTTATATTTCAAAATAAATACTTCCCAAAGTTCAGTGCTTTATTAGTAGTAACTTTATTATTAACCACTAACTTTACAACAAATCACCACATTGCATGAAGCTTGTAATCAAGTAATAAATACTGTTCAAGATCATAATATAATGATCCCTTCGTGGTTCAAGGCATAGAGCAAATCAGGAAAAAGTGGGTAGAAGGAGATTTGGTCTATACTTACCATCAGCTCATAGAATTAGAAAGGAAGTTTCCAAAAGTGCTCAGTTTTTCTTTAATTCTAAAAGTTTGCCTTCAATCTATCCCGTACCCAAAATCTCTTTCTCATTTTAATAATATTCAGTACTCAGCTATGGAAATAATATTCAATACTCAGTTATGGAAATTCAATACTCAGCTATGGAAATTAAGCACCTTGTAAGGAGGTGCTTCATTGAGGGCTCTATTTCACAATATGCCTATTTCTTCAGTTCTGTCTTTTGTGGTTTTGAATAAGAATCTCCATCTCTTTATGATCAGATTTCAAATTCACCAAGGATATCCTCCAGGAAAACTCATCTCTGCCGCCATTAGACATTTTGCAAGTTGACAAGGTATGATACCTGAGCCTACCAAAGTCCTCTGACATCTTTGGAGGAAGAGTCACTCTACTCCTCTCTGCTTAAACACCATTGTCTAAACATCAGTTCTTTCCTTGGCAGAGCTAATTGTTTTCCTTTAAAAGCCTGTTAGGATAGTTGAGATTGTACCCCTCCAAAAAAGTACTCATACAAATGAAATATTTGAAAACACTTTCTTTTTTATTCATTTGGCATTCTAAATTACCAAAGGTGTAATCCAACTCTTGAGAGAAAGAACATAAATTGCAACTGTGCTGATACAATAAGTTTCTTAACTATTGCATTATTTTAAGAATAAAAAATATACCTCATTTAGTCCAAGAGATGTAAATTCCAAGGTAAAGATTATTTACAGAAGATTAGAACTTAATATTAGAATGCCAGAAGATGCCTAAAAATAAACCTAAACGAATGATTACTACTTGAAATATTTGCCTTATATTCTAGGGGTTTTTTTAATGCAACTATGAAATTTTATATAACAGAGGCCACAAATAATGTATTTTGTTCTCTTTGGTGGAAATAATTATTGTGAAGTTGTGAAGTAACTGTATCAGTAGAATTTATACCAGCAACCCAGCAAGTTTTGAGACCACAAATTTTACCCCCTTTCTCTGAATCAGTTCATATCCAGAAGCCACTATAAATGTCTGTCTTTCTCTTCTGGATTTAGACTGGGCAGCTGTTAGTATAACACACAGCTTTCAATCCCTCCTTATTTGGGTAAGGGTGCAGTCAGAGGAGTGCTAGGAAGGAGGGGTGGAATAGTTCTAAAGCCATGCTTTAGAATTCAGAGGAAAAATCCCTCTGTTTATAGACAATCTGCCTAGTTTCCAGAATGATTACTTGAAAATTTAAGCAAGTTCAATCTGTTTAATAATTATTAAAAGTATAAGTTGCTCGACGTGGATGGAACTGGAGGGTATTATGTTGAGTGAAATAAGTCAAACAGAGAAAGACATGTATCATATGATC
>NC_058407.1:52967268-53052687 GCF_002201575.2 Neomonachus schauinslandi | reverse complement strand
AAAACTAATGATGTAATGTATGGGGATTAACATAAGAATAAAAAAAATTTTAAAAAAAAAGTATAAGTTGCTATTAAGTACCCCTGTGTGTGGTACTCTGCTTTGTAAATATATATGGTCTAGTGTTGTAGAAATTATAATCCAAGCTAAAGCATAGAAATGTTTATCAGCCACTGAAATCCTTAAACTCAATTATTCTTTATCCTAGCTATGGGTAGCTTCAATTTACAAATGGGATGTCTTTCAAGACTGTTATTTGGAACTCTGATTGTCCCCATTCCATGGGAACAATGATCAAAATGGAGATTAGGCTCCCAGACCTGTGTTCCAAGATAAAAAAATTCTGAAAAAGCTGTTAAACACAAAGATGCTGAATCAAGTTCCCAATCAACACTACTACCAGCGTGTAAACACCATTTGGCCTCTTCACTTTTCAGAGTCATTGAGAACCTGATGAAAGCATATACTTCTCTAAAATTTCATACACTCTTTCAAGGAGTCCAGCAATTCCTGACCATCCTAGCACCCCAAGTTAAGAAGGACTGATTTTGACATTTGATGAGTTGGATTACATTTAGATATTTAGACAGTGATGCCAGCAAGATGGTAGCATAGGAAGTTCCAGCCTTTGTCCCCCAACAGAGACACTGGTAAAACAACAATACTTGAGCCAAAATACCTTTATGAAACCTCTAGAATCCAGGTAAGAATTTGCAACACCCCAGGGGATCATAAAATTAAGAATTTTGCTTTGAAGTGGCTAAGAGAAATAGTTTCACTTTATCTGTGTCAGATCCTCCCTCAAGCCATCCAGCTCAGGGCTGAGAGAGATCCACTCAGCCTGCAATTTCTCTCTCAGAGGAAAGGCATCCTCAGGCTTTCAGGGCACTGCCCCAAAGACCTACTACCTCCTCACATCACTCGGAGCGCTGAGGCAACCAGAGTAATTAGAATACCTGAGGGCAGCTAAGAACAAAGAAAAGATGGTTTTACTAGTGAATTCTACCAAACATTAGAGAAGAATTATTACCAATCCTCTCAAACTCTTCCAAAAAACAGAAGAGGAGGGAACACTTTAAACTAATTTTACAAGGCCAGCATTACCCTAATCCTAAAGCCAGATGAGGATACTACAAGAGAAGAAAATCACAGGCCAATATCCCTGATGAATATAGATGCAAAAATCCTCAACAAAATACATGCAAAATGAATTAAACAGCTCATTAAAAGGACCATAGATCATAATCAGGATGGATTTATCCCTGGGATGCAAGGATGGTACAACATAAGAGTATCAAAAATGTGATAGACCACATTAACAGAATGAAGGATAAAAATCATATGATCATCTTAAGAGAAACAGAAAATGCATTGGACAAAATTCAACATCCTTTCATGATAAAAACTCTCAACAAATTAATTATAGAAGGAATGTCATCTTAACATAATAAAAGCCACATATAACAAGCTAGCATCATACTCAACAGTGAAAAGCCAAAAGTCTTTAAGATCTGAAAAAGACAAGGTTGCCCACTCACATCCCTTCACCAGTGCTGAGACCTGCTCTTCTGATTCAAGACAAAAAGGAACATGTCTAGAAAGAAAAGGATATTGTAGAACTCTAACCTAAGAGAGATTACTAAAAAGCTAAATCATTATTTTTACATAAGATACCTTTGTATATGAACATAGGAGACTGAAACTTTCCAAAACACTCATACCTTCCAGTTCCTATACGAGGCAACAAAAGGCAGTTTCTACTTGTTCACATTTGGGGCTATTGATCATAGGTTAACAAGTGCCTTAGTCCCTCCGCAGAGGGACCTGACCTAACCCAATTACTCAGCGAAGAAAATACTCAACATTTCAAGGGCTTTGGGACACACGGTTTGAGTTGATACTGAAGCATCAACATGTTTCCCCTGTTAGAGTAACCAGCATATGGGGATGAAATAATAAATGGAGCCTTGGCCAAGTTCCTGTTAACAGTGGGCCCGCAGACCCATCCGCTGGTCATGTCTCCTGTCCCTAAATACATAATTATAATGGACATACTTGGTAATTTGCTGAACCCCCATATTGGTTCCTTAGGCTGTGGGATAAGATCTGCATAACACAATATGCAAACAATGAATTATGGAACACTACATCAAAAACTAATGATGTAATGTATGGTGACTAACATAATAAAATAAAATTAAAAAAAAAAGATCTGCATAATACATAAAGCCAATTAACAGCCTCTGAAACTTTCCTTCCCTCAAGATTATAAATTTTTTAAGAGGTATGTCATCCCTGGATGGAGGGCGAGCAGACAAGGGACGAGCAGAGATCAGTGCCCCCCTTAAAGACCTAAAGGGCACATGGCTGCTGGTTCTTATCATTTAATTAGCCAGCCTGGACCCTACAAAAAACAGGCATATCCTAGAGAATTACAGTAAAATAAGGCAACCTCGATTAGAAAGTAATCCCAAATTCAACTGCTGCCCAGACGTGGCCTCTGTGCTAGAACAGATGATCATGGCCTCTGGTGCTTGGTATACATACTATTATTGATCTGAAGAAATGTATCATTTTCTATCCCCATTGGAAAGATCAGAAATTGTTTGGAATCACTTGAAGTAGCTATGTGTATATATTTATAGTCTTAACCAGAACTATGTTAATACTTTTGCTCTCTGACATAATATAGCCAAAAGAGACCTGACCTGGCCATTTGGTAAGACACTGTATTGGTTGCTATATTGATAGTGCCGTGCTAATCAGACTGGAAACACAAGAAGTAGCATATAAATAACAGGCCTTCGTATAACATGCCTTACAGAGAATGGGAGTTAAACCCTATAAGGATTCAGGGAAATGCCATGTAAGCAATACGTAGGAGTTAAGTGGTCTGGGATAAGCTATGACATCCTTTCTAAACCAAGAAACAAATAATTGCATCTTGTTTCTCCCTGCACTGAGAAGGAAATATAATACCTTGTATTCCTCTCTGGGTTCTAGAAGCAGCATATTACATACTAGGAAATACTGCTCAGGCACACCTACCAGGTAGTATGAAAGTTTGAGACCCAAAGCAGGAAGGAAACTTGCAGCATGTTCAGCTTGGGCCATATGATCTCACAGACCCTTCAGTATTAAAGGTCTCAGTGACAGGAAAGGATATTATATGGAGTTGATGCCTGGTCCCCAAAATGAAATCACAGCATAGATCCCTAAGGTTCTGGATCAAACGATGCCATCTGTAGCAGTGAGTTATACACTATTGAGAAGGAGAGAGGGTGAGAGAGAGAGAGAGGGAGAGCTGTCTGTAATGCTGCTGTGCCTTGGTAGAGACAGACAGCCTGACCGTGGGAGATCAGTAATCAATGGGCCAGAACTGATCACTATGAGGTGGGTTCTGCCAGACTTCTCCTAAGTCGCCTCAAGAAGGTCATTCTGCCCAAGATTTAGCCCTTTTCCTGGGGACACCCCACCTCCAGTGACTAATCTAGATGTAAGAGTATAAAGGCCTAGCACTGCCTTCAAAGTTGAACAACTCTGGAGGGGAATACAAGTTCCAGAGATCCCCCCTGGAAATGGCAGAGGCCATTGTCACAACTGCATCCCACAAAGCTTACCCCTCACTCTTGACATTCTTACTTCCCTTGCTCCCCCATGGATAGATATTGATTCCAAGGGCATTCTTCGATAAACTTCTTGCAAACAAATCTGCATCTGAGAATCTTCCCAAAAGAACCCACCTAAAAAAACATACCAAAATTCTACTGAGTTAGATAGGTGAAAGTAAGTGAAGGGAAAGAAAAGCTTTACTTCTGGATTTTTTTATAATAAATCTGAATTAAAATGATTGCTAATTTATAAAGAAAAAGAGTGGAAGAAAGGAAGAGAGGGAAGTAAAGGAAAGGTAGAAGAGACTCCCTTCCCTATTGTTTGATCCACACACCTCTGAAATGCTATGTAATCAGCTGGGTAAACTTTCATTTCCCAAGTTACTAAGGGGAGGATAATGTTAGTCCAAGGAAATACTACCATTTGCTATTCAGCAAAGACCCAAACGTTTTAACCCAAACCGTACTTGTTTTTACCTCCTTTGAAAAGTCTGAATTTCATTCATTCACTTAGTAAAAACTTATTTAGTATCCATAACATACCAAATATTCTATAATACAGTGCTACTATCTATATGTACACTCTTAAATCTATGAATCAAATCGATGTTTTGAATATTCTTGGATAAAATGTTATTCCTAGCTACTTATTTTCCTTCTCTTTTATATTTTTGTTGATTCCTCATTGCAAGTCACAAAGTCAATAAAGCAATGATAATCAGAGTAGATATCAAAAGGACATTTAAATTGGAATCGTTTTCTATTTACCAAAGATATTCTGGAGGACATTTTTTCAAGCAGTTGCACATTTACATAGGACATTCAATAATATCATACTTGCAAAGTAGCTAGACATTTTGGCATTTCAGATTTTAGATGATGGGTCTTAATGTGGCAATATGTGAAAGCTGTGATTTGGACTAATTGAGAAAAGATAAGGACAAAATTATATTTTAATTAATAAGAATAAATATGTCAATATGAGCATAGTAAAAGAAAAAAATTTATTTTTTAAGATTTTATTTATTTATTTTTATTTTTAATTTAATTTTATTTTATTATGTTATTTATTTTGACAGAGAGAGAGAGACTGCAAGAGAGGGAACACAAGCAGGGGAAGTGGGAGAGGGAGAAGCGGGCTTCCCATGGAGCAGGGAGCCCAATGCGGGGCTCGATCCCAGGCCCCTGGGATCATGACCTGAGCCGAAGGCAGACGCTTAACAACTGAGCCACCCAGGCGCCCCAAGAAAAAAATTTTAATGGAAAAACATTTCTGAAAAAAATACAATTTAGAAGTTCCTCTTATTAATATTTTATCTCCATAAATTGATGAATAAAAATATGCTCCACACCTAGCTCTGAAAATAAAAACCTAGTTCGATTTATAAGAATTCAAATGCATAACTAAAAGAAATTAATTTGGTTATCTGAAATGTAAAAATGAAAAATTAGCTTTGGTTAAAATTATAAATGAAACCATAGGTCACAATTTTATTTGTATTTAATAGAAAACATGAAATAAAGAAGTTGCTAACACAAGTGTTTTTGAAAATGCAAAGCATTGGTAGATACGGAAGAAGGTTAGAGAATACATACAGTAACCACAAAATAAATTAAATCTACACATAATCTAAACCAATATAAACCTAAATTTCTATATACCAAGGACAAAGAGTTATTCTAAAATATTCACAAGTTAACTTTAATAGTAAAATTCCCAAGACTGTTGACTTGAAACATTTGAGATTTGCTAATGAGAACTTTTAACTTCAAGTTGTAAGCAAAATTTGTCAGAAGGGGTTGAATTTGCTCACCAAACTTAAGATAATTAAATCACTAACTATAACCTCACAGCTCGCCCACTACATAAAAACTGTGCCTCCTTCCATTAAGTCAGAACTGTATCTGTGAGTCTTCCTTTTTAAATGGGTTATTAAAATAAATAAATGATTCTAAATATTAACTTTAAACACAATGCAAAAATCTCATTCCTTTTTTTTTTAATCTCATTCTTTCACAGGGATTACTCAGCAAACTAACATACAGACTTGGAATTTTTTTTTTTAGACCCACTGATGAGCAGATCAGAGAGAATGTGAGATGAAAACTGAAAATACTTAGAGGAAGTGGAAAAATCTAGAACAAAATTATGGAGTATTTCTTAATTGTGGAGTATTTTTAAATAACTGAATTACTGAAATGTCACCAAAAAAAAAAAAAAAAAACTATTTCAGAATGACTTTACTGAAGGTAAAACCTAACTAGAGGCAGAAACAAACTACCTCCTACCCCCAGGACAAAAAACCGAGTAAGTTAGAACTAGAACAAAATATGAGTCATAGGAAAGTAAGAAGTAGAAATAATAATCTGGGAAGAAAAATAGATACACTAATGAAAAACACTAATAGTTATTTTGAAAAGAAATTACAAAATTAAGCCCATTTAGTGAAAACAATGCAAATTAGCAAAATGAGAAATGAAACGTAAGAACCAAGATAAAAGATTTTTGAAAAATATCTGATTAAAAGAATGAGATACCACTACATACCTATTAGAATGGCCAGTCCAAAACACTGACAACACCAAGATGCCGAGGATGTGGAGCAGCAGGAACTCTTATTTGTTGCTGGTGGGAATGCAGACTGGTACAGCCACTTTTGAAGACAGTTTGTCAGTTTCTTACAAAATTAAATATATTCTTTTATTTTCCTTAGATTGTATTTTTATTTATTTTAGAGAGAGACAGCATGGGTGAGTGGGGGTGGGGGAGGAGCAGAGGGAAAGGGAGAGAGAATCTTAAGCAGACCCGGTGCTCAGCATGGAGCCTGAGGTGGGGCTCGATCCCATGACCACGAGATCATGAGCTGAGCAGAAACCAAAAGTCAGACACCTAACTGAATGAGCCACCCAGGCGCCCCACAAAATTGAATATATTCTTGACCTACAATCTAGCAGTTATGCTCCTTGGTACTAACCCAAATGAGCTGAAAACTTATTTCCACACAAAAACCTGCACACAGATGTTTATAACAGCTTTACTCCTAATTGCCAAAACTTGGAAGCAACTAAAATGTTCTTCAGTAGGTAAATGGTTAAATAATGGAATATTATTCAGCACTAAAAAGAAATGAGATATCAAGCCATGAAAAGGCCAGGAGGAAATTTAAATGGATATTACTGAGTGAAAGAGGCCAATCTAAAAAGGCCATATACTGTATGATTCCAACCATATGACATTCTGGAAAAGGCAAAACTATGGCGACAATTAAAAACAAAAAAAATCAGTGATTGCCAAGAGTTTGGGGGAAGGGATGAATAGGCAGAGCAGAGTATTTTTGGTCCAAGGAAATTATTCTGTATGATACTGTAATAGTGGATGCATGTCATAATGCATTTGTCAAAACCCATAGCATACACAACACTAAGAGTAAACCCTGATGTGGACTAGGGACTTTGGATGATAATGATGTGTCAATGTAGGCTCATCAATTCTAACAAATGTACCACTCGGGTGGGGGTGTTGATAGTGAAAGAGGCTCTGCATGTTTAGGGGCAGGGAATATATGGGAAATCTCTGTACCTTCAACTCAATCTTGCTATAAACCAAAAATTGCTACAAAAACTAATGTCTGTTAAGAAAGGAAGGAAGAGGGGCAACTCTACAACAATTTTGTAAGCAAAATTTGTCAGAAGGGGTTGAATTTGCTCACCCCTCCCTCCTCGGGGGCTTTGTACTATTGCTTCGCTATCACTCAATAAACCTTGCTTTGCTGCCCAAAAAAAAGAAAGAAAGAAAGGAAGGAAGAGAAAAAAATGTTTGAAAGAAAAGGTACCAAATTATTTAACAAAATAATCCTCTCTGAGTAACTGGAATATCAATAATTTTTATTTTCCTTATTATACTTTTCTATATTTTTCAATTTTCTATGATACACATGTAATACTATTACATGTTATAACCAGATATTAACTATACTATTTTTAAAAGACTTGGAAATTAGTGAAAATACTTTCCAATAGTATAACAATAAAGGTGATATCAAAGGTAAATGGGTGAATAGTTACAAAACACTGAAAATATATTTTTTAAAATAGGTTTTATGAATAGACCAGTATGATCAAAACAGACCAATATGATCAAAGAATTTATCTTAAAAAGTTTTAGACCACAGAGAATTCACTGAAAAAATAACTTATTATTTTTTAAATGAGCATTGTTTAATATACACTGTCTAAAAATATTGAAAAAAATGAAATAACATCCAACTTATCTTAGTAGGCATCCAAGTTGGTAACAAATACCAAGACTCATTATTATGATGTGATAATTAAGATAGTATGTTAGTAGCACAGAAATAAATAAGTAGATCAGTGATTCAGAATAGATAGATAACCAAGAAAGAGCTATTCATATATGAACAGTTGATACATGACAGGAGTAGCATGAGGGATGGGTGGGATGGATTTTTTATTAAATGGACCTGAGATAATTGGGGAAAATGACATTTGGCCTCAACCTCACCCCATTCATGAAAATCAATTCTAGGAGGATTAGAGAAGCAAATATAAAGACAAAATGATAAAGATTTTAGAAAATAATGTTTAAAGAATATCTTTATGACCTGAGAGAAAGAAATAGTCTTTTAAAACAAGATGGAAAAAACTGTGACTATGAAAGTAAAGACTGAAACTTCTAACATATTAAAATGAAGAATTTATGTTCATCAAATGGCAGCATAAAATGGTAAAAAAAGAAAATTACAGAAAGGAGAAAATATATTTTCAATATAGTATCCAAAATATATAAAAACTCTTACAAATCAAAAAGTTGCAAGAGATTTCCAGATTAAATTTCTAAACCATGTTAAACAAAGAATTTGAGTCCAATAAACAGATGCCATAGGGCTAAATAAGGATCAAAGCAAGCAAGACTTATTTTAGGAGGTAGTCTGTATCTGTGATGGAAGGGTATAAAGAGATATTGCATTGTAAGAGCCCCTATCTCATTGGGCATGGATGCCTGTCTCCACTGACCAGGGAGAAGTAAAGGTTTAAAATCACACCAAAAAATCCCGAGTCATAAGGCAATTTCAGCTAGCCTCTATATGGCCCTGGCTCCTCTCCAACATGAGGTATCCACAGGTACCTTGCCCTGGAAAAACTTTCCTTCAAGATGAGTAATCAAGAAAGAACCAGCAGAAGGTCTATTCAAAGATACTGCCAGAGTAAATGAATAGGAAGAGCTAATGGTAGATGAAGAACATTCTCAAGAAAATAATGCTGAAAAATAAATAAAAGTTGTGACCTACATACTTCACCATGAAATTAATATAAATATTCAAGGATGCTATTTTTCCTCCATGAACTGAAAGCAAAAAAATGTAATAAGTCTTCATATATACACAGTGTGACCAGTTAAAAGGTATAAAGAAAAGATCTCACTAATAATAACAATAGAAAACACTTGAGAATGCATTAAATTAAAAGTATGTGACATCTATATAAAGACTTTAAAATAATATTAAAGGACATAAAAGAAGACAAAACAAATGGAGAAGCATATCATATTCTTAGTTAGGAAGACTCAGCATTATTAAGATACAAATTCTTCTTAAGCTGATTTATAAATTTTATGTGATTCCAGTAAGAATATTAAGATTTTTTAATTAGGCAAGCCAATTCTAAACTTTACATGTTCAAAACTTAACACGTAATATATGATCTAATGATTTTTGACAAAGGCACCAAGACCATTCAATCAGGAAAGGACAGTCTTTTCAACAAATGGTATTGGGAAAACTGGATATCCACACACAAAAAATCAAGTTGGACCCTCACCTTACACCACATAGAGAAGTTAACTCAAAAAGGATTAAGACCTACATGTAAGAGTTAAAACTACAAGACTTTTAGAAGAAAACATAGGTGAAATCTTTATGACATTGGGTTTGGCAATGATTTCTTGGATATGACACCAAAAACCGCAGACAACAAAAGGAAAAAAAGACAAATTGGACTTGATCAAAATTAAAACTTATATACATCAAAGAAAATTATCAACAGTGTGAAAAGGGAATATAAAATAGTGCAGCCACTGTGAAAAACAGTATACTTGTTCCTCAAAAATGGCACATAGCTACTATAATTTCACTTCTGAATATATACCCGAAAGACATGAAAGCAGATATGTGAACAAATATTTGTACACCCATATAAACAGCAGCATTACTCACAACAGCTAAAAGGTGAAAGCAACCCAAGTGTCCATCAACAGATGAATGGATAAACAAAATGTGATACACACACACACACACACACACACACACAATGGGATATTATTCAGCTTTATAAAGAAAAGAAATACTAATACATGCTGCAAAGTGTTTGAATCTTGAGGACATTACACTAACTGAAATAAGTCAGTCACAAAAATACAAATACTGTATGATTCCACTTATATGTGGTACCTAGAGTAGTCAAATTTTAGAAACAGAAAGTAGAATTGTGGTTGCCAAGAGAAGGGAGAAATGGGGAGTTATCATTTAATGGGTACAGAGTTTCAGTTTGGGAAGATGAAAAAGCTCTGGAGAGGGATGATGGTGGTGGTTGCACAAAAGTGGGAATGTACTTAATGTCACTGAACTGTACACTTAAAAATGGTCAAAATATTAAATTTTATGTTATGTATATTTTACCCCAATTTTTAAATTAAATTTAAGTTTAAAAAACAAATAATATGCAATAAATTTCTGAAAAAATGTTAAAAGGGAATTAGTTCAACCAATTAATTTAAACACTGCAGTACTAGAACAATAATAGACCAATGATGGAAGAAATGGACTAGAATGTCCAGAAATAAATCAAATATAATGAGAATTTAGATGTTTCTAGTCACTAGAGAAAGATGGATTATCATTACTTTTTTACTGAAATATAGTTGACACACAATGTTACATTAATTTCAGGTGTAAAACAGTGATTCGACAACCCTATACATTATGCTATGCTCACCACAACTGTAGCTACCAGAAAGATAGATTATTCAATAAATTGTGTTGGGACAATGAGCAGCCTTTCAGAAAATAATGAAATTGGATTCATATTTCCCACCTTATAACACAAAAAAATCCATATTGAGCAAAAACTCAAATGTAAACAAATCACAAAGGAACTCGAAGAAATAATGTGAAAAAAAATTATGATCTTGAAATGAGGAAATTACTTTCTAAGTGTGTTTCCAAACTAAAAAGCTATAAAAGACTGATTAGTTTGACTACAATTATTTTTTTTAAATACCTGGAAAACACACCGAAGTTTTTTGAAAAGAACAAAGCTGGGGGAAATTATTGCAACCTGATCATGGCAAATTATTAATTTCCCTTACGTAGTAAAAGTTTCTCGAAATCAGTATTATAGAGAAAATATGGAAAATGAGGAATAATCTAAAGAGACATTTCATGGGCTCTTAGTCATATAAAAGGATGCACAGACTTTCTCACAAGAAAAGAAACCTATATATACAGATATGCCAAAAGACCACTTTTTACCTATAAGTTTGGCAAAGATCAGAAAGTTTAACAACACACTCCTGGCAAAAGCATGGAGAAGCAGGAATTTTTACACATTACTAGTTGGCATGTCAATGAATTTAAAATCTGTGGAGGACAACTTGGCAAAATTTATCAAAATTTCCAAGGTTCATGCATTTTGATCTAATCTCACTCCTAAGAACTTACCCTACCAATTGTCTCACACAACCAAAACGCACACCTTCCCAAACAAGTTATTTAGATTTTGCTCTAGAGGTTATGCCTATTGCCTTTGAAAATTTTACTTTGCTGGCTCTTTCAAAGATGTTCATATTGGTGTGTTCTCTCTGATTCCTCCTGCAAATACCTTTGCTTAATTTCTAAGGATCTGCTGTCATTTCCACCTATTTTCTGTGTTGGCGTTTTAGTAGTCTCCTGATTGTGTTCTTTTATTTTCTCATTCTCCTAGTCATGTTTAGATGATTTTTAGGAAGAGGAAAGAAAAATGCCAACTATTTATGCCACCATCTGCAAACCAGAAATCCTCCTGATTTCTTGAATCCTCTAATCCCTTGTCTTCTGATACTGGAATCCCTTCTGCCTCTCCTTGTCCTGTATGATCGACCCTTCTTGCTCGCCTTCATGAATTCTTCTTCCTATGCCCAATCTTTAAATGCTGTTGTGTGGGGGGCCTGGGTGGCTCAATTGGTTAAGTGTCTGCCTTTGGCCCAGGTCATGATCCCAGGGTCCTGGGATCGAGTCCTGCTTCGGGCTCCCTGTTCAGTGAGGAGTCTGCTTCTCCCTCTCCCTCTGCCCCTCCCCCCTGCTCACACACACTTTCTCTGTCTCATGCTCTCTATCTCTCAAATAAATAAATAAAATCTTTAAAAATAAATAAATAAATGCTGTTGTGTTTCAGGATTCCACATCTTTCTTTCGATATACTCTTCTTTAGTAATTCCATCCACTCTCCAGACCTTAACTACCATCAGTATGTTAATGGTCCCCCAAATCTTTAGCATTGCCCCTAAGTCAAGTTGTTTGAATAATAAGTACTATTGCTTTGCTATATTGCACTTTAATTTCCTGTTTCCTATGTTGTGTAATTTTTTAGTCAGCAAATTCTACTTAATTGGCCCTCTAATTATTGGGTGTGGAGATCTATAATAATTAAAGGGTGGTTCTCATTTCAGGGTTGTTCTGACAGAGGAAATTAGAAATTGTAGACTTCGGTAAACTCTTGAAGATTTGTCTGTTACTTACCTTTGTGTTAGGTAACATCATAGTTAGCCAGACTTTTAATATTTTAAACTGTACAGTCAAACATAGAAGAATTCATTAATCTGGCTTGCCACTGATTATGCCTTTATTATCATATCCCACAGACTTCCAATCTCAGTTTTCTCAGTTAAAAACAAGCACTGCATCAAAAGATTTTGAATTATTCAATGTAACAAATGTTTGTTGAGTACCCACTTATACGCAAGCCCCAGTGCTAAACGCTTTGAGAGATGTAAATATGAATAGAGGCTCAATCCTTCCAGGGATTTACAGGCTAGGGATAATTAAATATAAGTCCTCCATGTGGAAGAATATAGTATGTGCCATAAGAAGTACATAAATAAAGAGCTACAAAGGATCAATGGAAAAAGAAATAATACCAGGATAGGGCAACGGGACATGTGAGCCGGGGGAGTAAGAGGTTGAGGTTGTCCTTGAGATGACCAGAAACAATGGGTAGAATTTTACTGCAAAGAGGCCTGAGGGCAGAGGAGAAAAGGGGTGATGAGGACATTCCAGATCCATGGTTTTAAACCCTGAGTGCACACTAGATCACTAGAAGAATATCTAATTCTCCGCACCCCCAGCCAACACATACAAGCCAAGGCTGAGAACTATTTTCCTATGAGGACAGAATAGTGTGTGTTTTTGTGTAGCAAGAAGATGTGTTTTTGTGTTGCAAGAAGACCCTTCTAGGAAACTGAAGGGTCCATTATGGTTTAAACATGAAGTACATTTAAGAAAGTAATGAAAGATTTGTAAAAGTTAGATTGGGGCATATGATACAGCAAACTTGCCTTACAATGGTACTTCACTATAAGCACTTAGATGTGACCCACTTCCTTTCTGACTTCATTTACTGTGTATCCCCAAAGGGATACAAATGTCTTCTAGGTTTATCGAAGATAAAGGGTGGGTTTCCTATTTTTCTTCTTTATTGTTTTAACGTTATTTTCAAAAGAAGGACTCAGAAATGTCTTTCCCATCTTTAAAAGGGACTACTCTTTATTTTTTTACACTCAGTTTAATTTCCCAATAAAGTCCTTATCCTGCCTGATGCAGAAATTTTAACTAGTTTTTTTTTTTTTCCCAGGCAATCTCATTCCAATTTAGTGATGTGTCAGTGGACTTCCTAATTTGGTTCTAGCAACCGCTGACATAGTAGTTATTGGGAATGTGGCAGTCTAACTTCTGGGTCCCTTGAAGAAGCAATATACCATGGCAGAAGAAAGGAAGATGTTTCCCACTGCTTCCCCATTTGAAAATTACCTCCAGCAACAAGGAAAACAAGAAACAAAAAAACAAAGTACAGCTTTGCCTGTACTGGGAGAAGCAGAAAGAGTCAAGCTGCCTTAGCCCTCAGAACACTATGAGGGCTTGGGAATTGGAGATGGTGATGCAGAGAAGGGACTGGTAACAAAGGGACTGTCTGTAAGATGGCAGAGTTAGTCATTAGACTCCCAAGTCCTCATCCTCAAGGAAGCCAGGCAACTGCCCTATCCCAATCCCTGTAGAGAAACAAGTGTTTGTTCTCTGAAAATACAGAGAAGTGCCAGTTTGAAAGTTATCAGGCATAGGGGAAGGTGTGAAAGAGTTCATTCTGAGCAGTGAGATCCTTCTCTCTCTTCTCTGTCCAGATCCAGAAAGAAGACAAAGGAAAGCAATGAGAATTCCAAAAATGGTGACAACAGGAAGTTCCGAGACAATAGTGAACATCAAGCAGAGAAAGCAACTTATTCGGACTGGCAGGACAACACGTATGTCCAGTGTTGATGTTTCTAAGGGGGAAAATAGAACAAATAAATTGTCTTAAAGTTTAGGCCTGATGAAGATGATATTTTAAGGAGATTTTAGAACCATGGGAAGACTTTAGCCAAACTTTCAAAGAAAACTAGTGAATGAAAATGAAAAAATCAAGCAATTATCAACTTCAGAAAAAGAAAGTACAAGATAGTAAATAAAAGCACAGTTTGACACCTGACTCAGCAGTGATCAATATTTATCAAAAGATGCACACACAAGATGGAGATTTCATAATCAAATATTGTAATGTTAAATATATAGAAGAGTAGAAGGGAGGAAGGAGAAGCTATAAATGGGCTAAAGTCTTTATGTCCCAAAGCAGGAAGACCATAGATGTCTACAATTAATAATCAAGCAGTGCCAGTATGAGTATATTATATTTAATGGAAGTAAATACCAGAATCAACTTTTTAAAAAATTGAAAGTGGTGGCTTCCAGGGAGGAGCATGAGAGAAGGTAGAAAAAGAGGCTTCAATTTTTTTTTAAGATTTTATTTATTCATTTGAGAGAGAGAGAGAGAGCACATGAGAGGGGGGAGGGTCAGAGGGAGAAGCAGACTCCCCGCTGAGCAAGGAGCCCGATGCGGGACTCGATCCTGGGACTCCAGGATCATGACCTGAGCCGAAGGCAGTCGCTTAACCAACTGAGCCACCCAGGGGCCCGAGACTTCAATTTTTGTGACATACTCTTTACAGTGCCCACTGAATTTTAAACTATTTGGGTAGAACACTTTGGCAAAAAGTAAATAGAGGACATAGATATTAACATAAACATTCTGCATATGTCAACATTTCTATTTCTAGATCCATACTCTAGAGAAACTCTCATTCACACAAGGGGATGTATGTAAGATGTTCATTTCAGACTTGTTTGTAAAAGCAAAGTATCAGCCCAAATTGAAATGTCCATTAGGAGAATAAATAAAATGTGGTATATTTAAATGACAAAATGTTACATAGCAAGTAAAAACAATGCACTTATTTTATATATGTATGTACATATATATAAATATATAAAATACATATATGCTGTTTTTAAAAAAGCAGTTGCAAAATGATTTATGCAGGATGAACTCATTGAAGTAAGGTTTAAAACAAAACAAGACTATATATTTTTTCTGATACTATATGTATATAAAACCATAAAATCTGAATGGAAGGGCACACATTAAATTTATGGGAAAAGGAAAAGGAATTGGACTGAATTGGGGAGACAAAGACTTCAATTTATCCTTAATATTTTAGTCACTGTATTATAAAAAGATAAAGCAAATATGACAAAATCTTAATTGTTGAGGATTATGCGGTCATTTCACAGGAAATATTTTAAAATATTCCCAATTTTAAAATTTAACTTCACACACATACAGTCTGTGACTACATCTACAAAGCAAAGTCTTCTTAATCTGAGAAAATACAGTACTTTGGAGTAAAGTTTACATAGATTGAAATTTACATGCCGTATAAGAATATAATCTGTAAGTACTAAGAACTAACCAACTTGTAAAACTCTAGTCAAAAACTTCTTCCCAGCTTTCTACCCAAAAGCTGGATTCTTGTAAAAGGACATTGAAATGAGTCACTGACCTGAAAAGCAGATAAGAAATATTTGCTTGGGGCACCTGGGTCGTTCAGTCAGTTAAGCATCCAACTCTTGATTTCAGCTCAGATCATGAGCTCAGGGTTGTGGGATTGAGCCCTTTGTTGGGTTACTTGCTGGCCATGGAGCCTGCTTGGGATTCTCTCTCTCCTTCTCCCTCTGCCCCTCCGTGCTCTCATTCTCTCTCTCTCTGTAAAAAAAGAAAGAAAGAAAGAAAGAAATACGTGTTTAACACAAAATCGAATTTTGGGTTTAACACAAACATATGTTTAACACAAAATTGAAAACTATAGGCTAACCTAAGATTTTAAACTAAGTTATTAAGATTTTTAAATATTAAGAAAATTAAAACACCTTTAGTTAAGAAAGACTTACATGATAAGAAAGATTATCAAGATAGCAGTTTTCCATCACATATTTTTGTATGGAGACTACATTTGAATGTTGAGCTGCTCCACTTAGTAATATTGATATAGGAAACATGGCAGGAAAAAGCTTTAGTACTTATGATGCTGGACCCGCAGTGTAGCATTAGCAAATTTGGCTTTAAGAACTGCCTAATTATGTATTTATAAGTGCATATCACATACCTTTAGGCTGGAATGAAGCCCCATAGCCATTTCAGTTTATCAAGTAGATGAAATAATTTTTTTAAAATATTATGCAGTCGATTAAACCAAGCAACAATATATACTCATGATATTTGTAAAGGCTACCATTTATGGACTGATTGTCTATTTTATTATGTGGTTAAATGCCAGGGACTTAGGAAACGACAGATGTTGGCGGGGATGTGGAGAAAGGGGAACCCTCCTACACTGTTGGTGGGAATGCAAGCTGGTGCAACCACTCTGGAAAACAGTAAGAGGTTCCTCAAAAAGTTGAAAATAGAGCTACCATACGATTCAGCAATTGCACTACTGGGTATTTACCCCAAAGATACAAATGTAGGGATCCAAAGGGGTACGTGCACCCCAATGTTTATAGCAGCAATGTCCACAAGAGCCAAACTGTGGAAAGAGCCAAGATGTCCATCGACAGATGAACAGATAAAGAAGATGTGGTATATATATACAATGGAATATTATGCAGCCATCAAAAGGAATGAGATCTTGCCATTTGCAACGATGTGGATGGAACTAGAGGGTGTTATGCTGAGCGAAATAAGTCAATCAGAGAAAGATATGTATCATATGACCTCACTGATATGAGGAATTCTTAATCTCAGGAAACAAACTGAGGGTTGCTGCAGTGGGTGGTGGGGTGGGAGGGATGGGCGGCTGGGTGATAGACACTGGGGAGGGTATGTGCTATGGTGAGTGCTGTGAATTGTGCAAGACTGTTGAATCACAGATCTGTACCTCTGAAACAAATAATGCAATATATGTTAAGAAAAAAAAAAAGAAGATAGCAGGAGGGGAAGAATGAAGGGGGAGAAATCAGAGGGGAAGACAAACCATGAGAGAAAATGGACTCTGAAAAACAGGCTGAGAGTTCTAGAGGGGAGGGGGGTGGGAGGATGGGTTAGCCTGGTGATGGGTATTAAAGAGGGCACATTCTGCATGGAGCACTGGGTGTTATGCACAAACAATGAATCATGGAACACTATATCAAAAACTAATGATGTAATGTATGGTGATTAACATAACAATAAAAAATTTTTTAAAAAAAATGCCAGGGACTTGAGCTAGCAAAAATGAACTACTCTGTGTAAATGCAGACAACTGAAATGATGGCTCAAGAGGCTCTCCTCTCAGTTACCCGAGCTTGTATTTATCAGTCACTGTGCATTGGCATCATTCAACTCCTTTTGTAAAATATCCCTGCCTTTTCAACTCAGCTTTTGGCTTTTGGGGATCCTTCTTTCTGTTTCTGTTTTCTATTTTATTAATTTCTGTGGCTTATTCTGTTGTACTTTTTCCAACATCTTGAAATGAAATTTTAGCTCACTAATTTTCAGTTTTTCTGGTATATACATTAAAGACCTTAAATGTCACCCTTGGTTCTGTTTTAGCACCAAACTATTTTCATTGTCATTCCTTTATCAATCTTATACAATTTCCAATTACGATTTCTTTAGCCACAAGCTATTTAGCTTCATTTTTCAAACACCGAGTACTTTGGGACCATCTTTTTCTTAAAGATTTCTAATTTTGTTCAGAAATGGAGATCTTTACAAAATGGATTGTTTGATATTTTGGGGAAATTTTTTTATCATTTCATGCTGTGCAATTTTCATGAGTGTTTCATCCTCATTTGAAAGAATCTGTACTCTCCAGTTATTGGGCAGAAGAGTCTGCAAGTTTATTGATTATGTTGTCCTAATCTTCTATATCTTTAGTGATTTTTACTTGATCTATCAGTTTCTCAATTTCTATTTATAATTCTTTAGTCTTTCCACTTTATATATTTTGAGGTGGTACATTTAGATACAAAAAGATTCAAGATGTTACATTTTCCTATAAACCATTCTTTTTATCATTTGATTGTGACTTTTTCTAAAAAGGTTTTTTTGCCTCAGAATCTGCATTGATATTTGATTAATAATAGATGGTAACAGATTCTGATATACCAGCAAAACCAACTTTCTTCAATATTTTTTCTGCAAATTATTTTCCATCCCTATACATTCAATGCTTATGTTTTTATGTTTTAGGTACCTCTTATAGATAGGTTAAAGCTGTTCTTTTTGTTCTTTTTTTTGTTTGTTTTTAGGTATAAGAACCTCCATTTTTTAACAAGTCAAAATAATCTACTCACCTTATTTCTACTATTGTAGATACATTAAGTTTCCCATATGCTATGTTTTCTATTGCTTCCCTCCTCTGCACCATGTTTGCTTTTATTGTTGTCATTGTTCTCCTTGTCTGCCTTCTATTGCATTGGCTTAACTTATTGTATTATTTTTCTCTCTTCTACTCTTTTAGAAATTGTTCTTTTTCTTTTTCTCTTTTTTATTGTCACCTTTAAAGTCTTTAACATACTTGTCTTAAGAAGGTCTAAAGTTATATGGTGGCTAACTGTACATAATAAAAAATTTTTTTTAAAAAGGTCTAAAGTTAACTGCTGTTTCTATACTTCTGCCATTTATTGTATCTGTTAAAATTATTTCCCTTCGGGATGCCTGGGTGGCTCAGTCGGTTAAGCGTCTGCCTTCAGCTCAGGTCATGATCCCAGAGTCCTGGGATCGAGTCCCACATCAGGCTCCCTGATCTGTGGGGAGTCTGCTTCTCCCTCCACCCCTCCTCCCACTCGTTCTCTCAATCTCTCTTAAATAAATAAATAAAATCTTTAAAATAAATAAATAAAATAAAACTATTTCCCTTCATCTTTTTTTTAAAATTTTTAATTGTGGTAAAACATACACAGAAATTTTACTATCTTAATCCTTTTCATGTATACAGTTCAGTAGTATTAAGTACATTCACATTGTTATGTACCCAATCTCCAGAACTCTTTTCATCTTACAAAACTAAAACTCTGTAGCCTTTAAACAGCAAATCCTCATTCCCTGCTTTCTCCAGCCCTTTGCAACCACCATGACATTTTCTTTCTCTGTGAACTTGACTACTCTAGGCACCTTGCATATGTGCAATCCTATAGTTTATATGTCTTTTTGTAACTGGCTTATTTCACTTAGCATTCTGTCCTCAGGGTTCATTCATACAGCTTCTTTTTAAAACACCTCTCCCTTAAAATCACTCTAATGAATGGTTTTTATTTATTTCCTTCCTCACTAGTGCTCCTTATAGTCTACTCACTTCTAGGTTTAAGTTTTATCTTCCTGAAGTACATTGTGTGAGGACCTGTGAGAAGTCTGTGTGTTGTAAACTCAATCTTTTCCTAAAAATCTCTTTATTTCCCTTCATCTTAAATAATTTAACTGAGTACAGAATTTTAAGTTGGTAGTAATTTCCCCCTCAGCACTCTGAAGATATTATTCTAATGTCTTCTTGCATATACTGTAACTGATGAGAAGTCTTCCATCTAAATGGCATTTCTTTCTTTTTTTTTAAGATTTTATTTATTTATTTAACAGAGGGAGAGCACAAGCAGGCAGAGAAGCAGGCAGAGGGAGAGGGAGAAGCAGGCTCCCTGCTCAGCAGGACTCGATGTGGGACTCAATCCCAGGACTTTGGGATCATGACCTGAGCTGAAATCAGGAGTCAGATGATTAACCGACTGAGCCACCCACATGCCCCTAAATGGCATTTCTTTAGTTGAGAATTGTTTTTCCTTTTTTGTATTGAAGATTTTCTTTGAAATTCATATTTTTATGTTCATGAAAATGGGTCTAGTATTTATAGGTATGCAATTTGTGCATCAATTTTTATTTTTATTGTTCTCATCAAACTCATTGTAATTTCTGTACATTTAGGTATATATGTGTATGTACAGAGTGTGTGTGCGTGTGTGTATGGAGAATTGCTTTTTGTTTTGTTTTCATGAAGTTCACTTTAATTTCTGAATCTTAATCTGAAGATTTCTGAATCTTTTTTTTTTTGGAAAAAAAATGTAGGTATTATGTCTTTGAATATTGCTTATTTTTCATTCTGGAACTCCTATTAGGCATATGTTGGGCTTTGTCCATTATTCATGTGTCTGTTCTTTCCTAGTTTCCATACTTTATCCTGCATTCTGGTAATATAGTAATGGATTTTTTTAAGCAAATGATCACGCCCTTCTCTTCTCCCCACAGGAGGAAAATGCTTCTCTGCCACAGATTTTAAGTTAACTTGCATAGTTGACTTATCTCTTGATCACCTGCTTTTTGCAGGAGAACCTGACTCAAGTAGCTTCTTCTGGCTTGAAGAGGATGAGATATGGAGCAGACTTGGGTCCAACCTGCAGGTTGCAGACCAGCTGAGTCCTGCCAAGATCCATTTAACTTCAGCCAACCTACAAATGCCTGAGTAAGAAATATATGTATATTATTGTATGCCACTGGATTTGGGGTGTTTTGTAAGGCAGAAAAACTTGATAGAGAATTTGGTATTTAGAGTGGAGGGCTGCAATAACAAAAAAGTAATATATGTGGCATTGGCCATGGGAATGGAGAGTAAAAAATGATGCAAAAGAGTGGGGAAAAAGTCAGCAATGTTATGTAGTGGCAAAACATTTGGGAAAATTGTTACCTGTGATAACACAGAAGGCAGAACATGTAGTTAATAAACTTGTGAAGTGGGATGAGGTGATTTAACATAACAATAAAAAAATTTTTTTTAAAAAGCTAGCTACTGCTAGCTGCATTGTATTTAAAAAGGCGTAAGTTGTGATGAGCTCCAGGTGTTGCATATAAGTGTTGAATCATTAAATTCTACACCTGAAACTAACATTACACTGTATTTTTTTTAAAGATTTTATTTATTTATTTGAGAGAGAGAGAATGAGAGAGAGCACATGAGAGGGGGGAGGGTCAGAGGGAGAAGCAGACTCCCTGCCGAGCAGGGAGCCCGATGCGGGACTCGATCCTGGGACTCCAGGATCATGACCTGAGCCGAAGGCAGTCGCTTAACCAACTGAGCCACCCAGGTGCCCTATTACACTGTATCTTAACTAACTGGAATTTAAATAAAAACTTAAATTAAAAAAAAAAGTCATAAGAAGTGAACTCAAGGGGCGCCTTGAGTGGCTCAGTCAGGTAAGCGTCCGCCTTCGGCTCAGGTCATGATTCTGGGGTCCTGGGATTGAGCCTTCCTGCTCAGTGGGGAGCCTGCTTCTCCCTCTCTCTATCCACCTGCTAGTGCCTTCTCTCTCACTCACTCTCTCTCTCTCAAATAAATAAAATCTTTAAAAAAAAGAAAACGTGAACTCAAAAAGAACTGCCTGGATTATAAACAGAGTTGAGACGGAATCTAAGAATTCAGAAATTCTGAAATTTGTAGGGTTAAAAATGAAACTATTTATCTCAAAATCCCAACTTCAGAGAAAAAGCAAATCTAGGTTGCTTCCAGTAACACATGGCCTCTGGGTAAAGGCCAAATCAAGGGTGTAACTGCAACATCCTTTGGTAAAACCTCAGACAAGATAAAGGTTGCATTGCAGGTCAGAGGGCCATGAAAGCAAATCTTGACATGGAGATTAGCCTGCAAAGAAATGTTCTCAGAATCAACACCTGTGGAAGAAAAGGAAGCAAGCAAGACCAGGCAGAGAAAGAAGGTAAGCTGTAATGCATGTACAAAAAGATTTCAACCAACCCACTGAAACTAGATGGCCCCTCAGAGTTGTTCCAAACTGATGCAAAAGTGTTGGGCCTTTATAAGCCCACATCAACCAGTCATTACATACTGGCTGCCCTTTGGAAGTGAGCATGTCCTAGGTATGGTAGTCCTTCATTTCATTTATAATGAAAGAGCCGATGTCATGAGATAGAACCCACTGTAAGCCCTCTGATGGTGGAAATGGTCGAGGCACTGTTGGCAGGAAGGGAAAATCCATACCTGTAATGTCAATTCCAATCAAGATGAACGACTGCCTCTTCCAGAATAAGGTCCAATGTACTTGACTTACCACCATTTGTTTCTCTTCTGGGGTTCATTCCGTATCACAGGCTTAGTATTGGTCTCTGTTCCTGGCAGGTTAGACATCTAGCAGCAGTAACAGTTAGATCAGCCTTGGTAAAAGGGAGCCCATTCTCTGGGACCCTTGTATAGCCACTGTCCCCACCACTGTGGCTATGCATTCATGTACTCATTGTTCTAGCACTGGGGATAGAGGCTATTTGATGTAAACTGTTGTAATCATTCAGTCTGTTTGTTCAATATGTCTAGTGGTGTATGCTTTATGATTGGTGTTCACATGTAACACTAAAATCTAGATTCATCCCCATAACTTTTCCTTAGACTTCCTAGTGCTCAACCTAACAATATTTTTCCTTTCAGGCCCCTGATCAAACTTGTCTTTCCAAGCAGAGTGGATGACCAGGTGTACCATCTGAAGCTCTGCTCATTGGAAGAATTTTTCCCCACTACTTGCTTTCAAGTCCACCCATGAATGGATCTATAGTGCAGACACTATCATTTTTTGGTTTATACCCACATACAGAGCTGAACCATTTATAAATAAACCTCAACTTGTCCCCTTTATTATAAACTAGTCATAAGGTAGCCATCATACAGCCATAGGTATGAGCTTAAGTAGAGTGTTTACTACACATATTATCTACTAGATATTTTCACCTGAAAGAAAGGGAACTAAGAGAAATTAAGAATATGGTCTAATAGGATGTTGATGAAGGTATCTGTAGTTAAGGCTATAAAGTGAGATGATATCAAAGAGAATTGTGGGTGTAGCTTTTGGTATGTAGCATTGACTGGAATCAAATATATAGAAAATCCTTAACTAGTGCAAGCATCATAGGCTTGGACTAAAAGACAGAGACTCTTCAGATACAAAAAGAACCTTGGGCCCCAACGTTCTACAGGTAGGGGCTAGACCATGAGTGTCTTAGCCACCAAGAAGAGCCCTCTTCGGAAGTGGCTAAGGAGGATGATGAAAAAGGAAATATGCTCCCTCCCCACCAGGAAGCAGAGCAAAGAGCCATGAAGAAGCATATACGGGAAGTGTTTTTCAAGAAACAGAAGTAAAACTTCATCAAGGAGCATTCCACACCCCCAAGGTGGAGGGACTTAGAAATATTTGCCTAGGGGCACCTGGACGGCTGTCAGTTAGGCGTCTGCCTTCGGCTTGGGTCATGGTCTCAGGGTCCTGGAATCGAGTCCCACACTGGGCTCCCTGCTCCGTGGGGAGCCTGCCACTCTCCCTGCTTGTGTTCCCTCTCTCATGTGTCTCTCTCTGTCTAATAAATAAAATCTTTTTTAAAAAAAAGAAAGGAAAGAAATATTTGCCTAGCAAGATTTCAGAATTACTATAGACTGGTGACTCCCATATGTATCTTATTCTTCTCCTTGTCAAATAGAAGTGTTTACTATAGTTATCCTACCTTTGTTGCACCATCATATGTTAAATGTGCGAGAGCAGAAATCTTACCCTTTAAGTGTTTAGGGCTTTGAATCCCAAGTAGATACTCTAAACCTTATATAAATCATGTGATCCTAGACTTCAACTTTAATGTCATGCTTGAACAAGACTTTTGGGGTGTTTTGAAATGACTGAGTACATTTTACATATGGCTAATGAATGAATATTTGTAATAAAAGGGCAGACTGTAGTCAAGTACATTTAAAACATTGTCCAACAAATAATCATCCCTTCCCTTCTCCTCCAGACAGGAGTATACTTTCCCAGTATTTGATTTAGGGCTTAGCCATATAACAACCTCTGGCCAATGGGATATTAATGGACACAACAGGACCAACAGCTTACAATGTGCTTGCATAGGTGGGCTTTCTCTCTTGCCCTCCAGCTTTTCCCATCAGAAGATCATGCCTCAGGTAGCCACTCATCCTTATGATGCCAGATATGGAGAGCATACTTGGGCCCAACTTGCAGCTTAGAGACAAGGTCAGTTGAGTCTAAACTAGATTTGCCAAATCCTAGTGGCCATACACATGTAAGAAATAAATGACAGTATATTTGTTGTATGCCACCCAGTATATGTGTGGTTACTAAACAGAAGCCAACTAATACTCAGATGTTCTCAGATTAAGAATTTAATTTATGAAAAAAAAAAAGGGGGGGCTCCTGGGTGGCTCAATTGGTTAAGTGTCTGCCTTCAGCTCAGGTCATGATCCCAGGGTCCTGGGATCGAGCCCCGAATTGGTCTCCCTGCTCGCCAGGAAGCCTGCTTCTCCCTCTCCCACTCCCCCTGCTTGTGTTCCCTCTCTATCTCTCTCTCTGTCAAATAAATAAATAAAATCTAAAAAAAAATTTAATTTATGAATTGTTTCTTCATTTGTATCATATTTGTAATTCAACCTGTTGCTATATTTGTGTCCATCCTCCCCCTCACCATTCATATGTCGAAGCCCTAATCCCCAATGCCCTGGTATTTGGAGGTGAGCCTTTGGGAGGTAATTAGGATTAGATTAGGTTATGAGGATAAGGCCCTCATGATGGGATTTATGGCCTTATAAAAAGAGGAAAAGGGGAAAGGAGGGAAAAATAAAATAAGATGGAATCAGAGAGGGAGACAAACCATAAGAGACTCTTAATCCTAGGAAACAAACTGAGGGTTGCTGGGTGGGGGGGGGGAACTGGGTGATGGCCATTAAAGGAGGGCACCTGATGTGATGAGCACTGAGTGTTGTATGCAACTGATGAATTACTGAACACTACATCTGAAATTAATGATATACTATATATACAATGTATATAAGGCTTATATAATTATAGAAGCTGAGAAGTCTTATGATCTGCTCTCTGGAAGCTAGAGATCCAGGAAAGCCACAGGTATAAATTTTAGTCTAACTCTGAAAACCTGAGACCCCACAGAAGGCTCAGATGAGGTAAGTCCCAGTCCAAAGACAGGTGAAGACCCATGTTTTCTGTTCAAGCAGTCAGAGAGCCATTTTATGTCTCTTCCTCTTTTTTTTATTAACTTATTTTATTTAAATTCAATTAGTTAACATATAATGTATCATTAGTTTCAGATTTAAAAGATTGCTTCAGGGGCGCCTGGGTGCCTCTGTTTTTAAGCGGCTGCCTTCGGCTCAGGTCATGATCCCAGGGTCCTGGGATCGAGCCCCGCATCGGGCTCTCTGCTCAGAAGGAAGCCTGCTTCTCCCTCCCACTCCCCCTGCTTGTGTTCCCTCTCCTGCTGTCTCTCTCTCTGTCAAATAAATAAATAAAAATCTTTTAAAAATAAAAAGATTGCTTCAATTCTATGTAATAATTGAATGTTTTGAAGATGGTAGAGCTGTTCTAGAATGACTAAATGAAAAAAAAAAGGCTGGCTTAGTTGCTTGCAAAAAGATAACTGACAATCTAAGCATAAATTACAAATATAAAGATCTACTGAAGTGGTCTAATTGATAAGTAAACACTGCAGAGATAACAAATCATAAAAACATTGCAGAATAGATCACACTGTAGATTAATATTACTTTGGGTTTTGGGGGTGACTATTTTTTTCTCTTGGTTTTTTGTTTCAGGTTTTTATTTAAATTCCAATTAGTGAACATATAGTGCAATATTTGTTTCAGGAGTATAATTCAGAGATTCATCACTTACATACAACGCCCGGTGCTCATCACAACAAATGCCCTTTTTTTTTTTTTTAAAGATTTTATTTATTTTTGACAGAGAGAGTGCACAAGCAGGGGAAGCAGCAGGCAGAGGGAGAGGGAGAAGCAGGCTCCCTGCTCAGCAGGGAGCCCGATGCAGGGCTCGATCCCAGGACCCTGGGACCATGACCCAAGCCGAAGGCAGACGCTTAACCGTCTGAGCCACCCAGGTGCCCCAACAAATGCCTTTTTTAATACCCATCACCCACTTAACCCATCCCCCACCCACCTCCCCTCCAGCAATCCTCAATTTGTTCTCTATAGTTAAAAGTCTTTTATGGTTTGCCTCTCACTTTTTTCCCCCTATGTTCATCTACTTTAATATTACTTTGGAATTCTGTATTTGAAGAATTTAATCTAAGTGTACATATCCTATGTAGTTGAGTTGGGACTCAAAGTGAGTATTAGGTATTCAAAAATATATATTGATTGACTTAATTAATTAATAAATGTTTCTTTCCTTTTTATATATAATATTATTGTTATAGAAAAGCAAATCAGTATGGTGGGGTGAAAAGTACAGTGTAGTAGTAGAAAACATAGGTTCCATTTCTCTGTACTTAATAGCTCTATGATTAGAGCAGGCCACATGCCCTCTTTGAACCTCATTTTCCTTATACATAAAGTGTAAAAATATCTTTCCTTGCCACCTTACAAAGCTAAAGTCAGAATAAAATAAAAGGAATATATATGAAAGTATTTTGAAAATCATAAACCACTATGCTGTTAAAAAATATCATTTGTACTGAAAAAAATATACATGAAAATGAGACCCTCCAATAGCAAAGAGTTTTACTGTAGGAAATATATTAGGTAGGATAAAGGTTGGGCTACAGTAACAAAGTGACCCAAAAGTACAGTGTCTTAAGCAAGATAGAAATGTGTCTCTTACCTAGAAGTCCATATAGACAGTCCAGGACTGATATAATGGCTTAATGATGGAGTTCCAGACTCCTTGTATCTTTTTGCACTGCCTTCCTCAATAGGTGGCTTCCAATATGTGGGGAAAGGTGGTAACTCTAGCTCCCACTATCATCTCCAATTTTCAGCCAGCAGAAAGGAGGAAAAGAAAGGGGGGAGTGATAAACAGGACCCTTTCTTTTAGGAGCATAAATAAGAAGTTTCACACATCACTTGTGCCCACATTCTATTGAACAGAACAAGAATATAACCACAGGTATTTGCAAGGGAGATTAAAAATCATGATGTAATTCCGTGTTCATAAATTGGAAGACAAATTGTTAAAATCATAATAATCCCCAGATTAATCTACAGATTCCAAGCAATATTGATCAAAATCCCAACTCACTTCTTTAAAAAAATTGAAAATTGAATGTTAATATTCATATGGAATTTCAAGGGACCCAGAATAGCCACAACAATGTTGAGAGAGAAGAACAAAGTTCATGGACTCATACTTCTTAATTTCACAACTTTTTACAGAGCTACACTAAGGCAATGTGTTACTGCCATAAGGATAGACAAAGAGATGAATGGAATAGAATTGAGTATTCACAGTTATGGTTGATTTTGAAAAAGGGTTCCAAGACAGTTAAAAGGGGGAAAGAAGAGTATTTATAACAAATGATGCTAGGACAATTAGATATCCACATGTCAAAGAACTAAACTGGACCCTTTCCTCAGACCACATACAAAAATTAACTTAAAGTGGATCCAAAGACTAAATATAAGTTCCCAAGCTATAAAACTCTGAGAAGAAAACAAAGTCACAAATATTTAGGACATTGGATTAAGCAATGGTTTCTTAGAACACCAAAAGAATAAAGCAACAAAAGAAAAAAATAGATAAAACTGAACATCACAAAAATGAAAACTTTTTTGCTTCAAAGGACACCAACAAAAAGGTGAAAAGATAATTCATAGAATGGGAGAGAATTTGGGGAAATCATCTATCTGATAAGGGTCTAGTAGGCAGAATATTTTAAGAACACTTAACAACTCCATAACAAAAAGACAAATTACCTGATTAGAACATGGGCAAATCAATCTGGATAGATATTTCTCCAAAGAAGAAATACAAATGACCAATAAGCAAGTGAAAAGATCCTCAACATCATCAGCCATTAAAGGAATGGAAGTCAAAACCACAATGAGATAATACCTCATACACACCAGGATGTCTATAATAAAAAAGACAGATAGTAACAAGTATTGCTGAGGATGTGAAGAAATTGGATTACTAGTGGCAATGTAAAAGAGTCCAGCCCCTTTGGAAAACAGTCTGACTGTTCTTTAAACCATTAAACATAGAGTGACCATTTGACCCAGCAATCCCACTTTCAGGTACATACCCAAGAGAAATGAAAATGTAAGCCCACACAAATACTTATACGTGAATGTTCATAGCAGCATTATTCATGGTAATCCAAAAGGGGAAACCCAAATGTCCATCAACTATGAATGGATAAATTAACTGTGTATATCCATACAGTGGAATATTATTCAATAAATAATGAACTACCGATATATGCTACAACATAGATGAACCCTGAAAACATTATGCTAAAGAGGCCACTCACAAAAGACCACATATTGTGTGGTTCTACTTATGTGAAGTGTCCAGAATAAGCAAATCTATAAGTGTAAAAAATAGATTCATGGTTGCTTAGGGCTGGGGGATGAGGAGTCAGGGTGATCACTAAGGGATGTGGGGTTTTCGGGGAAGGTAATGACAATATTCTGAAATTGATAGTGGTGATAAATGTATAGCTCTGTGAATATACTAAAAGCCATTTGATTGTACACTTTAAATGGGTCAAATGTATGGCATGTGAATTATATGTCAGTGTTTTAAAGAAAGAAAAAAAAAAAAAGTTTGGTTGTGTGGCCATGTGTTCAGCTGAAACTTCTATTGCTATGGAAGAAAAGGGGAATATATATTTGGGGACAGGAAGCAATCTCTTACATAGGGAGTACTATAACTTTTGGCACTGTTAGTTTCTTTTTTTAAAAAGATTTTATTTATTTATTTGACAGAGAGAGACATAGAAAGAGAGGGAACATAAGCAGGGGGAGTGGGAGAGGGAAAAGCAGGCCTCCTGCAGAGCAGGGAGCCCCATGTGGGGCTCGATCCCAAGAACCCTGGGATCACGACCTGAGCCAAAGGCAGACACTTAAGGACTGAGCCACCCAGGCGCCCCTGTTAATAAGTTTCCAATTTAGTATCAAATCATGTTACATTAAGAATGCCCAGCATCACTCCCTGCTCAACAGGGAGCCTGCTTCTCCCTCTGCCTCTGCCCCTCCACCCCTCACCCCCCATCCCCCCGCTGCACGCTCTCTCTCTCTTTCAAATAAATAAATAAATAATTTTGTTAAAAGAATGCCCAGCATCAATACAGTAATTTATTGAATTAGTGTGATATTACAAGAGCAATGAAGTTAAGAGTCAGATTATTTGAATGCTAGTGCTGGCTCTACCCTTTACTAGCTTTATAACCTTGATAAGCCACAGTCTCTCATTGAAAAGGTAAAGATTAAACCAGATGACTGCTACAGGCCCATTAGGTTCTAAGATCATTTGGTTCCAACTGTACAAATTTATCTTTTCACAGGTTGTTTCCTCCCCATTTGCTGTTTCGAGTCAAGCACTTGTTTAGTGTTTCCTTGAGTGTCCTTCATGTATATCACCCACTTTAAATATTGTTTAAATAATATTTACTTCTCATTCTCAAATAGTTGATCTTTAATTTTCTTTGTCCTTTCCAAGTCTGTATTTTACTATATGAGGTACTAAATGTGAATGAGAGCTTTTCTCCTCAACATTTATTATAGATTCTTAGGGCTGAATTCAACATCAGGGTAACAAATCCAAAGTCCTGACTTTAAAGATTTTATTTATTTATTTTGACAGAGAGAGAGAGAGACAGCGAGAGAGGGAACATAAGCAGGGGGAGTGGGAGAGGGAGAAGCAGGCTTCCTGCTGAGCAGGGAGCCCGATGTGGGGCTCAATCCCAGGACCCTGGGATCCAGACCTGAGCCCAAGGCAAATGCTTAACGACTGAGCCACCCAGGCGCCCCCAAAGTCCTGACTTTAAACAGGAAAACATTCAACTACAACTTTAAATATTGTTAATGAAGGAGATTCCCCGAATTATTTGGCAGTAATTTCCAAAGAAGAAATCTTAGTTATAGCTAACCCAAACCCTTCAAATCCATCTGTCTCCAATTAAGGGAAATTCATCTCTAAATACCATTTTTCTAGATGTTTTGCTCTTAATTATAATTACACTTAATCATTCTTAGTTATTTAAAAAGCCATGTTCATATTGCCATAGTCTCTGTTACCTAATAAATATTTTTCAAGACTCCTCTGATTCCCATGTTATATTCCTTCTTACCTGTCAAAATAGGAGAATCTAAAGGACTTAGTTTCATAAATCAGTACATAGGAACCTTCAGTACTTTTTAGGGAAGTTGTGTTTTCAATCCCATGGGTCTCTAAATTGCTCCTATGTATGCTGTACTCACAGAAGGGAAATGGGCCCAGGAAGAAAAGACCATGTAAGCTCATTTTGGGGTGGGGTGGGGTGGGGGTAGGATAGGGGAGCGGTATCCACTGCCATAATACACAATGGGGAATGTTTAGAAATAAAAATAATAATTACTGATTTTTCATTTTTGTTGCAGTCTTTTTCTATAGAAATTAAGATTTCTCAAATGACTACTTAACTGCATAAAATCATCTGGGGGCTTTGAACACTGCAGATTCCTAGTTGTGACCTCCTAATTTTCTGATTTGGTAAGTACTGAAGAATGCACCATTTTTACATATCTCCTACATGATTCTTATGTACACTAGAGTTTGAGGATGACAGCAGCCTACAAAAAAAAGTCTTTTCCTCTTTTCAGTGCTTCCAGAATGAAATCAACTTTTAATAATAAGAGTTTCTACTATGGTGATCCTTATGCAGTAACAAAGACTATGATCCTTAAAAATATAAAACTACCAAGGTTTTGGCACAGAATCTGCAACTTATTACAATTTAAATTGTCATAGAGAAATACATGTGGTTCACTACACAGATTATTTCATTCTGTCTGCTTAAAGATTATCTGTAATTATAATTATCTATATGCTATAGTATATTTGTATTATATTTATATTTAACCATTTATGGCTTAAATCTTAAATTAGGCCTTTCTATATAGGCAGCACATCTCTTTTAGCAGAAAAATTATTTACTTTTACACTGTTTAATAAAAATATTTATCATTTGGATACACAATTCTTAGCAGTTTAATGTGTTTTAACTGATGTCTGATTTATGTACTAAAAAGGAAAGCCCAGTGAACTATAAAATGGTTAATGTACATACAGCAAATAGAAGAAATTATTGACTATGAAATCAATCCACTGATATAAGCCAACATCTTCACTGAAGAAATTATATTTTTTAAAAGAAAAAAATCCTATTTGAAGTGATGACAGTTACAGTATGTGAGTTATACTAGAGTTATGCATTTAATTTACTGGGATTAAATAATCCTAGAGGGCTAGGGAGAAAAATCATTGTATCAAGAATGGACATTCCTTTCCTGCAGCTACAATACAATTTTATTCTTATCATAATGTCATTGCCTGAATCTGGGCAAAATTAATTGAAGAAGCCAACCTATCTCCTTAGACTAATGCTTCCCAAACTTTGGAAAGCACAAGAATCACCAGTATGCTTGTTAAAATGCAGAACTCTAAACTTTATCTCCCAGAGATTCTGATTCAGTATATCTGGAGTTGGGCCAAATAATCCACATATTAAAATGCACCTTAACTGTTTATGATATACAGCTGATCTACAGACCCCACTTTTAGAAACACTACCTTAGGCTGAGATGATTTTCTTTTTTAACCCTCCAGCCATGAATCACTAAATTGTACACGTGAAACTAGTATTACACTGTATGTTAACTACCTGGAATTTAAATAAAAACTTTTTTAAAAAAGGAAAAATAAATAAAAAGTTATACCAAAAAAACAAAACAAAATAAAACAAAAACAGTCCATTGGATAATTAATACCTGTAGGTGGCCAAAAGAAGGAGCAAATTCCAACGGAGTTCCATCATCCTCTTCTGAAGTTCAGATGAAGAGTCGTATTCTCTTGTTAGATACCTTGCTTCCTTTTTTTTTTTTTTGAGGCGAGGAGCCCTAGAATTTAATTTGGGATATCCAAGTCTATTCTTAAGCAAGAATAAACAATACTTAAGAATAAATAATACTATTTCTATAACTTTAAAGGAAATATATAAAGAATTCTTCAGTTGATTTCATCATAAGCTTTCCTCTATATCATTTTGTTTTCTGAATTAATTTGTGCAATGTGAAAACAGAAGGCTAGAAAATGCAAACCTTGTTAACAATAGAAGAATTTTGGAAAAAGTTCCTTTATTTATTTTACAAGGCTGATAGTTCTGAAGTTTTAATTTTCTAACTTCTTTTAATTCTACTTCAAGAGAAAAAAGTTTGAAATTCATTTTTCTCTGAAAGGGTTGAAAGAAACTTACAGTATAATGCCATTTACATGAGCCATTCAAAAGCAGTTACAGCACATAGAGTCTAAAGGGCATTACTTGGGGCGCCTGGGTGGCTCAGTTGCGTCTGCCTTTGGCTCATGTCATGATCCCAGGGTCATGGGATTGAACCCCCCATGGAGCCCTGCATCAGGCTCCCTGCTCAGCGGGAAGCCTGCTTCTCCCTCTCCTGCTCCCCCTGATTGTGTTCCCTCTCTCACTGTGTCTCTCTCTGTCAAATAAATAAAGAAAATCTTTTAAAAAAATAAAAATAAAAAAAATAAAGGGCATTACTTAAAGGCACTCAGCCCTTGCTCTACTAAAAGCAGGGTTTTTTTTTTTTTCTTCTTACCTTGATCTACTTCTATTTTCTATTAACCACTTTAAGTAGTCAGTAGAGTTGAGTGTTATTCTTAGTTTAACCTGCCTGCAAAGACATTTCATTCAATAAGTACTTATCAAGGAACCACTGTCCACATAAAGTTTTACCAAATGCCTTGGGAGACAGGAAGAAAGAAAGGGAGGGAGCAACTAAAGGAGGGAGAGAGGGAGGGAGGAAGGGAGGGAGGAAGGGAGGGAGGAAGGAACGAGAGAGGGAGGGAGGGAAGGAAGAAGGGAGAGATGGAGGAAACAAGGAAGAAAATTTTGGCCACGTGTATTGATTTGTAATCTATCTTGGCTAGCAGTTATATGTATTATCTAGCTCTATATGTACTTACAGATCTATTCCTAAGTCACCTTGACTCAATTTCCTCTATGATCATGATTGGCTAACAGCTGCTTTAGCTTCCCTGCACTGATTCAGCATCTGTATTAGTAAGTCTTGATAGCATTTCTTTTTCATGGCATGCCAATAATTATTCTACTACAACATGTCTAAAAGCTGTTTGGGGATCTACTGTTATCTATCCTTGGCTTATACCTGGCCAGCTGAAATGTAATCAGCACAATTTATAAGCTCCAGGCCCCCACGTTTGATGGATATTTATTATAATTTGATGCTAAGAATTTGGTGACATTGCCTACAAAGTTAAAATAATCTCATAATCACTTGGGGCACCTGGATGGCTCAGTTAAGTGTCTAACTTTTGATTTCAGCTCAGGTCATGATCTCAGGGTTGTGAGATGGAGCCCCGTGCTTGGCTCTGCACTGGGTGTGGAGCCTGCTTAAGATTTTCTCTCCCTCTATCTCTGCCCATTCCCCACCCCTCTCCTCTCTCTCTTAAAAAAATTATCTCATAATCACTGTAGACCTTGGTATGGCTATTACTTTCTGTACTGTATTAGTTTTAGAGCTCATTGCTAAAAATATCTTCCATATTTTTGTCAACTAGTAGTTGACTCAATTTCTTATAATTGTTATCCATGACATATATGTGTAGTGATACAGTAGATGGACACATAGGTCAATTTTAGATCTAAAAATATTTTGCTTTGTCTTAATTTCCTTAGGGTAGGCTATTCTACTGTCTGTATTAGTTTTCTATTACTACTATAACAAATTACCATAAACTTAGTGGCTTGAGACAACATAAATGTAGTATCTATTTCTATGGTTTAGAGGTCTAATACAGGTCTCACAGGCCTGAAGTCAAGGCACTGACAACACTGTCCCTTTCCAGAGGCTTTAGAATAGAATTCATTTCCTTGTCTTTTCCTGTTTCTAGAAGCCATTTACATTCCTCAGCTCATGGCCCCTTTATTTCATCTTCAAAGCCATACCTCCATTGTCATCTTTACCTTTGACCACAGCCAAGAAAGTTTCTCCACTTTCAAGGATTCATGTGATTAGATTGGGCCCAATTGGCTAATACAAGATAATCTTCCCATCTCAAGGTCCTTAACCTTAACCAAACCTGCAATGTCCATTTTGCCACATAAGATAATACATTCACAGGTTCTGGGATTAGGACATTGACATCTCTGAGAAGCCACAATTCTGCCTTCTGGGCTGTCAGTCTATAGGTAAAATGACTGTGACACATGCATTTGATCTGTTATGTATCTCTTCTTTTGTAATTAGAGAACCTTCATAAGCATGTGAATACTTTTCTGTTATATTCTACTATGGCTTCCAAGTACATTGTTTTATCCTTCAGAATACCTACACAGAAAAGACTGTGGGTAAAGATGGAATTTTAATATTATCCTTCTTAGCCCCTTTAGTGATTGGTTTTCTTTGACATGGGATACCATTAATTTTAACACAACTGTATATGTTATTGCATAGCAGCTTTGTGATTTTAATGAATTTGTTTAGACGTTTGTTTAGGAACTGCCCCAGTTGATGAGGGAAAAAAATTCTGTAAGTAATTGATACTATATATTGAGCTCTATTAAGAGTTTCACATTCATTATTTCATTCTCTTTTTACTGAATCCTATGAAATACATCTATTATTCTCATTTTACAGATGAGGAAACTAAACTTTTCAGTGTTACAGAACTAGCAAGTAGCAGAATGGGGCATTCATTTATAGGTCTTTCCAATCCCAAAATGTATACCCTTTCCATTATATTCTATAAACATTTCCACAAACATTAAGTTAAATTA
Source organism: Neomonachus schauinslandi (assembly GCF_002201575.2). NCBI lineage: Eukaryota > Metazoa > Chordata > Mammalia > Carnivora > Phocidae > Neomonachus > Neomonachus schauinslandi. The sequence continues at coordinate 53,017,597 of NC_058407.1, read as the reverse complement.
CATGTAGCAGTGTATTATTATTTCCTGCACATCTCATGAATCCTTCCTAATATAGAAATATGACAAATATATTACATAATAGCCTTGGGTCACTGATTTCTAAAATTTTAGAAATCCATCACTGACATAGTTCAGAAGGATCTAAACAGTAGTTTGCGGGCTAGCAACAGAAAGCAATGGTAAATATTTTATAAAATCATCTTCTTGAGGTCTTCTAACAGGCCCTTAATAGGGTCTGTAGTGTCCTATTGCTTAGAGATACCTGGAAGACAAAATCATGAAAAATGCCTCATTTAATGTTTACATCACTCCTGGAACATACATGTATTCTTTAAGACCTACTATTATATTATTCTAAAACTCTTTGTAAGCAGTTTAAATCTTTTTGCTATTTAAGCCAAAATGAAGAGAAGGATTGACCAAATAGAAAAACTGAATAATAATTCAGTCATCTCTTGGGAGAAAACAAGTTAATCTCTCTGGAACCTATATAGTTGCAGAATCAGTGGATCATTACACAACTCTCTACTTCACGTTGGATGTGTAGATTTTCAAAATCCATGAGCATAAAAGAAAACCTTTTTAAACTCTTGCACAAAACTGATATAAAGTAAAAATGATCAAGTATATAAAGTTAAGATCAATATTTTAACTTGTTTTATTAATTAAAATATTAGCATATCTAAAATGATTTTGCTTTCTAAAGTTCATTGATTATTTTGAAGTTTGGGAAAGGACTCGGAGGCTGCTTAACATTTCTATTTTTTTCATGAAGTGATTATTTATCAACCTTAAAATCTGTCAGTAAATATAAATAAGTATAAAACAGGCAGATTTTCCCTACTAGCAACCTTGATTCTATCTGTATCACTTGATGTATCACTATATTGATCTAGGATAACCCAATTCTTTCTTGGAAAAGTTTCCCACCATACAAGTACATTTCATTAAAAAATATCTAGGAACCACAGGATGTACTATGTCTCTTAAGAGTTTTTTGTTGTTCATGATAGAATTCTAGACCTATAAAGACTATTTGATTTGTTTAATGATTCAATTCAGTTTAGTTCTATTGTCATTCAGTGAGTATCTACTATATCATTCAGTGAGTATCAGCCTATACCATAGGCTGACATCAACCTTCAAGGTAGTGTCAGCTTTCAGAGCATTTTGTGTGCACTTCCAAAAAGAATTCAAGTAGCAACTCAGATTAATCAATTCCCAAACTTCATTCCCGTGTTAAAATGAAACTTTCCAGATCCCTTAGGGTAGGAGATATAATTTTGTTTGTTCTAATTTTTTTAATTTAAATAACTTGGGACACCTGAGTGGCACAGACGGTTAAGTGTCTGGATCTTGGTTTCAGCTTAGGTCATGATCTCAGGGTTTTGATCTCAGGGTCCTGAGATCGGTCCCTGCATTGACCTTGCTCAGTGCAGAGTCTGCTTAAGATTCTTTCTCCCTCTTTCTCTGCCCCTGCCCTCCACTTGCTTTCTCTCTCTCAAATAAATAATCTTTTAAAAAAATCTTAAATAACTTTCATTGCAGCAGACAGTTCATTAGAGTCCCCAAAACTTCTTACTATCTTACCACAGATTTGCTTCACCCATTTACATTAGTTACATAGTCTAACCCTTGCAAGAATTTGAGTTTTATCCCTTGAAGAGTCTAATCACCCTCTTTTATAATGAGGAAACTAATGCTCAGGGAGATTAAATGACTTGACCAGCGTTACCCAGCTAGTTAGTAGCACTGAGCCAAACTCAAAATCCAAGTATACTAGCCCTTTCTACAGGACATTGTATTCATTTCACTACTTTTTCTTTCTCTTTGTTAGAACCTAACATTTGCCTGAAATAAGGAGCCTCTGTATTTTTGTTGTTGTTTTAAAAACTGTATCATGTCACTTAACAATTTTTATTCATATCTCAAGTTTCAAAATATCATTAACAGATTAAACACTTTACTACATACTGTTTTGGTGTTTGCACTACTCCCCCGCCTTTCCACTGCCTTTTAGCTATTTAGAGAGCTAGTAATGGGAGAAGGGAATTATAAAATTACAAAAGAGAAAAGAATGGTTTAGAGGGGTGAATAAAATCAGGGGGAGAAGGGGTTATCAGAGGGAATAACTGTAGAGGAATAACAAAGTAGAAGGAAAAAGTGAAATAGTGCTTACTGAAGACCAAACATAGTAAGAGTTGAAAAATAAAGACAGCAATGTATCTATCAATCATTGTTCTTTTCAGGGATGTGTTTATTCTGGAAGATTTTTCCTTAGGCTCATGTAGCCAGCATCAAACAATATTGTGAGTTAGACAAAACTTGTCTTGGACTTCTCTGTATTTTCTTCCATTCAGCCTTTTAAAAATAAAAACACAGTGTTTTTTCTTTTTTTTCTCTGGTCCATCCCAGCCTGAAAACTGGCTCTCATTTGACACCTCAGTTTAAACCTTACTCTCTCCCAAAGTATTTCTATTTGAAGTCCTTTTAATTGGTGTGTATAAGAACCTCTCTGAAAGGGATTATTTTAACAGTGAGTAGAGAGGGGAATCATTTGAAGATCAAGGAACCCTTCCTAGAGTATCTCTAATTTCAAAACCGAGTCTGCCTTTATGTAAGGTACACTTTGTTCGTATCCAGCCTATTTCTTAAGTTCTCAGCATACTCTTTTCCCCTTCTCAAAGCCCTAGGTTAAAGTTTTAGTGGACGAGAAAAGTGTGAGAGAATGTGAGAATATAATGATGATCACCAAGCAAATAGTACATTCTTGCAAAGTTAACTAAGGGAAGCATCAAGATAATGATTCCATAGAAGCAATCTAAGTCCCGGCTTATATTCAATTATCTATGTGATGTAAGAGAAAGTTAATTTCTCATCAATTACTACCAATTCAGAAGGGAAGTGGACCTCGACCAATTCAATGTTTATGAAAAAATCTCATTTCTCTTCATAATTGAAAGAAGCATGAGTGAAATAATCAGAATTTCCATAAATTAGTAAACTGAGGTCATTAGAAAGTTGACTGCTATAATCAAATCAATTTCACAATATACATAAATAAACCATTATGCTGTATGCCTTAAACTTATACAGTAATATATGTCAATTGTTTCTCAATAAAACTGGGGGGGGGGGGGAGATCATAAAGATTGGTAGAAAAAGTAAAACTTACCCAAACTTCTAGATTCTGGAGCTAGACTTCCTGGTTTCAAATTTGTGTTCTGTCAATTGCCTCAATCCACCTCTGCGGAATAGGAATAATAATAATACCTACCTCATAGGGTTGCTGTGAGGAGCAAGTTAATATTTTAAAGTGTTTGGAACTGGTCTTGGAACTCTGTAAGTGCTTACTAAATACAATACTATAACTGTTATTTCTTTTCTGTCTCTGACAGCAACTAATTAGGTCTACAAAATGGCCTCATAAATCTGATGTATAATTCAAATTAACAATGAACTTACATCTGTAGGTCCAGTTAACTCATTGCCTTGACTGTGGTGCAAATGAAAAGGTTACTTTACTTTGTTGCATGGGTACAGGCTTCAACATTCCAAATGTGCATCTTCTTTGAAAGGCAACTGATAGAGGAGTGTGCATGAGGCATCATTTCTCAGTTATGCTATAAAATGATAGAATGGTTTTGACTTCAAAGTCTATGACCATTTTTTCACAGCTTTATTGAGATATAATGTATATACTATACAATTCATCCTGTCACCAGTAAGCAACATTAGCGTTCACTGATTGGCTCTTATATCTCAGGCAATAAACACATACTGTTTCATTTAATCTTCATAAAAATCCTTTAAGGTAGATACTAGTATCCCTAATTTTATGAATAAACTAAAAGTTAAGTACTTTGCAGCTAGAGGTTGAGGTGAGGATTTAACTGTTGTTTGTATGGCTCCAATACTCTTCCCATATCATGCTGCCTCTCCTTGGAAAATTAATTTGTTGTCTTCAGAGGTTGGCCGGGGCAGGGGAGGAACGTGCCCTTTGATGGCACTCATGGTTAGAGGAACTAATTTTTTTTTTTTTATTCTTATGTTAATCCCCATAGAGGAACTAATTTTTTTAACCTGTCATAAGAAAAGCCAAATAATACAAGAAATAGCAGTAACTGGAAGCTGCTTTCAGACTCTCAAATCAAGGATGACATGATAGTGCAAAATAGTTTTATTACGAAGAAAATAAGCAACTATGATGCTGATACACACACATCATAATGCCAGTATACACTACTTTAATTTGGAAGGGCTCAGTACTTCTTTCTAGCATAATTGCATCCATCTTTATTGCATTCCCACCAAATGAGTTAGACATTAAACATGGGGGAATGAAAGATCATGCAGGCATTCTTATCCAGTTTTTAGACTTTTCACATAATTTATATTATCCTAAAGTCAGATTTCTGGACCTCCTCATGCTTGGAAATATTTAAGCAGTTTTGCCACAATTCATTTGAAACAAATATTTAGGTGGTTCTTTTTTTTATTTCTTTAGGCGGTTCTTATGTTAGGTAGCATGATGCTAACCACCCAGCTGTACAGATTTAAAAAGGAAGAAGAAGAAGCAATAACAAAGATGAATCCAGTGCAGCCCAGTTAATATTTAGGGTCAGGTTTTCAAAAGGAGAGGTAATCAGTATGCTCTAGTGGACAGATAGCACGCGGGGTTTGGAACTTGGGTTATAAACTTACCTCTCCACCTACTGTGTGACCTTAGCATTTGATTTTTGAGACTCGATTTCCCCATTTGTAACATAATTGGCTACAATAAAAGCTGGTATTACTAAATAATTTTAGGTATACACACATGGGAAGATGTGTTTTAAGAAAATGTTACTCTATAACATCGAGGATAAAGGTTTCCTCGCACGTTTCCTTCCTTTTTAGTACCTGGCATTCATTATTTGATACATACTTCACACCGTGTTCACCGAGGAACTGGAACGTGTTTTTCACTGCAGTTTAGCGTCTGGGTGTGCCTGGGGAGGCGTCACAAAGAGCCTATAAAAGGTTTCCACCTACAGCAGGAGTAGGAGGGCAGGAAGGAGCCCAAGAAGGGCACTGAAGCCAAGCGTTCGGTTTCGGATTGTTCTTTGTTTGGGCCAAAATTCACCAAGTTTAGGCTCTGCGACGAGCAACGAAAAGACTAGTGTCTCAGAGCTCTTAAAATTTTCTGCCATATCTTAGCCGTCCCCACGCCCCCCGGCCCGCCCCACCCTCAAGCGTGAGTGAATGCGCAAATAAGGGTTTTCAGGCGCCTGTGAGAAAGAGGGAGGGAGGCAGAAGTCGAGGATGGACGGGGCGGTGGCACCGCTCTTGAGAGAGAGGACCGAGAGCCCCCACAGGGAAGAGTTAAAACCTGGCTGTTCCGAGCCAGAGGAGTCCAAGGCGAGATGCTGGACGCGCGGGGGCCGATTGGGGGCAGCAGACCACGGCAGCGTACTCCGTCCGCCCCCGGGACCAACTCTTGTCCCCAGGCGGCCCCCCCGCCCCAACGTCTCTTTTGGTTTCGACCTGCCGACTGGGAGGGGCCGCGGGACGCCATTCCCACAATGCTCTGGGGCGTGCCGCCGCCGTCGCTGCCGCCTCCGCTACCGCTAGTGGAAGAAGATGGCGGAAGGCGGAGCGGCGGATCTGGACATCCAGCGGTCTGACATCGCGACGCTGCTCAAAACCTCGCTCCGGAAAGGGGACACCTGGTGAGAGAAAGGGGTTGAGGTGGCCGCGGTTGCGGGAGGATGATGGAGAACTGGGCGGGAACTGCGGGCTGGTGTCTTTCGCTAGTGACAGGTGCGGGCAGGTCCAGCGGCGGCCACACTGGGCAGCAGGATTTTGGCTGCTTGCGAAATGTTGGGGCAAAGATTGGACCCGAGATGAGGGCCAGGGTTCGTGGCTTGTCGGGGCGTGCTGAGAGGCTTCAGAGGAGCGGCGACGGCGACTCATACAGTTCTTTTCGTCCTCTTTCCTTCCGTAGTGCCGCTCCCACCTCAGGCCTTCCCGAATGATAGGTTATAGTCGTTCGGCGTGAGTCTCTCAATTTTTGACAGGTCCAGGTCCCGGGGCTTATCAAGATCTTACCCTCTTTCCTTCTCCAGTCATTTCCTTTCCCGGCATTGTCGGCATTCAAGTTCCTTGTTATTCTGATTCTTGTATTCTTCCGGGAGGCAGGCTGCAGGATGTTTGAGGTTCGTACTACACAGGTGGCATGTGTCAGGGCGCCACTTAAGAGAAAGAAACCCTAGTTTCCAGTTCCTTGTCAAAAGGAGGGAGAGGAGTACGGAACCTTAGGCTAATGAGAAATACCACGTGGTCTTGTGCTTTAGTGGAGGCTTGATAGAAACCGGCAGCATTTCTCTTAGAAGCGCAGCCCTTCCCTCCTGTTTGAGGGATAACGTAGGCCTGCAAAAAGTAGATAAGTCCACTTGAGGTTTAAGTCACTTGCTAATATTCAGACTTATAAAATACCAAAGGATATACTTAAAACACTGAAGGAAGTATGTGTAGTTTTTAATACTTGTCGGCCGTAGTAAGTGGTATTCAGAATAACTTAAATATGTGAATATGTAACATAAAGAGCTGTTTATTAGGAAAGACAGTGTGCTTCTTTACTATAATAACAATTATTTTCATGTCCCATTGTGACCGTAACAGTGGTATATAATTTACAGAGTGTTTTTTCCACGTACTCCTCTGACTTAGTGGAAGGAACATAAGATTTAGACCTAGTTAGATCACCGTTTCACCACTTAACCTGCAATATGACTTTGAGGAGAGTTAATTTAAGTCATTGTACCCCGATGTCTTCATCTATGAAATGGAAAATAATAATTTCATTGTAGGGGTTTTATCTTGGTTCAGTGGAACATTCTGAAATATTATCTGTTTATGAGATAACATAAAATTTTAGTTACTTTATTGTCACCGCCATTTACTTCTGATAAAATGCTGTAGTATTAGGACATTTTCAAATAAGCTAGTAGATGGCAGTCTTGGGACTTGAATTTAAGTATTTTGATCTAAGTCTTGGTACTTTTTTCCTACTTTGTTAGGCTACGTAGATTCTGTGTTTATATGATAAAAATCCCTAAGGGTGTAAGCATACACTTGTTGCATTACAACAGAAAATATGATCTTTAGATGATTTAATAATCATTATTGTTCATGTAAATGTGAGATGTTTATTCCTGTGCAGGAATTGGATACTTCCTAGGACACATGTTTACCTTGGTCTGTGGATTATTAAAGTTAAATTAATCCTTGCTTTCTATGTTTTGTCAAAGAACACTTAAAGATTCTTAATTCACCTAGCCTATCACCACCTCATAAAAAGATAGATGTGGATTTCCATAAAATAGAAATCTATAAGTTTAAATATGGCTATTATTCAGATGGATATTCTTTTTTAATGTATGTTTTTGGTATTCTGAGTAATAATTGGTGGTGTTGACACTATGGGATGATAGGAACAGTATGTGTATTGGGGGCATTAAACTTTGACATTTTTCAAATAAAAGTATTTTTGCTTTTTCACAAAGTTACTGTAAATCATTTTAAAGATCTGTTTTAAAGAATACAGGAAGTCCATAAATTTGAGTCTTCTCAGTGCTTTCATTTTAAAGAAAAGGAAACTGAAGCCCACATATTTAGATAACAGCAGAATGTGGAAATTTTTTTTTTTTAAGATGTATTTATTTGAGAAGGGGTGGGGAGGGGCAGTGGGGGAGAGTCCTTTTTTAAGCAGGTTCCCCACTGAGTGGGGAGCCTGACGCGGGGCTCAATCTCACGACCCTGAGAGACCCTGAGATCACGACCTGAGCTGAAACCAAGAGTCAGATGCTTAACCAACTGTGCCACCCAGGTGCCCCAGAATGTGAAAATTTTTGTCCTTGATTGATTACCCCTCTTAGTTAAAGGAAAAAAATGCAGGAGCAGGATGGTACTGTGGATTTGAAAAAACCAATTTGGTTTATATGTAAGCCAGTTAATTTGCAATTAGGTGAAATCTGTCAAAAAAGGAAATAGTTTAGAGCAAAAGTTTGATTCAGAGTTTTAGGGAGAATAATTTGAGAAGTACACATTTCATTATGTATGCATGATTACAGAACTGGTAAAGATTTAATAATTGTTACTTGGGCTCATGTTTTTGGGACTCATTAAAACTTGTTTTTAACTTGTAAAAAAGTTATTTCTATTTTTAATGTCTTTTTAAAAGATGTTTGGATTAGTCATTTATGGTTATTTGGGCAAATCCAGTCCGCTGTTTTATAGCTGAAATGGGCCATATGCAGATGGGACATTATCTTGGTATATGTGTGTAACCATCTTGAAAAAGACTGATGACTATTGAGAAAAAAACGGAAGGTTTACTATAAGTTTATTCTTGAAAGCTTAATACTAATATTTGATGTTATGGTCAAGTGCCTTAAAATGAACAAACTAATGAAAATGAAACTATTTTCATTAAGTAGTTTGTAAGCACTTTTTGAATAAGGATTGTTTGATAGTTCTCTGGTAGATAACTAACACTTAGGCAATATTTGATTCTGCTTGAAAACTAGTTTCTGTTTATTTGTAAATAATGAATGATTTTTATCTGCCGACTGAGTTTCTAGAGATGAAAGTAAGTACACAAGTCTGAGATGAGGAAGAACAAACTTTATGATATGCTTAATACTAGACTTTATAGTGACAAGTCAAAATTGATGCAGGAGAGTTATACCTCTTAAAAAGGTGAGGTATGAAAGTGACACTGATCTGCATTAGAAGGAGTATAAAGTAGTCTCATAATGCTGTTTCTTAAACTGTATTTTAGCTCAAAGGAGGTATTCAGAAAACCATGAACAACATTAAGATTGTTTGAATTTAGTAACTATAGAAATAAAGATAAAGAAACTAGAACTTGTTTAACTTAGATTGAAAGATAAATTGATCTTCAGATACTTGGTTTCTCTTGATGAGACAAAAGGAAAAATTATTTTAAGTACATTACATGTTAAGTATATTAGGGATAGAGGAACCTATTTAAGGGGGATGGGTAATTAAATAAATGAGTTACAAAGACAAGTTGTGGGTTAAGGAATACTCTCTTTGGAGATATAAGTAAACAGATAACTACAGATCATCAAAATCACTGCTTTATTTCCCCGTTTTTATTAAATGTTACTCTTCTACCAGTCATTTTCACTAGTTTTTTATGTATGATGTTTTAAATTTTTATGTATGTTCAATGGTATTGCATAGCTAACTTTACAGATTAAATTTTGTGTGTCATTATTGCATAAACCCTAATAACTCTAGTAGATTTAAGGTACTTCATAGAGTAACTTTAATTTGTATTTAGAGTCATTTCAAATATGTATGGTATTTTTGTTTCAATAAATAGGCAAGGAATAGTCCATCAGATCATTGAGGTTTTCAGATTAGAAGACATTCAGTTTTAGGGCTTTGCTTCGATTCCTACTCTTTTACTTAGAAATCTTTTGAGGCTTTATTTTATATGGTCTCTTATGTTTCTGTAACTTTGATTAACACTAACAGAAAATAACCTTAAAATGACAAATCAGCTCATAATGTAAAGGGACACTATTAATGTAAACTCCAAATTGTTTAGTATATACTTGTTCAAGAAATTTTTACATTATTATTACTATAAGTATTAATTTTAGTTGTGCCAAAGTGTTAACCACTAAATTAGGGTATATATCACATCATTTGCAGGAAATGAGACCAGAAAGCAAAATGGGTTTTTTTAGTGTTGGTAAATTGGTGAAAATAAGGACAGAAATAGTGACATTATTAAGGTGTATTTTTTACATTTTAGTTGCTTAAAATCTAGAAAGGCACTTTTTCCTAATTTAAGCCTTATTATAAGTTTTTAAATCACTTCTAAGTTGTTAGTGAATCCAAAATTAATGTACCTTATTTCCAGGAAGATCCAGAGCTTTTTAGTCTGTGATTTCATTTATCTCTTTCGTGACATTCAGGCTTTATTTTTTTTTTTCTAAATCATACCATTTTCCCATTAGCACACATAAGGTACTAAATAAATGTTCTTTTTACAGAATAGTTTTGTGACAAACATTTATCTTGCTCACACATACGTATAAGAAAAACTTAGTTTGTCAGGCCATGATGTGTAGTATTATATTTGAAAACACCATGTGCTAGGTACCATTTTAAGTACTTACATATGTTAACTTATTTACTCACCACTACACTTCTGGGGCACTAGAATGTGAATGTGCTGTAATTCACATTTGACAGAATAGGAATCCTAGGCTCAAGTGTTCACACCATAATATGGGATTTGAACCCAAGTAATTGGGGCTTTAATTCAGGCCCCAAAATCACTTATTTTGAAGATGCATTTTATTTATTTTTTTTTCAAAATTTTATTTATTTATTTGACAGAGAGAAACACAGGTAAAGAGGGAACACAAGCAGGGAGAGTGAGAGAGGGAGAAGCAGGCTTCCCATGAAGCAGGGAGCCCGATGTGGGGCTGGATCCCAGGACCCTGGGATCATGACCTGAGATGAAGGCAGACGCTTAACGACTGAGCCACCCAGGCGCCCCTGAAGATGCATTTTAAAATGTAGTTCCACTTCAAAAGGAAAAAAAAATGAACACTTTTTCTTTTTAAGTGGAATCTATTTTATATTTAGTAGCAGAATTCTACATAAAACTTGTGTTTTATGACTGATCAGTTTAGATACGATGGAGTATATAGAAAATCTTAGCGTCTTGCTTCTGGAAAGCTGTTCCAAATGCTTTATACTTATGCAGCTTTTAAAATAAGTGCTTGGGGCGCCTGGGTGCCTCAGTTGGTTAAGCAACTGCCTTCGGCTCAGGTCATGATCCCGGAGTCCTGGGATCAAGTCCCACATCGGGCTCCCGGCTCAGTGGGGAGCCTGCTTCTCCCTCTGACCCTCTCCCCTCTCATGCTGTTTCTCTCTCTCTCTCTCTCTCAAATAAATAAATAAAGTCTTTTAAAAAAATACCTATCTTTCTCAAATTACTCCAAAAAAATAAAATAAAATAAGTGCTCTTATTTACCTCATATTACAAATGTTTGATGAGTTCAGAGTTAGTTTAAATACCTGGTTTATAATGATTTAAAATACTAGATATTATCAATATCTTCTTAGTATTAGAAATGTTTTGGGGCACCTGGGTGCCTCAATAGGTTAAGCATCCGACTTTTGATTTCAGCTCAGGTCTTAATCTCAGGGTGGTGAGATGGAGCTCTGAGTCAGGGTCTGCACTCAGCGCAGAGTCTGCTTGTCCCTCTCTCTCCCCCTACTTGTTCTCTTTCTCTCTCCATCAAATACATAAATAAAATCTTTTTAAAAAATGTTTTCATGCTGTCACTACTCAAATATAATGCAAACAGTATTTCATTAAATTATTATTCCTTCTTAGTTCTTCCTATATAGAATTATTCAGCAGTTACTAAAACAATTTTTTCTTCCTTGGCTCATTTTGGTTCGTGCCTTTTATTTTCATTTCCTCAGTTTTCACTGTAATTCATACTCTCTGTCTTATATTTTTTCCCTTAAAGTCATTTCTCCATACTCTTTTTCCATCTGTTCTTTAAACAAGGGAATGTAGTTCCTTTCAGTTTTATCATCCAGTTTATACAGAAGTCACTACTAAAGAAACCTAGAGGGGCGCCTGGGTGGCTCAGTGGGTTAAGCGTCTGACTTCGGCTCAGGTCATGATCTCAGGGTCCTGGAATCGGGGAGTCTGCTTTTCCCTCTGCCTCTGCCGCTCCTCTTGCTTGTGCTCTCTCTCTCTGTCTCAAATAAATAAAATCTTAAAAAATAGATAAATTAAAAAAAAAGAAACCTAATGATCTCACTTTTGGATACAGATTAAAATGACATATCTGAAGGAATAATTAAGAACTGCTCCTCAAAAAGAAGTAAAAAAGGCCAGATTGTAATATGAGGCAGAAAACTTCTGTAGAATTAACCTGTATTTGGTTATACCTACAACATTTTTACTGCTTCCATCAGTAGGATTTTACATGGTTTCCTTATAGATCTTCCCCACAAAAGGAGGGTAATGACTACTTTTTCTTCTCCATGAGGAGGAGAGCTAGCTGTCTCTTCTCTCCTATTAGCTTTGAGAAGACCCAGATGTTATGTGGTAATTCCTTACTGTTAAGAAAAATCGTGTAACAGTAGTAGCCATAGAAAGGACTTCCTTTGTGAAAGAAGTCAAAGGCTCTCACAGGCAAGTCTAAGAGTGGCTTTGAGGCCAGGCTGTTCTAAGTTTTAGAGAGCCAGTTAAATCAAAACCTGGAGCACTAGAGACAATTAATTACTTGAGTGAAAAGATGAAGTTCCTTGAGTAAAATTTTGCACAAAAAAATTAAGAATAAGGGTGAAATCTGATCATGGTAAAAGAGAGCTGATAATTTGGGTTGCTTTATATTGTTTAACAGCATGTTTTAACAAATTTATATTCACAAATTTGAATGGATTTCAAGCTGTAGAAACTTAATTCTCTGGAGAGGTATAGTTAAGTAGTTACATGTACCATATAGTTATGGTGATGGTTAAAAAATTACTACATGTTAAGAGCTTTACACATATATGAAATAAGTGATAGTATTCTCATTTTACAGATACAAAAACTGAGGTATAGAGTTATATGTACATAGTCACACACTTGGGTCAGTGATAGAGCAGAGATTCTAACCTAGACAGTCAACTCGAAAGCCTGCGTTTTAAACTGTATTGCTTGCCTGTGAGTGATAGAGCCATACCCATATTATGGAAGCAACTTTTTGAGAGATGAATACTTTGAAGTTTTAAAATCAGGCAGTGATCGCTTTGGCATATTAAAGATAGCATTTTCATCTGTTATCACTTGAGGAGCCTATGGGATTTTCTGAGGCTTTCTCCTTGGTTTAGCATTCTAGTCTTAGCACTCTTATTTCTAATTAATGTAGCTCTGCTTTGATACTGATGGTTGGTTCCCATTTCTTGAAAATTATTTACTCATTTCTGCCTCATAGGGCATTATACATCATTCATATTATTTCAAATACAGTTTACTAATTCCTGACCTTCACTTACTTCAAAACCTAGCTCAACACCAATCTCTGGGGGTGCCTGGATGGCTCAGTTGGTTAAGTGTCTGCCTTCGGCTCAGGTCATGATTCCAGGGTCCTGGGATCGAGCCCTACATTGGGCTCCCTGGTCAGTGGGAAGTCTGCTTCTCCCTCTCCCACTGCCCTGTTCTCTCTCTTTCTCTCTCTCTCTCATTCTTGTGCGCACGCACTCTCTCTAATAAATAAAATATTAAAAAAAAACCAATCTCTGTAAAATCATCCCTATTAATCTCATCCAGATATATGTCCTTCCACTCTTAAAAAAAAAATAACAGCTTTATTGTGATGTAATTCACATATTGTACAATTTTCCCAGTTAAAATACACAGTTTACTGGGTTTTGGTATACTCACAGAATTGTGCAACCATTACTTCAATCAACATTGGAATATTTTTTATCACCCCCCCCCCCAAAATCCTCCATACCTATTAGCAGTCCCCTACTTCCCCCAATTTCTCTTCAGATCCCCCTGCTCTAGGCAGTTAATCTACTTTTAGTTCTATAGATTTGGCAATTTTGGATATTTCATATAAATGGAATCATGTATGTGATTTTTGTGTCTGGCTTCTTTCATGAAGTATTAGTACTTCATTTCTTTTTATTACTGAATAATATTCCATTGTATAGATAATATACCACATTGAATTCATCCCTTCATCAGTTGATGGACATTTGCGTTCACATTTTTGGCCCTTATGAATATCTTGCTATGAACAATTCATGTGCAAGTTTTTGTGTAGACATAACTTTTTGTTATATGTACATACATACTTTTGTTTGTGTAGACATAACTGATTTGTCTTGAGTATATACCGAGGAGTGGAATTCCTGGGTGTTTAATTTTTTAAGGAACTGATAGGCTTTTTTCAAAGGTGGGTGCAGCATTTTACATTGCCATCAACAGTGTATGAGGGTTCCAGTTTTTCCACATCCTTGACTGTGCTTGTTAATGTCTTTTTTTGATTACAACCATCTTAGCATATGTAAAGCGGTATCTCGTAGTTTTGACTTGCATTTTCCTAATGGCTAATGATGTTGCACATCTTTTCATATGTGCATATTGGCCATTTGTATACCTTCTTTGGCAAAATGTTTACCTAGATCCTTTGCCCATTTTTAAATTAGATTATTTGTCTTTGTATTATTGAGTTTTAAGAGTTTATGTATTCTAGACACAAATCCCTTTTCAGAGAGATGATTTGCAAAATTTTCTCCCTTTCTATGGGTTTTCTTTTCATTTTCACAATCTTACTTGGCCTCCTTCCTGAGTTCCTTTTTTGTCTTAGTTTAGATGTAAAAAGAGGTCATAAAAATTAGTTCCTGCTAACTGATGAATTTAATGTGCAAAGTAGAAAATAGGTTGGAAATGCTTGAAATTTAAAATGAAGATATAAAGAGATTAATCAAGCCATTGTTTTATTTGAAAGAACTCAATAGCTTTCAGTTAAGTTTTACTGAAACAATGAAATCCTGAATTACAGTTTGGTACTTTTTAAAAAAGCCTGTGAATTATCTGGCTTATAATGATTTAAAATGCTAGAAATCATCGATATCTCCTTTAGTATTGAAAATGTTTTTATGCTCTTGCTATGTAAGTATATCATTAAATTAGAGAATTAATCTTAGAGTGAATTAACATCAAGAGTTGTTTATTCCGCTAATTCTGCATAAGATAGTTATACATGTTTTTCTGAAATTGTGTGCTACATTGGATTAGGCTGAAATACTTGTGTATTTTCTTAGTTGTAGAAGAATGTTTTATATCTACTTTGCAGAGAAAAAGGTAGGATTTTAAGAAATAAATGATGTTATATATATGTCATATTAGGAAATTAAGCAGGAATTGCCTATCTAAAAGTTGTAAGTATAAATGTACTAATCAAAAAAGAAAAGAAAGAACTATGCATTCATTAGCTCTATGATTTCTTAAGTGCAGCTGCTGAGATATCCGCATTCTCCATACTGCTTTTAAACTCCTTTATGTCTAGGGCTGTTTCTCAATCATTTATTGGCCTGTATATATCTTTCCTTCAATTTGCTTTTGGTGTGTATAAAAATAGTATAAACTTTTAGAACTCTCCTATCTTTACCCCACCACCACCAGAAAAAGAAAAAGAAGAAAAGAAAAAAAGAAAATTTGGCCTTTTTAGTTGTTATAGTAGCTTTTCAACATTTGAGGACTGTCTTAAAATTGACTCAAATTTGTGTGGGGTCCTAAAATTGACCTATCTTCTTTGGAGCCATTGAAAACTATTCTGTCCTGACCACAATACAAATTGTCTTTCTTGATGCCTTCAGAATATTTAGCACCATATAATTTAGACCTTTTTTTTTTTTTAAGATTTTATTTATTTATTTGACAGAGAGATAGAGAGCACAGTAGGCAGAGAGGCAGGCAGAGGGAAGGGGAGAAGCAGGCTCCCCGCAGAGCAGGAAGCCTGATGTGAGACTCAGTCCCAGGACCCTGGGGTCATGACCTGAGCCAAGGCAGCAGCTCAACGGACTGAGCCACCCAGGAGCCCCTAATTTAGACCTTTTTGAAGTACTTGTAGCTTTATGTGAGTTTTTATTTACTAAACATTTGATTTGTGTTTGATCCTCCCAGTAATCCTTTGAGGTATTCCCAGTGGTCTTCATGAAATGTAAATCAAATCTTATCTCTTCCCTGCTAAAAATCTTAGAGTGGCTTTCCATTACACTTAGGATAAAATCCTTACCATTACCTTAAAGACATTGTATAGTCTCGGTCCAGTCTACCTCTTTAGCCTTATGTAGCATTTCTTATCCCCTTGTCATAAACTCCAACATCATTTAGTCAGTTTCTCCAAGATAACAAACTCCCAAAGTTCTGGTCCTAGCACATGCTGTGCCTTCAGTCTAGATAGCGTTTTTCTTCTTCTTCCTGAAACAACTCGTATTCATATGCTAAAATGTTAGGTTTTCAAAGAGGCTTTCCTTTATTCCTAATAGGGTCCCCTTTATATGCTTTCATAATTTCCTGTTTCCCTTCACAGCACTCACCACAATATTTTACTACATATGTTAACTACTTAATATCTCTCTCCTCCACTGGATTCTGAATTCCATGAACATAGGGACCTTGGCTATTTTGCTAGCCATCTATTCATATGGAATAGTATATACATAGTAGATCTTAAATATTTATTGAGTTAATGAATGAATTACCATTTCTAAGATGAACAGGCTAAAGGTTTTAGCACTAACTTCTCTAAAAACCTCACAGCAAGTAACGTTAGAAAGAGGATGTTGGAAAAAAAAGAAGAAAAGAAAGTGGATTTTGGCCTAGTACTTTTTTTTTTTAGTATAGTGACAATTCTATACATTATGCTTTGTTTACCGCAAGTGTGTAGGTACTGTCACCATACAACACTGTTGCAATATCATTGACTATATTCCCTATGCTGTACCTTTTATTCCCATGATTTATTTATTCTGTAACTGGAAGCCTGTATCTTGCACTTCCCTTCACCCATTTTGCCCATCCCACCACCACTAGATGTTTTCAATAGTATGTCATTAAATGAGAGAATTAATCTTAGTGCTTCCGTCTGGCAACCATCAGTGTATTCTCTGAATTTATAGATTTGATTTTGGTTTTTGTTTATTCATTTGTTTTTTAGATTCCATGTATAAGTAAAATCATACAGTATTTGTCTTTCTTAGTTTGACTTATTTCACTTAATATAAGTAGCCTAGTACTTTTTCTGTAGTAAATTTAGTATATTTAGTAAATTTAGTATATTTACTCTAGTCTGATTTCAGGAGGTAAGAAAATTTGTAAGCGAAATTAATCATGAAAACAAATTGAAATTAAGTGTGCAAAAACAATTCATCCACAGTTTACCACCATTCTAGAAAACTTCCTAAAAGAAAGACGGTGTTCACTTTTTGTGTACTCCTAACTGACGTGAAAATAAGACTCTCATATGGGTGTAGTGGCAAAGATCTAACATTTACTAAAGATGTTTATGTTCCACTTTGAAAATACTTATTTTCTTCATAAGTAAAATGGATAATAGTTACTAAAACATGCCTTTTGAATAAGTATTTCAGTTCTTAATTATAGCTTGGTAATAACATTTTGATATTCTTCTGTTTCACTTTTTGCAGAGAATCCTTATTGTTTCATAAAGAGGGGGATAGTATATGATTTTAGTAAGAATCTGTTACATCTTTAAGTCTTTGTTAAGTAAATGGGATTTATAGTAAAGTTTAACATAGTAAAAAAAAAAGAAGCATTGAATTTAGAGTTGGAAAACCAGAGTGTTTTGAAAATGGGCCCTGCATTACTCACTTAATAGAGTTGTGTTGCATTGATAAGTCACATATTCTGAGTTTTGGTTTCCCCAACAACTGAATAAAAAAAGGAAGGAAAAAAAAGAGGTTACTGTAACTATAAACTAACATGAAAACACTTTATACAAATCTTTTTATAAAGCATTTATATTTTGTTATTAAAATTAAAATTCTGATTTAAATAGTAACATGTTCATATTTATGTCTTTAAAATGTCTGTGGCAGCAGAATGTAGGGCAAATTGGAAGCAGTAAACTTAAAGAGGAGCGATAAGTTGGGCAGCCATTGCAATAATCTATGCCACTAAAAAATAATAGGGAAGGGAGGTACAGAACTAAGGTACTTTTTTGAAGGTACTTGGTTACTAGATGTTATGGGGTGAGGGAAGGAGGAATACAGGATAATATTTTGCTTTCTGGCTTGGGAAATTAAATTATTGATGATATTTATTAAAGGACCCCTAGAGAAGGAGTAAATATAAAGGTGTGAAAATGATTAATGAGGTTGGAATGTATGAAAAATCCAGGTTGACATGGACCAGTAGGAATTGGAAGTATTTAAAGATGTGAAGACTGGCCCTGGGATGCAGATTTTGGAATCATTGGTATGAATTAAAATATCGGGGGCACCTGGGTGGCTCAGTAGGTTGAGCATCTGCCTTCGGCTCAGGTCATGATCCCAGTGTCCTGGGGTTGAGCCCCACATCTGGCTCCCTGCTCCGCGGGAAGCCTGCTTCTCCCTCTCCCACTCCCCCTGCTTGTGTTCCCTCTCTTGCTGTGTCTCTCTCTGTCAAAAAAATAAATAAAATCTTAAAAATATATATATCATTGGAGAGTATGAAGAGTGAGAGAAGAAATTAGCAACTCTGTGAAGAGGTTGCCAAAAAAAAAGAATAAGAAGAGTATCCCTACACTCTCTTCCAAAAAAAAAAGGGTAGAATCACATAGTTTAAAAAGAATTGATGAGGTACATAAAATTATGAATCTTTTGGATTTGTGATAAATTTTTGAGGGTTCTTTGGGGTAGGAAGACCTCTTGTACTAGGTTGAAGAGTAAGTGAGGGTTGAAGAGTAGAAACTTAGGCTTGGCTGTAAGAACAAGTCAGAGAAATGGGAGTGGATAGAGAAGGAAATGAGTGTGAGAGTTGGGAGGTGAAAGGGGGGGAAAGGGTGAAAGAATTGGCCCTGTTTACATGCTGAGTGGGGGAAAAAAAAAGACATACCAGGAGAAACAAGAGTAGGGGCTGTTAATGGGGTAAGCCTCTAAGGAGGCAGAAGGAAATTAAATCCAAAGCATAGGAACAAAAATAATTAGCCTTGGATGTAAGGAGGGTTACATCCTTCACTAATTTATGAAGGAATCAGGTAAGATTAAGGTGGGGAGCAGGAGAGTTGCACAGAAAGTAGGGGCTTCTAACTTCCTCAAAAAGTAGGGCAGCAAGGTTGTCTATTCAGCCTAATGGGTGAGAGATTGGCAAAAGTTTTGAAATTACTGGAAATGGAGAAGGCTATCTGGAGATATGCTGGAGGATTGTGGGTCATCTCTGAAGGATTTGAGAGATTGAAGACCATAAACCTTTATCTCCATAAGATTTTCTTTACTAATTTTTGAACCCAGATAATATTAACATTAGGATAAAAATTTTTCATATTGGTGTACTAGTGTGTGAGAGTCATGGTTAATGCAGGTGTGAGGCACTCATAAATTCCTTGTAACCCACTGAAACAGAGGGAAATTGTAGTGATTAAGCTACAGCCAGAGATCTCCATCATAAATAAAGTAATCTTGATCATATTTTGGTACATGTACTTCATGGCTTTTTATATGGGAACACAGTGACATGTCTCAGTATTCAGAAATATTTCACCTTTGGTCTCATCTATAAGGCATAGATTCCTTTGTGCAAAAAACTTAAATTGTTGCATTTGTCACAAAGCAATTAATTACTCTTCTGTACTTTGGGCTCTCTGGATATTTGTGGATTAGTATTTAGATGAATTTTAGATGGTTGCAAATCTATAATGTAATACTTCATACTAAAACTTAAATCAGCTTAAGATCAGTATATGTGTCAATTGTAGGATTTTTTGTTTTGCTTATATTATCTTCCCTGATATCAAGGGTTATAATCTGTACTTTCTGGTTTTTATGTGCTTTTTTTTTTCTTTTGAGATGTCACACAATCAGTTCTGCATTTCTGGTTTACTTACTGGTTGCTCTAGTTACCAAAAAGAAATAATTTCTTGAGAATGAATATATTATTATATATCAGAAACATAATTTGATAAATTTAGAAATAATCAAATCATGCTTTTTCCAAAGAAAATTCTCTAAAGCTTATGTAAATTTTTTATTAAAATTTAATGCTAATTCATGTTGGAAGAGATAAGACAGAAAAAATAAATAGTAAGAGGTAACATAAACATACAAATTTCTTTCAAAAATACATAGTAAAACAAACTGCATTTTGTACATTTTGCTATACATATTTTTATCCCAATTAAAAAAAAACCTAAGGGCGCGCCTGAGTGGCTCAGTCCGTTAAGCGCCGGACTCTTGGTTTCGGCTCAGGTTATGATCTCAGGTCCTGGGATTGAGCCTCACATTGACCTGCACACTCAGTGCAGAGTCTGCTTGTCCCTCTCCTTCCCCCTCTGTGCGCCCCCCCCCGAATAAATAAAATCTTAAAAAAAAAAACCTGAGTTGTATTTATAATTACTTACTTTTATGCTTGAAATGTCTTTTCATTTGTTGACTGTCACTTAACTTTATCAGTTTTGACCTCAACATTCAATCTATACATTTGACTCCACTTCATTTTTGTCCGTGTATATATAAACTATTATCCTATGTTAAGTAGAAAATATTAATTATATTTAATGTAATATTTCAGGAAGAGAGAAGAGTATAAAGAAAAGTATAACAAAGTATTTATGCGCACATATCTTAGTTTAAAAAAAGTAAAACATTACAAAAACAGTTGAATGTCCCTGTGTATGTTTCCCTAATCCCATTACCTTTCCTCCGTTGCCAGAGGGAGCCACCATCCTGAAACAGATTTTTATTATAATTTTAAATTATTTATATATTATTTTATTTAGTTTTATAATTAAATTATTGAATTATTTTATGTATATATTTTAATATATATGCGTGGATTGCAAATAGTATATACTGTTTGTGGCATGTTTTTAAATTTTCTGTAGTTAAACTGTGCATCTGTTATCTTTATATATTTGTTATATTACATGTGTCCTTTTGCAATTTTTTTTTGTTCAACATTGTAGTTTTGAAATTTATCCTTAACACATGTAGTTGTATTTTTCATTATAATTTTTGTGTAGTATTTTTGGGTATGAATAATGGATATTAGGTTTTTTTCCACCTTTTCATTGTTAAAAATTATGCTGCACAATATATTCTTATAGTTATAATTTTGTAAATATATACAAGAGTTTCTGTAGGGTAAAACTTAGCAATGGCAGTACATGATTGTATGGTATGTACATCTTTATTCTTAAAAGATTATGTTGCCAAACTACCATCCCAAGTGAAGGTTCTAGTTTATTCCCCCTTTGGCAGTATACAAGTTCCTATTACTATACATCTTTTCCACAACTTGATATTGTTGACACATGTGCACATGCTTATGTTCACCAGTTTCATGAGACGATATTTGTATTTTTCCCATTGCTAATGGGATTTAGCATCTTCTCATATGTATAGAGGCCATTCTGATTTTTTCTTCTGTGAATTGCTTTTTTTCCCTATTAAAAATTTTTTTTTTAATTTATTAACTTAAAGGAGTTCTTCATGTATTCTAATCCTTTGTCAGTTATCTGGAGTATATGTATCTACTCTAGTCCGTATCTTCTCTCTTTACTTGGTGGTGTCTTTGTTGAATGGTAGCCTTTCGTTTTAACCTTCGCAAGTTTATCAGTCTTTATCTTTAAGGTTTTTGCTTTTTGTCTTAACTCTTGTATATTCTAAGGTAATGAGGATTTTCTCATATCTTTTTTAAAAAATTGTACTTTTACTTTCACATTTACATTTTTAATCCAACTATAACTTATTTTTGTACAGTTCTGCTGTAACATGGCATGTGTTCCTAAAAACCACCATGTTATATGCAAAATCATGCAATAAAAAACACAGGGCATATGGGAAAAATGGGGTTGGGACACAGCACTCAAAAAAACTTTGTCAGAGAAACATTAAAAACATAATAAAAATGGTAGCACAGTTTTACATATGTTAAATGGTTAAGAAATACATAACTACCACAATAAATATGACATTTTATTTTGAAAAGGATAAAGTTAACTTGTAGAAAGAAGTACGATTTAAAGGGTTGCAGCTTGAATTATTGCAAAGTGGTGGAAGGAAAGTTTTCTTAAATCTGCCAAGAAGTTGTAACAGCCGATGTGGGGAGTGTGACTCATAACACACTTGAAGATGTTTGAATTGTTGGGGGTGCCTGAGTGGCTCAGTCAGTTGACTCCTGATTTTGGCTCCGGTCATGATCTCAGGGTCATGAAATTGAGCCCCACATTGGGCTCTGTGTTGGCGTAGAGCCTGCTTAAGATTCTCTCTCTCCCTCTTCCTCTGCATTCCCCCTCTTAAAAATTAAAACGTTTGAAGTGTGTGTGTTTTGTGCATTCCTATATGGTTCAGTACAGCTGAGTAGTTTTCTACATTCACCTTGTGTTTGTTTCAGTTAGGACTACAGTAAAGCAAGCTAGGCACTTAGGGGGGCAGAATTTAAGGAGGCGCTTCCTGTTAGGGTTCCTAGGCATCTCATTTGCCTCACCTTAGTCCTGGCCCTGCTTGTGGATTCAAGTAGTGCTTGAGCATATACTGAAATTTGTGTTATTGTTCCCTAATATACCAATCATCTTTAACATATTCAAGTTTTCAAAACAAGCATTAGAGTAGAACTGACTGCATATGTGAGGTAAAGCTCTATTTTTTCCCCATATACTTAGCTAGATCATTTCCCACTAATTCATAATGATGCTTTTGGTGTATATCATAGTTCCCCATATACATGAATCCAATTCTTGTTTCTCTGTGCTGTTTTCATTGGTCTTTTTTGCTTCTCCCTGTGCCAGTATCACATTTTTTAATCACAGGTCTCACACTAACTTTGTAATCTTGGTCAAGTTATTCCTGTGTGCCTATGATTATAAGAGTACCTACATTATTGGGTAGTTAAAGGAATAAATGAACCAATATATTAAAGTGCTTAGAAATATGCACCTAGCCCAAGAGTAAAGCTCACATGTTAATTATTTTGTTATTAAAAGTAATTTCTTTAACTTAATAAGCAGTCTTGATATCTTGTAGCCTGATTTTGCCATCTTATTTCTCCTTTTCCATACTGTTTGAAAGGAAGTGGGAAAGGCTTATGGGAGGATTCCCTGAGAAAGTGACATGTAGGCTATCTGAAAGATTATAGGAATTAAATAGATGTTGGGAGCAATAGGAGTATAGTTTAGGCAGATGGAGCCATAAGGCAAAAAATGGAGTGTCTAGTAACTGAAAGAAGGTTATTGTAGTTACATCTCAGCAAAGAAAAATGGTACCAGTTGAGACTAGACAGGCAGGAGTAGATAGATCATGCAAAACCAGGTAGGCGATGTTAAGGATTTTAGACTTCATCTTACGATCATAGTTATAACTGTTTATAAAGATTGTTATTTCATGCCTTTTATTCTTTCTTAGGGGTCTAAGAATAAAAGTCATGAAATATCAGTCTTTACAAATAGTTACAGCTATTTAAAAAAAAAAACAAAAACCTTGGGAGCTATAAAATTGGCCCTATCTGGATCCTAATAGCATACCAAGGATTAAGAGTGCTGTTGAGAATGTTTAAGTCGGGTCTTTGTTCATTTACTTGTAATCTTTGAGAACTATTGATTCTGTTGTAGGCTTTTACCAGTTGAAATTGAAGATTCTTACGTTTTGGCAGATTCACAGATTAGGGGTAGAGTTTTTACAACAAATCTATGTAAATGGCTTAAAATAAATTTTTTTTATTTAGTTCACTTCATTTAATATTGTTGTCTTTATTGAGTACACGTAAGAAGTCTACATATTATTTCTGTAATAGATGTTTCTGTTTTTTCCTATATTTCCCCTCATGGTTCATTACCACAAAATTCTACAAATAAGATATAGGTGGCCTATAACAGAGATATGATGGTCTTTTCAGTTGAAAGCAGATAAATATCCATCAAGTACAAGAGTCTCCTCTCATAATAGTATCATTATACACAAAGTAGTCACTTCAAGATCTAGGAAAGAGAGTTGAACTAGAAATATAGCAACAGATGAATACTACCCAGTGCAAACCTCTGCCGTACAGTAGAGGATTTATTAAATACTTTGGGAGATAAAACCCCATCTTTTAGAAATATATTTTAAATAAATATAAATAGAATTTTGATAGTATTTCCAAAATAGTTTTAATGTCAGTTTTATAAATCACATTGTTATTTATAGTGTTACTGTTAATCAATAAATTCAACACAATTCCAGTCAAAATCTTAATCGTATTTTTTGTGGAACTTGATAAACTGACTCTAAAATTCACGTGGAAGAACAAATGGCCAAGAACAGTTAAGGCAATTTGCAACAACACCACGCTGGGGGAACTTGCCCTAAAAAAGAAATCAAGGTTAAAGTAATAAAGATAATATCAAATTGGCATAATGATAAAAACAAAAATAGATGGAACAGAGAAAAGGCCACATAGTATGACATTAATTTGCAAAGAAAGCAAATGAAATGTCTGAATATTTTGTTTAAATCGCAGGAGGGAGTCTAAAAAATTTTTAGTGGATGATAAATACTTAAGTATAATTTTCTTTATTTAATATGTAAAGTTATTGCTGATTTAATCTCTTTATTTTAAAAATAGGGTTTTCCTAAGACTTAGTCTCTGAACTTTTTTTCTTCATAAGTCTCAAATTCTACAATTTGGGGGCTGAATTTCAGTTACATAATCCTGACAGTAGGTTTGGAGTACTAGTGTATAGATAATTCTGCAGTACCCACTTTAAGGAAATTAAACTGCTGATGAATATTCTCTAGGAATTGTGGGATTTTGTTAAATTGGTGCCTTTGCTTCAAACAAATAACTCTATAACTGTAGGATTTCATTCCTATACTTAGTGCTGTGTGTAGTAAGCACAGATATATTAGAATGATCTCCAAAAACACTTGATTACCTATGTTAGTACACATGTGGGCTTTTAAACATCTTGTTAACCTTTACTTTTGATTTTGTTTGTGATTGAACCTGGTTAAGTATGGGAAAATATTCCTGGAAAAGAATTTAAAATAATTATGAATCCATGGCAAAGCAGTATTTCATAGTGGGTATAATATAGTCAGAATAAATTTGTAAAGTTTTTTAAGTTTATGAGCTTTCTTTACTAGAGCACCATTATTTTACTTTTTCTGTTGCTGGTCATCTGATGAGAGGCCAGTTCGTAGGTACTTGAAAATAAGATGAATATAGTTTCAGTAATGCTTACAGTGCTTGGTGTACCACACTTCTGAAACCAATAAAAAAAAAATCTATCCTGCCTGCCCCAGCAGATTTTATGAGAAATAGATGGAGGCAGTATTGTTGTTATTAATTTTTGTTGGTAAAGAAGCTAACTAAAGTTTTTAAAAATTTATTATTACAATTATTATAATTGGTCTTGCAAACCTTTAATAATCCACTTTCCTTATCCCCAGAAAGAGAGAGTAAAATATATAAAATAAACGTACTGTCTTTGTAAGTTTTTTGCCAAAGAACCATTTTGGTATTTCTTTATATTTTGCCATGTTGTACTTTAAAATTTTGTTTTGATTCATATAATTCCCATTTGAATTTTTGTTCAGTTGTCAAATATTTTATGGAATAGCTATTACATTTTCTAAGAGGTATTGTTAAGGATTTTTTTTTTTTTTAAGATTTTATTTATTTATTTGAGAGAGAGAGAGAATGAGAGACAGAGAGCATGAGAGGGAGGAGGGTCAGAGGGAGAAGCAGACTCCCTGCCGAGCAGGGAGCCCAATGCGGGACTCGATCCCGGGACTCCAGGATCATGACCTGAGCCGAAGGCAGTCGCTTAACCAACTGAGCCACCCAGGCGCCCAAGGATTTTTTTTTTTAATGTGTATGTCAATACTTGTCCTCATTAGTAGGTATTTACAGAACAATAGAAATAACACTGTATAAGTGAAATTTTTTTTTCTAGATTGTAAGTCACATTCCAGTTATTCTCAATAATCCTTTGAAGTAGGCATGTACTATAATATAAAATGAAGTATCAAAAATAGATAGCTTCTCTGCTATTCCTATGGTTACAGGTATTTTCCTTTACTGATTTCTTTTCTTTTTTTAGGTACCTAGTCGATAGTCGCTGGTTCAAACAGTGGAAAAAATATGTTGGCTTTGACAGTTGGGACAAATACCAGATGGGAGATCAAAATGTATATCCCGGACCCATTGATAACTCTGGACTTCTCAAAGGTCGTTATTTCCTTTCTTCAGTCAGGTTGTAAATGTGTTCATTTGAATATGTTATAGTCAATATGTAATAGGGAAAATGTTAATGTAAATAAATTAGAAAATTTTCTTTTTATTATAGATTTGACCTAATGAACTCAGATTATTCTGTCATAATTAGTTATTACTCTGTATCATGACAAATTTTTTCATTTATCATGTAAGAAAGGTTTATTATTGTTTAACCCTTTAAGTGAAGAATGTAAGTTAGAAAGCACCATCTTATTATTTGGGGGAAATGCTGTATTGTTACTGTTTTTCCTAATGGACACATGACTTTCTTTTTAAGTTGCGGAGCATTGATATATGTTTACATTCTTGGAATTTTGCAGCAGTCTTCTACAACCCTCACTACTTACCAGTCTTCTATACCTCTCATTACACTTGAAGAGAATAAAACATAAGTACCAGAACTTCCATTTCTGGCCAAGATGGAGTAAGAGGGACTAGATTTACTCTTCCACTTGAGCATACTAAAACCTTGACAGAATATATAAAATAACTGTTCTCAAAACATTGGATATCAGGCAACAAAGAATAGTGATCCTTCAGAGATAGGAAACGAGGTAAGCTGTATGATTGCCTCAGCTTACTGCATTGATAGAACGTTCAAGACAAGGCACCGAAGAGGAAACCCATGTAGAGCCTGGCAATCGCCCTCAGTGAGGAAAGAGTTTGGAATCCAGGTAGACCCCGCCACCAGAGTTTTCAGGGCAGAGTACCAGATAGGAATGACCAGCAAAAAGAGACAGAGGAGACAGGGCGCCTGGGTGGCTCAGTTGGTTAAGCGACTGCCTTCGGCTCAGGTCATGATCCTGGAGTCCTGGGATCGAGTCCCGCATCGGGCTCCCTGCTCAGCAGGGAGTCTGCTTCTCTCTCTGACCCTCCCCCCTCTCATGCTCTCTCTCTCGATCTCATTCTGTCTCTCAAATAAATAAATAAAAAATCTTTAAAAAAAAAAGAGACAGAGGAGACAGAGAGACACCTAGAGATATACAGAGGGTCTCTCTCAAGTCTTCAGGTGAGTGTTGATCAAGCTCATGTATGTGAGGGGGCTGCCCAAGGACATGGAAGAACCACCTAAAAGAATTAGAGGGAACAGTCATTGGGGCTAATTTAGGACCAAGAATAACGTGTTCATAGCAGTTAGAGTGGAAAACCTTATAATTCATGGAGTATACTACTGAGAACAGTTTTGCCACTGTAATTGGGCAAAATTAATCCTCCTGTCCTTCTAATCTGAAAGCGTCAAACTTTACATCTTAGAACAAAATGCAAAAATACTTGGAGGGATACAAAAATATCCAGCATCCAATCAACAAGATAAAATTTGTAATGTCTCGGATCCAACCAAATATTACCTGGCATGCAAAGAAGCAGAAAAATATGACACATAATGAGGAGAAATGTCAGTGTTTAAAAAAAATGTTTAAGTAGAAAAAATGAACAAATGAAACAAATACAAAAGAGCAAGATGGTAGATTTAGATTATTCTTTATGAATAATCACATTAAATTTAATAACCCCAATTAGAGGTAGAGATTGGATAAAAAATAAGACATAACTATGGGGATGCCTGGGTGGCTTAGTTGGTTAAGCGTCTGCCTTCAGCTCAGGTCATGATCCCAGGGTCCTGGGATCGAGTTCTGCACTGGGCTCCTTGCTCAGCAGGGAGCCTGCTTCTCCTTCTGCCTGCCACTCCTTCTGCTTGTGCATGCTCCCTCTCTCTCTCTTGCTGGCAAATAAATAAAATCTTAAAAAAAAAGACATAACTATGCACTGTCTACAAGAAAGCCCCCCTTTTAATATAAAGATACAAATGGATTAAAAGAAACTGAAAAAGGTATGCCATGTTATGGTAAGCAGAATTCTAAGACTGACTCCCAGTGACTGACTTTCTTTATAATCATCTCCCCCTTTGAATATGGGTAGAGCCTGTGAATAGGATGAGATAACATTCCCATGATTATTTATGTTGTATGGCAAAGGGAGATTATTCCAATGGTTTTAATCTAATCACAAATGCCCTTTAAAAGCAGACTGTTTTCTAGCTGGTGGCAGAAGTCAGAGATTTAAAGCATGAGAAGTACTTAGTGCATCGCTGCTGGTTTGAAAATGGAAGAGGCCTTGTGACGAGGAAGGTAGGCATCCTCTAGGAACAGAAAGAGACATGGCCCACAGCCATCAAGGAAACAGACCATCTCAGACCTGGCACCATGAAAAACTGAATTCTGCCAACAATCTGAATGGACTAGGACGCAGATTCTTCCCCAGAGTCTTTAGATAGGAGATCATCCCATCTGACATCTTGATTTCTGCCTTATGAGCCCTAAGTAGAGGATCCAGCTGAGCCCACCTGAACTTGTAACCCATAAAATTGTGAGATTGTAAATAAGTATTGTTTTCAGGGTGCCTGGGTGGTACAGTTGGCTAAGCGTTTGACTCTAGGTTTCGGCTCAGGTTGTGATCTCAGGGTTGTGAGATCAAGCCCCGTGTTGGGTTCCTACACTCAGCGCAGAGTCTGCTTAAGACACTCTCTCCCTCTCATCTGCCACCACAACTCTCTAAATAAATAAGTAAATAAATAAATCTCTTTTTTTAAGATATTGTTAGCCCCTGCATTAGTTTGTTATGCAGCAAATAGAAAAGTAATACATGTGCTAATACTAATAAAAAAAAAGCTGCAGTGGCTCTATTATATAATTATATAATATATGAGTATATAAATAAAATGAGAGTCTCAAATCAGTGATGTTGGTTTTTAAGAAACTAAGAACAAATTAAACCTAAAGTAAACAGAAGAAAAGAAAGAAGAAAGAAGAAAAATAAGTTCAGAACAGAAATTAGAGAAGAGAAAAATAGAGAAAATCAGTGAACCCAAAAGCTGGTTCTACTCAAAACGAATATAATATGATGTGTTGGTTATAAAAAAGAAAATATAACTCGTTCTTTGTGAAAACAATAAAATTGATCCATGTCTAGTTTGATCACAAGAAAAAGAGGAAAGACACAATTACCAGTATCAGGAACATGAGAGACATAATATCAGTATGGAATACACAAATATTAAGAAGACAATAAAGGAATATTATGAACTTTATGCCATTAAATTCAGTAAATTAGATGAAAACGACCAAAGCTCATTCCAAAAGAATAGATTGCCTGAGTAGCCCTGTGTCAAGTACAGAAATTGTTTAACATTTTTCACACACAAAAACATCATCAGATCCAAATAGTACCACTGGTGAATTCCACCAAATATTTAAGGGAGAAGTAATACCTACTTTACAAAACTCTTCCAGAAAATTGGGAGATAGTATTTCCCAACTCATGCTGTGAAACCATCATTACCTTGATACCAAAATCTTACAGAGACATTTTAAGAAAACACTAGACCAATATCTTGTCTGAAAAGAAGTTTAGTAAATCAAGTCCAACAATGAAAAGGATATATATGTCGTATAGAAATATATATTTAAAAGGTAACATATCATGTAAGATAAAAGAGTAAAATAGAAAGAAACGTCCTCATCTTCATAATGGGCATCTATGAAAAACCTGCAGGTGACATGAAAAAGGCAAGGGTGTCCACTCAGCTCTTCAGCTGGCATTACTGGAGGTGTTCTACCCAATGCAGTAGGCAAGAAGAAGAGATAAAAAGCATACAGATTGTATAGGAAGAAGTAATAAATCTGCTTTATTCATAGACAGCTATGTCCATGGAGAAAATTAGATTGAATCTAAAAAAAAAAAAAAAAAAAAGCTTCTAGGGGCGCCTGGGTGGCTTGGTCAGTTAAGCGTCTGCCTTCGGCTCAGGTCATGATCTCAGGGTTCTGGGATCAGGCCCTGCGTCCGGCTCCCTGCTGAACAGGAGGAATCTGATTCTCCCTCTCCTTCTGCCCCTACCCGCTGCTTGTGTACTCTCTTCCTCTCTCTCATGCTCACTCTCTCTCAAATAAATAAAATCTTAAAAAAAAAAAGTTTCCAAGGACTAATAAATGAGATTGTTTTATGGGATATAAGATCATTATTTAAAAACCCAATTGTATTTTTATATGCTAACAACGAACTAGCATGAATAGAAATTTTAAAAATACATTTTATAGTAACATCAAAAAATATAAAATATGGATAAATCTGACAAAATACATGTAAGACCTATACACTGAACACTAGAAGACATTGCTGATAGAAATTAAAACCTAAATAAAGAGAGGGATCCTGTTGGTGGATCTGAAGACTCAATATTGTTAAATTTCCCCCCTCAAACTATAGATTCAACACAGTTTCAAATTACATTTCCAGTAGGTGTCTAAAAAATTGAGATAGAAAAAAAATTGAGATTGAATTTACCTACCTGTCATAAAATTTATCCTTTTAAATTGTACAATTCAGTGGTTTTTAGTATATTCACAAAGTTGTACAGCCATCACCACAATATTTTTATCACACCAGAAAGAAACTTTGTACCATTAGGCAGTCACTCCTCATCCCCTCTTAAAACCCCCAACCCTCAGCAAACACTAATCTACCTTCTGTCTCTGGATTTACCTATTTTGGACATTTCATCTATATGGAATCATATAGTATGTAGCCTTTAACATTTGAATTCTTTCACCTAACACAAAGTTTTTCAAGTGTCATCCATGTAGCATGAATCAGTACTTCATTCCTTTTTATGGATGAATAATTTTCCATTGTATGGATACACCACATTTAATTTATCCATTCATCAACTTATGGACATTTGAGTTGTGTTCACTTTCTGGCTAATGATGCTGTGAACATTTTCACATACAAATTTTTGTGTAGTTACATATTTTCATTTCTCATGGGTGCACACTTAGATGTACAATTCCTAGGTTAGATACTAACTCTATATTTAACTATTTAAGGAATTGTCAGAATGTTTTCCAAAATAGTTGCACTATTTTATTTTATTTTTTTTTTATTTCTAATTTTTGTTTAATTTTATTCTTTTTTTTTTTTAATTTTTTTTTTATTCTTATGTTAATCCCCATACATTACATCATTAGTTTTAGATGAAGTGTTCCATGATTCATTGTTTGAGTTGCACTATTTTAAATTTTCACCAGCAATATATGAAGGTTCCAATTTCTCCATATTCTTTTGCCAACACATTGTCTGTCCTTTTATTATAGCCATCCTACTGCATATGAAATGGTACCTCATTGTTACTTTGATTTGTATCTCACTAGTGATTAATGATGTTAAGTATCTTATCTGTACTGCTTATATATCTTTTTTTGGAGAAATGTATATTCTGATCCTGTTCTTTTTATTTATTTTTTTAAAGATTTTATTCATTTGACAGAGAGCAAGAGCAGGAACACAAGCAGAGGGAGTGGGAGAGGGAGAAGCAGGCTTCCCCCTGAGCAGGGAGCCTGATGCGGGGATCGATCCCAGGACCCTGGGATCATGACCTGAGATGAAGGCAGACGCTTAACAACTGAGCCACCCAGGCGCCCTGATCCTGTTCTTTTTAATTGGACTACTTGTCTTTGTATTCTTATGTTTCAAGTGTTATTTATATATTCTGGATACTAGCCACTTATCTGACATAAAAGATTTCCAAAAATTTCCTCCCATTCTGTAGATTGTCTTTTACTTTCTTGATGGTATCTTTGAAGCACAGGAGTTTTTAGTTCTAAGTCCACTTTATATTTTTTCTTTGGTTACTTGTGGTTGTGGTGTCAGAATGTATCACCTAATCCAGGTCATACAAGATTTATACCTATGCTTTACTCTAAGAATTTTATACTTTTAGCTGTTATATTTATGACTTTGATCAATTTTAATTTAATATTTGTATGTAGTGTGAGGTAAGGATTAGTTGAACAGATTAGAGAATCCAAAAGTCAATCCACATATATGTGGTCAATTGATTTTAGGCAAAGATGTAAGAGGATTTCAGTAGAGAGAGGGTAGTCTTTTAAACAAATGCTGCCTGAGCATTAAGTATCTGTTTGCAAAAAAAAAAAAAAACAAAACTGAATTTTGATCTGTATCTGGCATCATATATGAAATAAACTCAAAACAGATCATATAAACTATAAAACTTACAGGGAAAAAATAGGAGAAAATCTTTGTGACATTGTGTTAGGGAGCTTTCTTAAATGTGATATAAAAAGCACAATTGATAAAAGAATGAACTTTAAGCCGTTAATTGTGTTTGACCAGTAATAAATGATACTGTTAAAAGAATTAAAAGACAAACAAACTATGGTGTGGGAGAAATATTTGCAGACTGCCTAGTTGATAAAAGACTTGTATGCAGAATGAAGAATTCTCAAAACTATATTAACGTAAAACCTAGTGGAAAATGTAGACAAAAGATTTGAACAGATGCTTCACCAAAGAAAATGGAGTTTTCAAAAACTGCAAAGATACATAGCATCATTAGTCATTAGAGAAATGAGGCTTAAAGCAACAATGAAGTATTACTGTATGTGTATCAAAATGATTGAAATTTAAATGAATGACCGATACCAAGTGTTGACAAGGATGTGAAACAAGTGGTGCTTTCATACACTGTTTTTGGAAATGAAATAATCAGGAAATTTCTCAAAAAGCTAAACATAAGTTTACTATAGGAACCAGTCATTCCACTCCTACATATTTACCCAAAAGAAATGAGAGTGCATATCCATACATGAATACTTACACACAAATGTTCATAGCAGTGTTATTTGTAATAGAGAAAATTGGAAGCAACCCCAAATGCCCATCAGTAGCTGAATGGATAAGCAAATTATAGTATATTCGTATATAGAGTTGAAAGGAATGAAGTATTGATATGTAAAAACAACAGTGGCTCTCAAGATAATTATGCAGTGTAAAGGAAGCCAAACAAAAACAGTGCATCAAATTTTTATATAAGATTAAAGAAAATGCCTTTAGTAATAGAAAACAGACATAATTTTCTTTTTTTTAGACAAATCAGATTTTATTTTATTTTTTTAAAAACATTTAAACTCAATTAATTAACATATAATGTATTATTGGTTTCAGAGGTACAGGCCTGTGATTCATCAGTCTTATATAATACCAGTGCTCATTATATTATATGCCCTCCTTAATGCCCATCACCCAGTTACCCAATCCCTCCACCCACCTCCCCTCTAGCAACCCTCAGTTTGTTTCCTGAGATTAAGAGTCTCTTATGGTTTGTCTCCCTCTCTGGTTTCATCTTGTTTCATTTTTTCTCTTTTCCCCTATGATCCTTTGTTTCTTAAATTCCACGTGTCAGTGAGATCATATGATAATTGTCTTTCTCTGACTGACTTATTTCACCTAGCATAATACCCTCTAGTTCCAGCCACATCATTGGAAATGGCAATATTTCATTTTTTGATGGCTGCGTAATATTCCCGTGTGTGTGTGTGTCCCATCTTCTTTATCCATTCATCCAGACATAATTTTCATATATAATTCTACAAAATTCACATTAGTCTATAGTTGCAAAATACAGATAAGTGATTTTCTGGGGATAGAACAGTAGACCTGAATGGACAGGAAGGAGAGATTACTAAGGACTGCTAGGAAACCTTTGAGGGGGATGGATATATTCATCATTTTGGTTGTGGTGATGTTTTCACACTTGTATTGCTCTGTCAGAACTTAACAAATAGTTCACTTTAAATATGTGCAGTTTATTGTATATCATTTATGTATCAATAAATGCAGAAGTAACAAATAATCAGCTCTTCTGTGTTTAGCTTAGGGGTATTCTCTTTTTTTTTTTTTTTAAAGATTTTATTTATTTATTTGAGATAGAGAATGAGACAGAGAGAGAGAGCATAAGAGGGGGGAGGATCAGAGGGAGAAGCAAACTCCCTGCCGAGCAGGGAGCCCGATGCGGGACTCGATCCTGGGGCTCCAGGATCATGACCTGAGCCGAAGGCAGTCGCTTAACCAACTCAGCCACCCAGGCGCCCTATTCTCCTCTCTTAAAAATAAATTGATTGTTTTATTTTGTCCATTAGATATAAAATTACTATTGGATTCTGATAGATAATAAAATCATTTACCCATACTCTTAAATTATTGTGGAAAACAGCATAAAAGTCTTAATTTTTAAACTCTTCTTTTCCTAAGTTTTCTTCAAGGCTGTCTGTTAATAGTAGGAAGAAAATGGTTGTTAGAGTAAACCAATTTGTATTTGAATCCAGTTTCTACAGTCTTCTATATGCGTAACCTTCGGCAAGTTAATTAATACCTGAATCTGTTTACTAATTAATTTGGAGATAGCTACCTCATAATATTGTTTTGAAAAGTCACCTGAGATAGCAGTGTTTTCTAGTAACACTTTGCACAGTACCTGCAATTTTCTGTATGTATGATCTTGGGCAAGTAACTCAGTTTCTCTAAAAATATTTTGCAATCTAAAATGGAGATACCTATCTTATAGGATTGTTTTGAGAACTGACTGAGATAACATGGTTGTTTACTGTAATATGTCTCATAGAATATGATGCATATAGGGGTTTAGAATATGTAAGTTTCTTTCACCTTCAGCAGACTAAAAATATGTTCCAAATTATCAGTTTCCCCATCAAGAATTTAAAATTACAACTAAGGTTTAAAAAAACTGAGCTTAAAAATTAGTGCTTGGTTTGTATTTGCTATTGAAGTTTGTATTATACAATTCAGAGTTTATCATTTCTGCTCTGTTCAAAGTTTAGTGTAATTTGGGGTGCCTAGGTGGCTCAGATAGTTAAACATCTGCCTTCGGCTCAGGTCATGATCTCCAAGTCCTGGGATTGAGCCCCATGTTAGGCTCCCAGCTCAGCGGGGAGTCTCCTTCTCCCTCTCCCTCTGCTTCTCCCCCTGCTTGTGCTTATGCTCGTGCTCTCTCTTTCTCTCAAATGAATAAATAAAATCTTAAAAAAAAAAAAAGTAGGTAATTCTGTGACCATTGATTGATCCTAGATGGAATAAATAACTTTATCTCAATCCTTTCAGAATTTTTCCTGCTTCTTGATTTATATTGTTACGTCTAATTAAGAATAGTGTGTTCTCATTATTGAGATGCTACTGAGAACAATTTTGCTTCCCATGTTTGTTAATTTAAGACTGGCTCAAATTGAGAAAATCTTCTTTATGTTGTATATAACTCGATGAACTATATCTGTTTCTGTACTTTGGAAATTCAGGTAAAAGGACCAGATAAGGGCGCCTGGGTGGCTCAGTTGGTAAGCGACTGCCTTCGGCTCAGGTCATGATCCTGGAGTCCCTGGATCGAGTCCCGCATCGGGCTCCCTGCTCGGCAGGGAGTCTGCTTCTCCCTCTCCCACTCCCCGTTTGTGTTCCCTCTCTTGCTGTGTCTTTCTCTGTCAAATAAATAAATAAAATCTTTAAAAAAAAAAAAAGGACCAGATAATAATAAATGAGTCTCAGATTAGGTCTGTCATGTAGGTATAACTCATGGTATTGCTTCTAGATGTCTGGCCTGCCCTGCACTAAATTTTTAGTTTAACCAGAATTTTGAAAATGATCATAGAATTAGAACCACATCTGAACAACTACCTCCACTTGAGATTTTGGGAAGAATCTAGATCGTGGGCCTTCTGGAATAATGATTTGTTTCATAAGACACGCTTTTGTGATTTCCATCATGGTTCCCAGCCCATGTGCTTTGGAGTCATTGTAAAAGGTTATCAATTTGCGTCTGAATTTCCTTCATCAGCTAATACTAGAATGACCACTGTTACCTTGTGAGGGATCGCCTACTTTAAATATTTGGGAAACATACTTCTTTCAGATCCCTTGTTATTTTAAGAGTTTAATAAAAATTATGTCTTTAAACACTGTTCTTTGACTACTGGTACACATTGAATCTTTTTAAAGCAACAGTTTATTTTGGAATATGTAGATTTATATGTGAACTTCTTCAGAGCTTTCTTCAGAACTCATTTAAATTCTTAAATTAGGGGCGCCTGGGTGGCTCAGTTGGTTGGGCGACTGCCTTCGGCTCAGGTCATGATCCTGGAGTCCCGGGATCGAGTCCCACATCAGGCTCCCTGCTCAGCAGGGAGTCTGCTTCTCCCTCTCACCCTCCCCCCTCATGTGCTCTCTCTCTCTCTCTCTCATAAGAAAAAAAAAAGAAAAAAAAATTCTTAAATTAGTCTCTATGAGTTTAAGTAACTTACGATATTTACACTAAGGTATTTAGATATATGTACTATGGTTTCTTTTTATTTATTGAGTTTACTTCTTTCTTTTGCAGATGGTGATGCCCAATCACTTAAGGAACATCTTATTGATGAATTGGATTACATACTATTGCCAACTGAGGGCTGGAATAAACTTGTCAGCTGGTACACATTGATGGAAGGTCAGGAACCAATAGCACGAAAGGTACATATTTAGAATAAGTGAATAAAAATATTTTTCTTGAACAGTTCACATTTTATTGTTAATTTAATGCCTTATGAGGCCTCATCAGTTATCTAGGAGAAAAAGACCATCAAAATGTTACTTTTACACTGTATAATAATAACAACAGCTAATACCTATAGAGGATTTACTATTTGCTAGTCACTGTTATAAGCAAATTATACATTATTAATAATTTAATCTTCACAGGAAACTCTATAGGGTAGGTATTATCTTCACTGTAGATAAGGAAATAAAGACAGAGGTAGAGAAAATTTCAATTTAGAAACTTAGGTAACCTGTTTTCTTAATCACTGTGCTACAAGTTTTACAATTAAAGCCTAGAAACATTAAAAATGATCCATTATCTTTACTTTTTGGAACTAAAAAGTGAGGATCTTGTCATCATAGCAGAATACCAAATGTTTAAAGTAGATCTGTCAATCTTATGTAAGTATTTGTTAGTGTTTCAGGTGGGGAAGGGGAAAGAAGGAAGTGTTTGGGGACTGGAATCTCTGAGCATATAATTATTTATCTGTGTTGGTTTTTTCCACACAGAAATGATTAAAAAGCCAAATTCCATAACACAAGGGTACAGACCTAGTAGACCAAACCATACATGGATTTATTTGGAACTGATGCTACATAGTAGCTGTATTAACAATTTGTATGTATATATTGGTGGTTTAGGTATAGAATTAAATTCTATTTTCTGAATAGAATGTGAATGTATCTTTGGTTTAGTTCAGTTTAGTTTTTTTTTTTTTTAAGATTTATTTATTTGAGAGAGTGAGAAAGAGAACACGAGCAGGGGGGAAGGGCAGAGGGAGAAGGAGAAGCAGACTTCCCCGCTGAGTAGGGAGCCTAATACTGGACTCGATCCCAGGACCCTGGGATCGTGGCCTGAGCCGAAGGCAGATGCTTAACCAACTGAGCCATGCAGGCGCCCTAGTTCATTTTAGTTTTGACCCTTAACTTCACTCAGCCTTCTCTTACAGCTATTTCAAAATTAGGATTTCTGTCTTTTAGGAATTCTAGCCTTATACACATAAAATGACCTGTTGTTTTATCTGTATTTGCTAGAGAATTGAGTGTTTTGATCAATTGAAGGGTAGATTGTTTAGCTCTAAAACTGTTTAGAAGAAGAAGTTATTCCTGGGTTAAAGGAAAATCTCTTCCTGGAATATCTTCAAATATGCTAACCTGTGTTACTTTAACTTTAATGATAAACTTATCTTTTTTCTGGGCGCCTGAGTGGCTCAGTTGGTTAGGCGACTGCCTTCGGCTCAGGTCATGATCCTGGAGTCCCGGGATCGAGTCCCACATCAGGCTCCCTGCTCAGCAGGGAGTCTGCTTCTCCCTCTGACCCTCCTCCCTCTCATGCTCTCTCTCATTCTCTCTCTCGCAAATAAATAAAAAATCTTAAAAAAAAAAAAAACTTATCTTTTTTCTTAATAAAGGTAGCATATTATACAATACAAGTATTTGGTATGGTAAGCAGACCAACTAATAACTTCATTGGCATTACTTTTTGAAAGAGGCCGTTTTGGAATTTCTTAAAATCTGTGTCTAATAGCAAATTAAAATAAGTAAATAAATAAGTAAATAAATAAAATTCATGAAAATTTCATACAGGTAGCAAAAAAGTTTCTCTGTTAGGAGGCCATCCATTTATTTTTAATAAGATAGTTTGAATTTATTCAACCTGTAAGATAGTATTTAAGCTTTAGTGGGCATAAAATTAACCAGAGTTTTTATTAAGATGTGTCTTCCTCCCAAATTAAATTAGTAAGTCTAGGAATTTCCACCTTTACTTTGCCCCCATGTGACTCTTATGACAATGAAATTTACTTAAAGAATGATGTTTTTTTAAGGGTCTGAAGCCCAACTTTGAATTTTACTAATCTCTGATTGAATTGAGGAACCTAAGATTGGTAGACGTCATGCAGAAACAAAGTAGTTAACCATCTCCCTGGGCCTCAAATCTCTAAAATATTTTGCTTATAGTGTCAGGCACTCAGTTAAAACAACAACAAAACGGGCAAAAATAAACATAAATGAAAAAGAAATACAGTGGAACCAAAATCCAAGAGAAGCAATAGACAGTAGAAACAGACCCATAAGGAATCCAGATAGTGGAGTTACCAGACAGAAACTTTAAAATACTGTGCTTATTATCTTTAAAAAAATAAGACAGTGGAAGGACAGAACTGTTAAGAACCAAATATAATTCCAGAACTATTAAGATCCAAATATAATTCTATAATTCTAAACTAATATGAAAAAATTAAGAAGTAAATACTCAGTGTTTGAGTTTTAGAACACTAAATAGAGCCACAGAGAAAATTTGTAAACTAACATCAGTAGAAAATATACAGACTAAAACTTAGAGAGACTGAAGGATGGAATGCATAGAAATAAGCAAAGACACTTGGAGCACAGTGCATAATTTTAATATACATGTAAGTGGGCTCTTAGAAGGAGAGGAAAGTCAGAATAGGGTAGAAATAACACTGGAGTTAATAGCTGAGAATTTTCTAAAACTGATGAAAGGTGACATGCTATACAGAATCAAGAAATGCTGTGAAGGAGCACCTGGGTGGCTCAGTCGTTAAATGTCTGCCTTCGGCTCAGGTCATGATCCCAGGGTCCTGGGATTGAGCCCCACATCAGGCTCCCTACTCAGCGGGAAGCCTGCTTCTCCCTCTTCCCCTGCTTGTGTTCCCTCTCTCGCTGTGTCTCTCTCTGTCAAATAAATAAATAAAATCTTAAAAAAAAACTGCTGTGAAACCCGTGCTAAAAAAATAAATACGAACAAAACTATACCCAATAAAGTTATTCAAAAGCAAAGGCAAAAAGATATTCCTAATAGTAGCCCCAAAAAAGTCTATTACCTTCAAAGTAAG
Source organism: Neomonachus schauinslandi (assembly GCF_002201575.2). Classification (NCBI taxonomy): domain Eukaryota; kingdom Metazoa; phylum Chordata; class Mammalia; order Carnivora; family Phocidae; genus Neomonachus; species Neomonachus schauinslandi. The sequence goes on along the minus strand of NC_058407.1, from coordinate 52,978,279 downwards.
AATAAACAAAGAAATGATTTCTGAAGAGAAATGAAAGCTGAAAAATAACCAACCATCTTCAACATGATGAAAGAAAAGTAACTGCCAACTTAGAATGCTATAAGCAAGGAAAGGATTCTTCAGAAAAGGATCCTTCAGGTGGTGAAAAAAGCTATTTTCAGATAAACAAATTGATAGAATTTGTTACTAGCAGAACTGCACTAAAGGAAATACAAAACAGTCTTTAGAATGGAAGGAAATTATTCCATATGGAAGCTTGGAGACAGGAGAAAATGTAGATTGACAGCAGTAAATATTGTGAATAAATGTGTTAAGGCAAACTATTTAAAATGGTAGTAATTTCTTATTGAGATGAATATATGCATAAATTTAAAATATGTAATATTTTCATATAAGTTAAGATAGTAGCCTCCTTGGTAACCTCCAGTGAGCTAATCCTTGGGTAGTCACCTGTGGCCAGCAACATATAGCAGAAGTTATAATAGGTATATCACTTTCAAGATTAGATTTTAGGGTCAAGGGAGTTAAAAGGTACAAACTTCCAGTTATAAAATAGGTAAGTCATGGGGGTGTAAATGTATAGCATGGTGATTATAGTTAATAATACTGTATTGCATTTTTGAAAGTTGCTAAGAGTAAGAGTAGATCTTAAATGTTCTCATCACAAGAAAAAAAAATTTGTAATAGGATGGTGGACGTTAACTAAACCTATTGTGGTGATCATTTCAGAACATAGACAAAGATTGAATCATTATGTTTTACACCTGAAACTAATATGTTATATGTCAGTTGTACCTCATTAAAATAGAAGAGATCAGATTATAAAAGACACCTTGGCTCACACTTGGGTGCACACGCCCTCTTGCTCTCTCTCATTTCTCAGTCTGGGGACTTCAGCTGCGTACTCAGGCAGCCTGTAGTGGGCTCACATGGTAAGGAACTGAGATCTCTGACCAGTAGAGAGAAATGGAGGCCTGCTAACAACCATGTGAGTGAGCTTGGAAATGAATCCTCCAGTCTCATTCAGCTTTCAGATAATTGAAGCCCCAGCCCACAGCTTGACAGTTCAGGAGACCCCAAGCCAGAACAACCCAGCTAAGCTGCTCCAGATTCTTGACCCTCAGGAACTATGTAAAATAATGTTTATTCTGTTAAGTCGCTCTGAGTTTGGGGGTGATTTAGTATACAGCAACAGAAAACTGATAACTAATTTGGTACCTGGAAATAGTGTGTTGCCTTTACAAGATTTGAACTGTGGTGGTGGCTTTGGAACCAGGCAGGGAGTAGAAGCTGTAAGAACCTGCAAGAGTATTAATGAAAGCCTAAGGTGCCTTGAATAAATTGTTAGTAGAATTTTAGACTTTAAGGAGGCTGCCAGTGAGGACTTACAGGAAAGTGAAGAAAATCTTATAGGAACCCATAAGAAAGTGATCTTTGTTATAAGGTCGTAGAAAGTTTAGCAACATGTCAACTGCAGTAAATTGAAAGGTAGAAAATATATCTGGTAAGCTGAATGATCTGCCAGAACTGCCTGGTTTTTCTTGTGCCTGCATATAATCGGATGTAAGAAGGGAGAGAGAAACTAAAGAAAGGGCTGTTAAAAAGGAGCCAAGACTTACTAGTTTTGAGATTTTCTGGCCCCTCCAGATGACAGACAATGCTGAAACTATGATATGTTCCCAAGCAAAGATGAAACTCAAGGCACTGTCAGGAAAGCATGACCAAAAAAAGCCACAGGTACGACTGTAAAATTCTTCAAGACCTCAGAAAAATCAAACGTGGTGCCTCACAATACTGTTCAGACAAAAAACCCTTTAAAGAATTTCAGGGTGTACTTTACACTTCCTTTCAATATGTTGCTTCTAAGAACTCTAGGGCTTCTAAGAAGCTTAAGAGTGTTGCCCTTCAGTCTTCTCAGCATAAACCCAAGATAGGACATATCTAGAGGACATTTGTGGATGTGACTTTTTGTCTAATGGAATGAGACTCCAGTGAGATCCACTGGAGACCTATGATGTTTTCAAGAAGCACTACCATCTTGGACTACAGAGACAGTGTAAAATCAAAGAAGTCTCCTAGACTCCTACAAGCAGGCGTCAGACTATTTACTCAACTGCAAACATGTGCTAACTTTTAAGAAAAATTATGACCCAGGAAGCAGAATCAAGTGTTGTGAAGACTCATTTTCAGGTAAGGGCAGAATAGGTCCTAATCAAGGAACTTTAAGTATTTGCCCAGGTGGATTTCAGAATTTCTATGGACCATTGACTCCTTTGTTCCTCTTTCCCCGGGGCTCCTTTTAACAGGAGTATCTAAAAAAAATTATCTTCTGCATGCCCCACCATTTTATTTTGGGTGTATATGGGGCAGAAAACTTACCTTGAAGTTCACAGAATTATAGATAAAGAGGAACTATACTCAAGATGCTTAAGAAACTATACCTAAGGATCCTTATCTGCACCTGATCTGATACAAATGACAAGTTTCTGACTTGGAGTTGATGTAATAATGGGATGATACTAAGGGGGCTTTGCAGGGAGTTAATGTATTTTACATGTTGGGGAGGGACTGTGACTTATTGCCTATAGGCAGCCTATAGAGGCACTCACATAATGAGGAGCTAAATTCTCTGCCAACAGCTGGAGAGGATCTGAGGACTGCCAACAACCACATGATTGAGCTTGGAAGCAGATTTGAACAACATGATTAAGCAGCATGACCTAATTGACATACATTGCACTTAGTAAATGCAGAATACAAATTCTTCTTAAGTGGAATTTTTACCAAAATTGACCATTTGCTGGGCCATCAAGCAAATTCCACTATATTTCTAATGATAGAAATTATTCAGTGTATTTTCTGTCCCCAGTGGAATTTAGAAGTCAGTAACAACAAGGCAACAAGATTGTCTCCTAGCTATCTAGAAATGGAATAATATACTTCTAAAGTAATCCTTAGGTCAAAGAAGAAATACAAAGTAAAATTAAACGTTTTAAACAATGATAACAATACGATATAAAAGTGACTAAAGCCATTCTTACAAGGAATGTGATAGCTTAAATGTATATATTAGAAAAGAAGAAAGCCAAAATGTATTGTCTCAGCAAGTTAAGAGAAGAAAAGGAAATTAAGCCTAATCAAGAAATAATAATAAAAAAATAGACAATTGAGAAACAAAGAGGGTTTTAGGGGGGGGGGATTGGTTAGCCTGGTGATGGGTATTAAGGAGGGCACGTACTGCATGGAGCACTGGGTGTTATACGAAAACAATGGATCGTGGATCACTACATCAAAAACTAATGATGTATGGTGAGTAACGTAATATAATAAAATTAAAAACAAAAAAATAGACATTAATAAAATAGAAAAAACCTACATTAAATGAACAAAGTTGACTCAAAAAACAGTGAAGTTAGACCAGTAAAATAAAACACGGGTCCTGGCAAGACTTATCAAAATAAAATAATGCCCAGGGGGTTTGGAGGGGGGGTCACCAAACTTTTTCTGTGAAGGTCCAGATAGTAAATATTTATGAGCCAGGGTAGTCTCTGTGGAAAGTATTCGTCTCTGCTGTTTTGGGTGCAGCCATAAATGATACATAAATGAATGGACATGACTGTGTTCTAGTAAAATGTTATCTACAAAAATAGATGGCAAGTTGAATGTAGCCTGTGGGTCATAGTTGGCCCATCCCTGATCTTGGCCCTGGTTAATTAATGCCTACCAACATCACAAAAAGAGGGGCAACTAGATATTATTTGCACCTTATTTAGAATATCTCACTACGTATGAAGTAGTCTTACTAAAAGTTGCGAGAATAAAAAGATGGTGAACTTTTCAGTTAAATGACATTTTAGAGATTTATCAGTCAATTACAGTGCATGGACTTTATTTGGATCCTGATTCAATAAAAATGAGATGGGGACAATTTGAATATTGGCTGGATATTTGCTATTAAGGGATTAGTTTTATTTTTGTTAGGTGTGATGTGGTGTTATGGTTCTTGAGTCCTTGTTTTTGAAGAAATATACCCTGAAATATTTGTGGATAGAATATTATATGTAGAATTTGTTATGTATTAACACCTATGATTTCATAGTTGAGTTATACTTCTCTACTTGTCTATTTTTTACCACTAGTAAGTATAGTACTCAGTAAGTGCTACAAAAACAAATGTAGCTACCTCCTCGAAAATAGTAAATGTGTCCGATTAGACCATGTCATCAAATTGTTTGAGTACCAGATTTCTTTAGAAGTAACTTTCTGTTTCCAAAGGGAAGAAGTAAGCACTTGAAATTAAGTAAAGTTTCTGTGAAACTTTCATATGCCAATTTAAAGAGTATAATAGGTTTATCAATATATTTCATGACTTTCTACAAAATGCTGTCTAATATTTGCAGCAAAATGAACAAATTATATTTATTTTAATTCAATATAAATTTGTATTTCCTGCACTAATTTGTAAAGAGATTTTACCTTCATTGTGGCCGTCAATTAATGGAACTATTTTTATTTAGCCATAAGTTTTAAATTTTGGACAGGAAGCCAGATTTCATCTTATGCTTGCTCTTTGTTATAGTTCACTTAGAAAAAATATTTTGGCGGTCACCTGTACTTCTGAAACATAACTATTATTTCTGAATATTCATGTTCCAGTCTTTTTTTTAATTTTATGTTAATCACCATACATTACATCATCAGTTCTTGATGTAGTGTTCCATGATTCATTGTTTGCATATAACACCCAGTGCTCCATGCAGTACGTGCCCTCTTTAATACCCATCACCAGGCTAACCCATCCCCCCACCCCCCTCCCCTCTATCCAGTCTTATTTCAAATGTGTATTTTAAGGGCGCCTGGGTGGCTCAGTTGGTTAAGCGACTGCCTTCGGCTCAGGTCATGATCCTGGAGTCCCGGGATCGAGTCCCACGTCGGGCTCCCTGCTCATCAGGGAGTCTGCCTCTCCCTCTGACCATCCCCCCTCTCATGCTCTCTCTCTCTATCTCATTCTCTCTCTCAAATAAATAAATAAAATCTTTAAAAAAAAAAAAATGTGTATTTTAATGGTCATAATAATTAGGTAAGTGTAACTTTGTACCTTGTTTTTTATAAGCCTGTTTCTTCCTGTTACACAGTCTTCATTATTTTAAATGGTTATTTTTAGTGCATTTTTAATGAAGTAGTAGACTTAATATAAACAAATATAGAGAAGATGTTATATAAATAAATAACCTACATACAACCATAATAACACTAATACATAAAAATGCTAATTACTTTTCTCTGCTATGGAGCTACTGTATTCAAGCTTTAATTATTCATATAGTATGGTTCTTTCAAATAAAAATAGTTGGGAGGACAAACTCATATTTTCTTTAAAAAAAACCCAGCTTTTTAATACACTGCTTTTGGAAGTAGTAAAATGTCTTATGAACATAATAGTATTTAGAGTACTGATGATGAAGGTTTTAACAATATAAGATATTGTTGGAGAGAAGAAAAAAATGGTGAGAAAAATCCTGAAACCCAATAAAGTGGATTTTGAAATAATCTTGGTGTTTTGTTTTCATTGTTTATAATGACTTTCTAACAGTTAAATCACTAGATTTTTTTTCCAGGAAAATATCTATTGGTGTTATGAAAATTAATCCTCATTTTTTAAAACTGTGCTTATTTAGAAAAATATATCAATATAAATAATAATGAGGGATTTTCTTTTTTGTTATTTTATCCTGTTTTGTTATTTTATCCTGTTTTGTTATACCATTACTTGCTTTGTTGTTGATCATTCCTTTTTTTTCCCCCTAAAAATGAGGCCTGTCGGCACCTCGGTTTTAGCAACCTACTATTGATTAGTATTAATATTATTTTAGGATTTTTACTCAGATATTAAGTCCCAGAGCAAAAATTTCTGATTGATAGGAATATTTGATTTCTGGTTTTTCTACTTAAATATAGCTACATGTAATCTTGTAAAATTAAATGATACGGTATCTTTTGCCACATTCTTAACCTCAAAATAAATAAGCATAAGAAATTTAAAACAAGTTTCATTAGTTAAGAGACAATTTATATATTAGTTTGTAAAATTAATTAAGAGAGAGGTGCAGGCTGTTGCCTGTTTTAGAAATGTGAATATAGCAAGTATAAATAGAATATAAATGACGAAGTATTATAAAAATTAGTGTTAGATTCAACATTAAATATTAGCTAAACTACATTTGAATTTTTTGAGCTCAAACAATTTCCCTGCAAGTGAAAGACAAATTCTAAGGCCTTTACTGAACTGATGCTAAGCTTGTGAGTTACAGCAGTTATTTGGAGCTTCCCTGTAGCCGTATTTGTCTAATGTATCACATATCAGGCTGATTACTATTTTCAGAAGCAGTATTCATGACTGAAATCCTACAGTTAACCTTTAGAAGATCAAAAGGAAATATACTTATTTAAAAGGTGACCCTAATATATACATATTTTCTCTTTTCCTGCTTTGTTGCTTGCATGTTTAGCAGCTTTTTTTTTGTTTCCATTCGTTGCATAGAATTACTAAGAGTGTATTTAAAGGTCAAACAAAGTCATCTTAGGATGGAAAACTAACATATCAGTTACAGGCCATAGCTGAGTATTTTGGCAGCAGTAATTTGTGGAGTTATTTTAAAAGATTTATTTTAATATATAGAGTGATTTAACATACAGAGTTAGCTGTTGCTAACTGAAGTTTTATAAAATTTATCATTTTTAAAGGTTTTCTTCTTGGGATCAAGTACTAAAAGGTAGCAGTAGGTCTAGATCATTAATCAGAACTGTATTTACATTGGGGGTAAACTTTCTTATTATAAATACTGAATGAATGAATTATTTATAGTATACCAGAATATCTTCATAGATGAGTAGAATGCCTTTCCAAACTGTCTGTTAATGTTTAATATGATTATTCATAGTCTGTTAAATATTCCAAATATGTTTCTGGCTTTTTCAACTATTTAGTATCTCTTATTTCATATTAACAGTTTTTAATAGTTTTTTTTTTTTTTTTTTTTTGGAGAGCTGCAGTTTTTTTCTAAAGCCTTTAGAGAAATATATTGAGCTATAGCTAACACTGATTTGTTCTGGTTTTTAGGTGGTTGAACAGGGTATGTTTGTAAAGCACTGCAAAGTAGAAGTATATCTCACAGAATTGAAGCTCTGTGAAAATGGAAACATGAACAATGTTGTAACTCGAAGATTTAGCAAAGCTGACACAATAGGTAATGCAAGATCCTCTTTGTTGAATCATTGCTATTAGAAATTTAGTTGTAATTCTATTTCTTATATGCCACTAGGATGATAACCTTTTTAAGGCTTTATACTTAAACATTACAGATTTCCATCGCTGATGCAATCAATATATCTTAGCCTAGAGTTGAATTATTTATCATGTCTAGATCTACTTTACATTATTAGATGAGTTTATTTGTGCCATTTTACTTTTTTAAAAAAATCAAATAATTATTGTTTTAATTGAGCATTTGAAAAAATACATATGTTTGTAACCTGAGTATAAAGTAAAACTGTAAGTAAAAATAAAAACTTGATTAAATAAAAACTTTTCATGTAATGTAATATAGATATCCTCCATCATCATCATCATGATAATGTTTCCCCTTCTTAGCATGGAAAATGACAAACTTTTTATTTCCCTTTTTCCTGTTTATTCTCTGGGCTCTGAATGCAAATTAAGTAGCTACTTAGATAAGGCAGTAGGCTTAGCATTTTTTTTTTTTAATTTTTTATTTATTTGCGAGAGAGAGAATGAGAGAGAGCATGAGAGGGAGGAGGGTCAGAGGGAGAAGCAGACTCCCTGCTGAGCAGGGAGCCTGATGTGGGACTCGATCCCGGGACTCCAGGATCATGACCTGAGCCGAAGGCAGTCGCTTAACCAGCTGAGCCACCCAGGCGCCCTAGGCTTAGCATTTTTATGACAAATTGATTTTTTTCTTTTTTAACAATGAGTAGGTTAGGAAATTATAGTCTCAAATACAAATGTACCTAACTCCTACTGTATATTTATAGATCTACATATACTTATATATTTATGTATCTACACATCTAAGTGCATATTGAAATGTGGGGGTTTTTTGTATTTAAAAGCCACATTTTAATTTAAGATCAAGAACGTGTTGAATGAGGATGCCTGGGTGGCTCAGTCGGTTAAGCGGCTGCCTTTGGCTCAGGTCATGATCCCAGGGTCCTGGGATCGAGTCCCGAATCGGGCTCCCTGCTCGGTGGGGAGCCTGCTTCTCCCTCTTTCTCTCCCCCTGCCCATACTCACTCTCTCTCTCTCTCTCTGACAAATAAATAAATAAATAAAATCTTAAAAAAAAAAAATGTTGAATGAGATGTTTTTAAAATAAATGATTATGGATTTAATAACAGAATTACAGTATTTTTTGATAAATCACAGCTCAAAATAAAAATTATAAAAGTTATTTATTTTCAAGTAAAGTTATTGGAAAACAAGATTAGTGGTAATAACATTGATCTTGTTGGAAAATGTAAACAGTGGAGACATAGCAGTTAATGCAGAACTTCTCAGCAAGAAAAAGATTAGCAAATTTATGTATAGCTTGCTTTGTTAAAACCAATCGTTATGTATACTTTGGTTAAAAGTAAATAAAAATATTTACTTTTGACTTTCACAGATATATTTGACTTTTACCACTTACCCATTTCACAGCAGAAGATACTAACAAACCTATATTTTTCATGAAATAACATCATCATTCTTCAGTACCCAGTGCTTGATTAATCCTCATGTTTTTACCAAATAGAATATTATGTATGAATTTGTTTTCCCCCTCTTTATTTACCTAGAACATTTAGAAGTTTGCAATGCTGTTTAGTAAACTCATCTTTCTAAAATGAATGCTTAAAATATTAAGAATTCCGTATATAAATGTCATTTTATTATATTAATAGAATTTCTAGGTTTGTGGAACATATTCAGGAACATAAAACGTTTCTACATTCTAAAAACTGAAAGTTTTCAATATGTATAGAACTGCACTAATCATGATATTAAAGTATGCACAATAAGAATCATCTGTCCAATAAGGGTAGTCTGTTAAAATTAAATCAAAAACTAATGTCTGAAATGTTCAGCTGATTGGAATATAAATGAGAAGCTACTTCTTAAAATACTTCATACAGATAATGTTTTCTAGTTATTTTAAAAGTTAGATATTTCCTTTTCTCCTTACCTAATTTCTGTAGAAAAATTATGTATAAATATGAGACAATCAGAAATCTTATTTTAGAACATTAATTCACTGAATAATATTTTTAACTCATGAAGATCAGCTGGTTTAATTTCTGAATTCCGTACGAGCATTATGGAGTTCTATTAAGTACTATGTAAGAATCTGTCAAAGAATCTCTGCTTCAAAAAGTTTATAATTTGCAAAGATTTTAATCAGCATAGTTTAAATTTACTAATACTTTAAAAAGCTACATACATTGTATATATGCCTTAAAATTGTAAATAAACTGAATTTTTATATAGCCTAAAGTTTCTTACTGAATTAGAGCAATGTTTGTCAAGACTATGGGTGGTCATTACATATTTTGGGAGTAAAAGAATGGAATGAAAAATATCAGAATAGAAAATGGCAACACATATGTGTATATTGGGTCACAATTTCTTACTGTAGGTCTTAGTTTTTAAGAGTCTGACTATATTAGAGCAAGTTTGCTTTCTAAATAAAAGTTTTTGCTAAAATTAAACTGAGAATTTTAGAGACTTCATAATTATAGTTATCATAGTAGTTAGCCATTGTGGAATACTTACTATGTTTTTGGCACTTCTTAGGAAGCTTCTTATTTAAACCTCAACAATACCGTATCCTCTTTGGTTAGGGGATGAAGTCGAGGCTTAGGAAGGTTAAATTACTACTTAGGTTCACCCTTGTTCCAAGTGAAAGAGTCCGTATTTGAACACACAGTCTCATCTCTTAGTTGCCGCCTTATACAATCTGTGCAAAAGTTAATTGGGCTGATTTTGTTTTTCTAAAGGAAGTGACTGTTGAAATAATAAAATATTGGGATAATAGGAGATATGGGATGTATATTTTTCCCTTGTCTCATCTTAATTAAAAATGATCCAAATACGTACATAAAACATAGCTGTATGTTGTATAAATAGAATTAAGAAGTAGAAGTACCTGTTTTCTGTTTTGCCAAGTTAATAAAATGTCTCATTTTCAGCTAATACTACCTACACTGACTTTATAGTTGCCATAGGCAGGATCTAAATAATTAACCTCATTCAGAGCCAAAATATCTTATTTCTCTCCTTAAATTGACATATTTGGGTATAGAACATCTTCCAATAAGAAATATAAAATTCGTTTTTTTATTTTTTCTTTAAGGATACACTAAAAAAATAATTTTTGTTGTAAAACTTACTGAAAAATACTTTATGTAAAATTTATTAATAGAATTGCTTAACTTATTAAATATTCTTACTAGAAATTTTGTCACAACAATTTATTTTTATTATATGAATAATATTTTTCTAACTCTGTAAGCTTTTCATTAACTGACTAATGGAATCAGATTCATATATGGAAAAATCTACACACACTCTCAATACTTTGAGATTCTCAACTCAAGTGATCTTAATCTGTATCCAACTTCAGGCATCAATTCCCTAGCTATACCCTAGCCTGTCATTATCTATAACTGCACCTGGCAGATCTCAATTTAAACATCCTGCTTTCTGGCTACCATTTACTCTGCTCGCATTCTTGCTTGACCCTGCTACATCAGACATCCAAACCTGCCACTTCCTTGGCACTGCTTCTATGATGGTTTCTAATTACTTCCACATTGATAAATCTAATGGTAATTTCAGTCTTCCATTTTCTTAACCTGCCAGCAAAAATTAACATACTCACTTTTCCATCTAGAAATAACTTCTATTTACGTGGCTTCCATGGCACAAGTTTTCACTGCCTGCATCTTCTCAGAAAAT